>NW_023494791.1:18712500-19060000 GCF_904425465.1 Colossoma macropomum | reverse complement strand
TCTCTACTATAACTCTTTAGCTTAGGCTATAACCAGAGCACATATGAGAGGCTCGGTGCAGCATCAAGAGAGAAGAGCAGGCTTTTGTCTGAATTAAGGTGTCAGATCTTAAGCTATAAGGTCTCATTGCACTGATAAAAGACAGTCTGACATGCGCAATAGAACCAGCAAATGAAATGGACAAAAATATCTGACAAAAAAATGACCTTACTGGTCGACTGCGATGACATTCGTTCTTGTAACAGCAAGAACACACACAGGAAGTGACGTTGGTATCTGCTTATCTTAATGGGGTGTGGAGTGGCGACAAATCTTACACAGTGCTCAAAGGACTCTGATCCCCCTATTAGACCCAACTCCAGACCATTTATTCACAGTTCAGGATCACCACGAATAGCTATAGCCATATATATATATATATATATATATATATATATATATATATATATATATATATATATATATATATATGATCCTATGATTGCCCAACCTCAACAGATACCTCTGCCCAGTTGCTTCAGTTCACTCATAATCACATAATCGTGATGTAAAAATATGCTGCTTTTGCCATCAGTAAACTGTGCGATGCCTTACATATAAAGATAACATTGAAAATATATCAGACATTTAGGATCTGGTCTACAGTCCAATTCCAGACAATTCCATTTAAGAAAACAGCAAATGTCACTGTATCACTCAAGTCTGATGTAATTATACTGAAGACTGGAATATTAATGAGCTAGTAATAATAATAATAATAATAATAATAATAATAATAATAATAATAATAGCACTTTAATAACAACACCTCAATAATAATAATAATAATAATAATAATAATAATATAATCTGTTATCACTTAATATTGTTGACTACACAGACATTCAATAGAGTCGATAATAAGAAAATTATACTGTGTTTAAAATGAAGGGCAACTGTTCAAACACTTGCACTCTTAAAATACCAAAGTCCCAGAAATGACGTCTGGGAGGAACGACGTCAAATATCTGCACAAAAGCCACAATCCATTAAGTCTCCTGTTTAGTATTAAAACCACTTCAAGCCACAAGATGAACCGCTTTAAAATGCTGCCAGAAAAGCCCTTCACACAAACCCACAAGGGCAGAAGGCAACCTTTTAACAAACCGAGTCAGTTTCATTGTAATTCATAGACTTGTTTAAAACAGCCGAGCAAGAAAAGGAAGAAAAGAGGGAACATTAATAGGCCCAGATGCCCTCGCACGAGGAGAGGGCCTATGTATGCATTAGTGCCTTTTGTGAAAATTGAGCGAAACACTTCGAAGGGAGGCCTAACTCAATCCATCAAATTGTCTGAAATTGTGAGGAAAATTCAGAAACCATATGGCCCCGAACGCTTGTGTCCTTTGAGCGCGCTTGTCTCCGTATTGAGAGCTGCGGGAGGCGCACTGAGGCCCATTGGAGCCTGGCGCAGGAGGGAAGGCTGCTCATTTGTCCCCGCGTTTCACGCTTCACTCCTGAAATGACAGCGAAAAGGCCGTCACAGGCTCAGAAAGTGGCCCAAAACTGCACTTTTCAGGCACTATTTATGCCCACATTCCCCCAACCAGATTTCTGTTTCTCACATAAATCTATTCAATATAGCCTTTTGAAAACACGCGTCCAATGGCTGAGGTTACGCCTGTCTGCGAATGAAAGGAGCAAAGGAGGCGAGACTGAAAGCCAGAGGGTTGTTAAGAGCGTACAAGTCCACTTTTGTGTTTAAAAAAAAGGGGGAAAAAGAAAAAAAACGAGACTATTTTAGCAGCACGCGCAGCTGAGGGTGATAAAAATAAAACCATTTAAATGTCCAAACCAGTCTACATATTTAAATTCAATATCTCCAAAATATAAGCCATAATTATTTCAAATGGAGTAAAATAAAACTACTACTAAGATGAGAAATTTTGAGAAAGAGATTTTTATTTCCTTTAAATACATTACACTTTGTACACTGGGTTTAAATGGTGTCTTGGTTTAAAAGGCACTTACAGGCATACAAACCATAAGAAATATATTCAAAACGTGACCGTCTAGATTCAACCTTTTTTTTTGTTTTGTTTTCACGCAGTAACGTCAGTATGAAATGTTTTGTAACAAAACGTATCAAACGTTGAGTGTGTTACAATCCTACACGCATTACACGGTTACACACACACACGTGTGGACTTTGCCGTGTGTGGACATTTTGGAGATACTCATATCAGAGAGCTGCAGTCACTTTAACAAAAATAAAACCGTAAAATAAAATAGAACATGCATAATAAATTACTCAAAACACGGTAAGGGTTCTATATGGCCTAGATGGGCAATCGTCTTTGTAGAGCGTGTGTGTGCGTGAGAGAGAGAGAGAGAGAGAGAGAGAGAGAGAGAGAGAGAGAGAGAATGTGTCAGGGTACTTATTGCTTTCCTTCCACTACCGGTTTGTGTAAAATAAATAGGCTAAATGGTTGTGATATTTAGATCGCTGTCACTGCATAAATAGATCTGAGGAAACTGTCCATGCTTGTTTTGAGTTTTCTCTGTTTTTGTTTTTTCTTTTCTTCTTCTTCTTTGTCATAAGTCATTTAAATACATTTGGTGCATTAATGGCACTTTAAGCTCTGCAGGGCTTTTGAAGGAGGAGCAGTTCAAAAAGCGCGTGCAGCTCCATCAGTCATCCACGTCGATCTCCTCGTCCTCGTCCTCCGAGCACTCTTTGCTGGTTGTGTGGTCTGTGAACGGGGAGGCCGGTGACGTTGGCGCTCGGCTCGCACCCTCGCGCTCGTGCCCGGGGAGCGCGGGAGAGTCGCGCGCCGCCGCTCCGCCGCCGCCGCTGCCGCCGGAGATGCCGTTCGCGCACTTCTCCAGATCGGCCAGTTTGGCCATTTTTTCAAAGGACACGGAGCCGAGGGCTTTGGCTGACTCCACGTCCGCCTTCATCTCCTCCAGATCGCGCTTGAGCTTCGCGCGCCGGTTCTGAAACCAGGTGATGACCTGCGCGTTGGTCAGGCCGAGCTGCTGCGCGATCTGGTCCCGGTCAGCGGGGGACAAATACTTCTGATACAGGAAGCGTTTCTCCAGCTCGTAGATCTGATGGTTGGTGAAGGCAGTTCTGGACTTTCTCCGCTTCTTAGGAGTGTTCCTTTGACCGAACAGAGTCATACCGTCCCTGCCTGCAGAACACACACAGCACTACAGTCACTACACTGACCACTCACTACATTTCAGCCTCACACAGTCATCTACAACAGCAGCAACGAAAACGACAATAAGAAAAAAAACGTCTAACAACAATAATAATAATCACAATATTAAACACATTCAAGAAGCAAAATAAAGATAAAAATGAAATATTAGCATGCTCAGCTAAATGGCATTCATTCGTGGAATTTATAGTCTTCAACAACAACAACAATAATAATAATAATAATGCATGTTATTTTCAATTATTATTATTATTATTATTATTATTATTATTATGAAAGAATGAAATTAATTCTAAAATGAGCAGTCTATTTTTGTTTGACTTCAGTAGCTTCTCTACTTTCAAGCTGCCTCTTTCGAAACCATTACCACATTTTAATTGATTTAAAGTCTTTTGTATTAATAGCATTTTTATTATAAATGTAAATTTATAAAATAAATAGGAATAAAAAACAAGAATATCTTGTCCAGCCTGTAATAAATAAATAAAAAAAAATCATAAGACAAATATTAAAAATACGTAAAATATGATTTTAGGCAGAAAGAAAGAAAGAAAGAAAGAAAGAAAGAAAAGAGTACTTTTTTTATCTTATTTTTTCCAATCGAGTAACACAAACAATGCAGCATTTTTCAGTGTATTTTTTATTTGCTTATTTGTTTAGATTTATATTAATATTTTCAGATTTATTTTCAGTAATACGCGGTCATGTCTGGTGTGTGTTTACCTTCGGCGGCCTGCAGCACGCTGACCTCCAGCCCTTTAAAGGTTTTGCTGGCGAGCTCCTCCAGCGCGCACAGAGGAGAGGTGTGTGTGAGCAGCGCGCGGGAGGAGAGCGGGTGTCCTGCCGGAGTGGCCTTCTCCGCGGCGGGCAGCAGCGAGTAGGAGCGCTTGACCGAGGGCTTGTTGAGGATGTCCTCAATGCTGAAGGGCGTCAGGGGCTTGTTGGAGTTGGCTGGAGGAGGGAGATGGTCCAGAGGACTGCGCCTCCTGTCCTCCACTGAGGCGCCTTTCGCATCTTCTTTGGAGCTCATTTTCTTCAGTTTGCCCTCAGCTCGTTTTGAAAACGCTCGCGTGTCTCAAAAACAAAAGAAATGAGCAGAAAGCTCAGCGGCTCCGCTCGTACAGGCGCGCTGGGTTTGGAGGGAAGCGAGTGAGACGATGCGCTCGGCGGGTGTGTGGAATTACATGCCCGCTGTCTTCAGGCTCGTTTTGCCGCAGGCTTGGAGAACTTAAGGTCCTTTAAAGTGCCTTCACTTCTCTCGGCTACAGCTCCTGGATGGCGGTCCAGTTCTGCCACAAACAATCCCACAGCCTCTGATACCTCAGCGCGCGCACTGAGCCTGGAAAGCAGCTGCAATTGACTATACTAACAAGTTATTGTTGATAGCGAGACAATCAATTATATCCAGTGGCACTTTCTCTCTCTCTCTCTCCCCACCTCCCCTCTCTCTCTCTGTCTGTCTCTCTCTTGCTCTTTGACTATGTTGCAGTCCAATGCAAGCTTTAGCGAGGAAGGAGCCCCGTTAATTAGAGGGCATGGCCGGGAGGAGGAGCCCAACCGGATTAGAATACTTAATGCTCCCACTATTTCTTCCAAATTAATGATTTGTCGATAGGAATTTTCATTTTGGTTGAACATATTTAGCATCAGACGATTCTGTAATAATTCTGTAATAGACCATTAGCGATTTAAAAAGTAATTCAAATACAAAATGCACTAAAATCAGATGGATTTAATTCGAAACGCCATTGTTATTATTATTATTATTATTATTATTATTACAATTATTATTAAAATTCTCATTATTAAATGTCTCAAGTATCTCTTTCTAAGAACAGATTATTCAGAGATAATGTCTTTGGTTCCATAAAGGTATTATGAAGCCAGACAGTATATCACGGTTGATAATACATGTAGACAGATGGAGAGAGAGAGAGAGGGAGAGAGAGAGAGAGATCGTCCCTTTCAGCTGCACCACTTCTCCAGTGCCATAACTCAGGCGCAAAGGGCCAGCACACATCAGCAGTAAGATATTTCATCTCTAAAAATCGCCTGCTGCTCCTGCTCCCATATTTTTGGCGTTGTGGGGATTTTTTTTTCTTTTTTTTTCCTCGTCGGCTCGCGCAGCATGTGAGATGTGGGTAACGCTGAACTCGCTCATATGCATGGAAATTCAGCCCGGCTGAAGGAGACACAGGCTGCTTTCCTCTCTCTGTCTCTGTGAAGCTGGCTGATGGCGGAGTGATGAAGTGCAGTCTGCTGTGAGGAAAGCTAGACTAGTGTGTGATCTCTGTAAATTAGCCACGCAGAGACCCGCAGGCCTCCGAGTGACCAGCAGAGTGGAGGAACCTGCACACACTGCCACACTCAGCCACTCCTGGACTAGCATGATATGCTAGCGAGCTTTATGAGGAAGAGCCTCACGAATCAACATTCAAATAAAATGTATTATTTTTTTAAATCTCTGAACATAACTGCTTCATTTATTTTCATTTTTATTTTGCTATTAAAGTATTTATTTTATTATTTTTATTATTTAAACTAAAACTATTCGTTAGAATAACCGTTCAGTTACTACAACTGTTTGTTAGAATACATGGTGGTCCTGAAGCGTGAATGAATGGTCTCGAGTTGGGTCTAATATTTAACTGTAGACTAGGCAAAAAACGTATGAAGCTAAAAGAATGTTACTCGTTTTCTCGTTCTTAAAAAAAGAAACGTAAAAAACACAATGATATATGTAAGTGTAACTCAAACTAACTCCCCTCAGTTACTGAAGCCCACCGAGTAAACGCCACACTAAAGTGTAAAGCCCTATTAAACTTTATTCAGTGCCAAATTATTTTAAAAAACTACTCAGGTGTGACAATTATCAGACAGAACCAATAAACATACAAACATTTCTAATATGTAATCTACTTGATGTGCTGTATGGGATCAGCCCGTTTCAGTATAACAGTGCACTTTTTTAAAAAGATGGTTCTTCAGGGATTTTTACTCAAAAAAAAATGGTTCTATATCGAACCATGAACACTCAAAGAACCCATTGCATGGTGAAATGGTTCTTCAGATTGATGGAGAATGTGCTGTAGATGGTTCTATATAGAATCTTTTTGAACAGTGTTCTGTATAGCACCAAAAAGCGTTCCACTATTGTTACAAGCCAAAGAACCCTTATTTGGCACTATATAGAACCATGTTTGCTAAGAGTGTATAGCATGATCATTATACAAACTCTTGAAGAATAAACAAAAACAGACCGATTCAAACTCTCTTTACCAAACATTCTATAGCGTCTTAATCTATACATTCATCAGAGTAGAGCTTATATATTAACTTGGACTTGTTTTGTTAATGAATAACACAGAGAACCGCGCTGTACTGAACTCGAAAGATGGTCTTTATGTTCATGATACTGAATTTGTTCAGTACCTAAAAAAAACCGTCCAAATAGTCACGAATTTCTGATAAACCTCCACCGGATCTACAGAATAACGGTAATAAAAACACAACAGAGCGTTTTGATTGGCCTCATACTGGGGTCTCAGTTTAAGGGGGTCTAGCTGTAAATAGCGCGCGCATATGACTGAGCGAAATGAGTCACTTTGTTACAGGCTCGTGGAGGACTGTCTGGACAGCTTTATTATAGAATTTATTCACTGCTTCCGAGCGCGAGGGATCCGATTTCACAGGCAATGTCGGATCTTTTCACCAAGTTTGCCTTTTGCTCGCATGGCCTTTCTAAAGCTACTAAATCATCCATGCACACATCTGCTGTGATGGATGTGGCCTAATGTCTGCATCGGATACTCTAAATCGAGAAGCACAGAGGTTTCCACGTACGTCTTCATTTAATCTTCGTGCAGCAGTGAGGGTGTGCTGAAGGCAATCCTCTCTCAGCTCACTCTCTAATCACCTCACTACTAAAACCTCATCTTAGAAACTACACTCCTCCAACTTTCTTCTTCTGGAAAATGACAGCAGGAGAACTTAACAAATGATAAGATAGAATTATTATTATTATTATTATTATTATTATAGTGAGTGAGTGAGGACCCTTAATAAAGCTATGTGCCCCCTTAGTTATATGCCCTAATTATCTATTAACTACAATTGTTAACTTGGTGCAGTTATAACAAATGGTCCAGTTACTCCATGGAACGTTTTATGTCATTTGTTTAATTTTTTTAAGTAAAAACTTTAAGAGGTGGTAAATCGTCTCCCTTTGCCTTACTAATTTACCCATGTTTTTTTTTCCCCATAACTCAAAAAGAGCAAAATTTCTCTTCATTCCAACAGACAGTAATGACCCAACTCAGCCTCTTACACTGCACCACCCTACAGAATCTTTACACCATACAAAAGAAACAAATTACAATTATGATATACAAATTTACAGCCTAAATAACATACAAATGTAATGACTGTTAAACACCATATTAAAGATGTCATAAACCTTGTTAAACAAGTGGACCAGTTTGCTCATCTGGGTTAATTTGGTCTACTTTCAAGAACAAACGCACTATACAAATTAATAACATCTTTGATCTCTTTTAGATAGTCATTATTACTATGTTATTACTACATTGAGAGACAAATGTTTATTGGTGTTCCCAGATGTCTCACTTCACCAGAATTACACTAGAATTTCAAGACTCTCAGATGTATCACCAGACCTCTGGTGAGACTAAAAGTACTGTTAAATTTGCGAAGGTGTCTTTTTATAAACTGAGCAGAAAAAAGTCTCACTTCCGAAGTTACACAATGAAAGAGATGCAGTAAATACTTTTGCTTTTTAAAGTATCATTTTCTCACAAGGCAATCTTTAGAACTGCACCTCATTTCCATATGCTATTTTAAATTATCATTACATTTGCTTCAATCAATAATCTTAGTATAGCTTTATGAATAGAACAGAAATGGTAGTCCATATTCCAGAGATTAGTTCTGATGATCTTAACAGTCACAAAGGTAAGAGGACATAATTCATTTCTAACCTCAACAGTTGGTCTTGGCAGATCCGTTGAGGAACTCCAGTCTGAGATATCTGTTGTTCTGTTGTTTTAATTGCATCACTATTCACACAGAAACTCAAAGACACTCATATTACATATCGCCCAAGAGACACAGTCTCACACACTTGGATTGACGCCCACGACTAAATGAACTCTTGTATTGACTAGCCTCCTGATGATGATGCCCTAATCCCACACACAGATGTTTGTAATTATGGAGCTGATAGTGTCCCCAAGACTTGAGCATATGAGGGAGCTCAAGTGATGCCCAGAAACTGGACAGTTTGCCAAAGAACAGAAGAACTTATAACACTTAGATCTATCACAGTTTTCATCAGCTTTTTAGAGCACCATTTACTGATAGGCTAACAAACCTACAGTTCAAACTCTTTCAGACAGCCCTTGGACAGCCTGTCTTATGATATCATAGCTTCTTATGAACACTGCTATTTTTCCATCATGTGGTGTACATGTGTTACTACAGGAGGTCTTGCCAAGTGGGGCTATTTTATCGCAGTCACTTATTGTAGTTAGCTAAATGCACGTCACCTCCATCTTATGTGACTCCTATGGTACAAAGTTTTAAAAATAAAGGTGACCATATGTGTCATTTGGAGAGATGCCATAGAACAACCACTTTGGATTCTCTACAGATCCTTTCAGTGGCTGGATCTTAAAACAAGTATTTAAGTATGTAAATGAGTGAAAATGTGTGTGTGAAGAGTGAAGGACCTTTTTTAAAGTTTGAAGAACCTCCATATATGTAAAGGTTCTATATCATTTAATGTTTCTTTTTTTTCTTTAACTGTACATCCCAGCCAAGAACCATTTAGGAACCTTTTACTGTGTCAATGTGGAAAAATATCTGGACTACTTACATAGTTTTTCCAAAGAGATGCACAGATTTAAATAAAACAGCATGCATTTTTGTTCACTTGTAGTATTTGAAGGCATGATAAACTATGAAAGCGTGAATTCTGCAAAGCAGGCCCCACATCTATTATTAACAACAGTAGCTTGGATACAGGCCCAACTGAGGTGGATTAACATTTGGCAAGCACAGCATTGGCACCAACTGTCCTGTCATCCCCATGTAAATTACCTCCCACAAAAAAGAAATACAAGGTCAATCTGATGTGATTAAGGCATTTCTCTGAAGAGACAGCCTCCCCTAATTCTTGTCTGCAACAATTGCGCTGTATTGCACCTTAGCCTGATGTATAAATCTACACCATGTTTTGCAAGCATTTCACAAAATAATAACCATAAAATAATAAATGACAGGCCCCACATAGCAGAAAGTTTAAGCACAGTGAGCACATACAGAAACATTAAGCTGACAAATTCAGGTGTTTAGATTTTAATTTGCTCCTCAATAAACAAGAAGTCCATTGTTGTTACCTAAAGTGCTAACTGATTCACAAAGCCATTACAATGTTTTTTTGTTTCTTTTTAATGATGCGTTATTAACTTCCTTTGTTACAGGGCATTTTTACCATGCCAAGAACTGATTTAGCAATTTTTTGTGTTCTTAGTTGGGGCTTTAAACTTCAAATTATCTCCAAAATGCTTTGATTCCAAAAGAAAAAGAATAAAGAATTACACTCAGTGCTTTAATGAGGTTTGGAACCCAGGACTAACACAAATGCATGTTTATTGTTGGCTCTCCAAGGAGCCCTATACAGTTCCCTGGCTTTAGAGCTTGATGCAGAACCTATGTTCTGCTCCATCCACTGTAGACCCAAGGTTTTTCCCATGCCCTCCGGGACAACATCATCTAATGTAACACCAGATGAAACTCTGAATTGAGTGGCTTTGCGGGCCGCAGTGGCTGCAGTGGAAAAGGCTCTGGGTGGTTAATCTGCAGGGCGAATGCTCAGCACACAAGCCTGCACATCAATTAGATGAGTAATGGATGTGGAGCTGGCACAGGACTCAAGTGAAACCGGAGCTGACAACTTGCTGAAAACCGAGCATGGAAGTGAGGCCTGTGTGTGCTGGGGTTGGCTGAGAGGGGGGCAGATGAGGCGGAATGTGTCCCCGCCTCCAGACGCATGCTCTCATTACACGCAGTGGAACGGTCTGGGCGGAGAGGAGCTTGAGTGAGACGTGGGCCATACTGGGCCCAGTGACATTTCACTCTAATTGCAGTGCTGGGCTTTAGCTGTGGTTAAAAGAAGATTAAAAAAATGAGAACTGAGATTGAGAGGTACTTCACACAAGTAGCAGTGGGCATCCTGATTAGGCCTTATCTGCCAATCTACACATGCATGAACACATTCTAATCACTTAATGGTGGTATAAAAGGACACAAAGAAACCATTTTTATCCATTCACCTCCTTTCCCTTGCCTTCCTCGAGCTATATCAGAAGTGGTCCCACATCAACTTAATAAAACCTATGTACATCTACACACTGGCAGTGATCTCTCATACTATTATGTATCTCCATTGTTGCTGTTTTTATTTTTCCATATCATCTCAACCCAGCAGCTGTTTTTATGTTGTATAAAAAAAGTCCATAATGAATGGACCAATAAAAATGCTCCAAAATCACTTGGAATAAAACCTCTTTATATCAACTTACATTGAAAGTTAAGGACAGTTTTGTCTTCGCCTGTAAAGTTAGCTATGTGTTTTTCATTGGACAGTGATCTGCATGTTATAACTTTCCTTCAATTATTAGTCACTTGCAGTTCACTGACACGAGCAACACTTGCTAAAAAAATAACACATTCATAGATGGAGCATGGATGTCAATTGAAACCACTCAGAAGTGCAAATTCTAAACAATTGGCAACAAACCCTTCTCCTGGACATCTACTTCCCTGCAGAGTTTAGATCTAACCTGCACTGAGCATGCTGCCCCCTCCCTTATCTAACACTAATGCATCTGATCCGGCCAATTAAGGACCAGTGTTGGTGACCGCTGTTTTAAACTTTCAATTGATTGCCTATGACTTTCATGCTCGTAATCAGAAAAGGAGATTAAGAGTTTTTAATTTGACCATGAAAAATCCTTGTTGTGAGTACACAAAACACAAATCTGGTCTTGCTTTGCACAAAGAAAAACATCTTGACATTTTTTCTATGTTTGTCACAGGAAAAAAGCCAGAAGGGTGAAGGGTTAGAGATTATCTCCAGCTCGTCTCTCTAATTTGGCTTTTGAATCTTTTTACTTTAGCAAAGTCTTTGAATGAGCTTATGTATTTTTGTTTGAGTGTGTTGAGTTGTTGAAATGATTCATCTCCATTTTTATCCATTCTCTTAAAATATTTCCTTTTTGGGTCCCTATAATCCTGGAAATCACATTTTCAATTAAAAGTTCCCATATTTATATCTGAATTCCAATTCTCTTTTTTGCGTTTTGTAGTATATCACATCACAGACGTTATGAATGGGTGTTTTTCATCCAATTCACATTTTTATCTGAAGCTATGTTGCAGTAAATTACGCAACAAATGCAAACTTGAACCTGTTGATGCAGAAGGCAACTCAAATGTAAATGTAATGTCCTTGTTTCTACACTCTTTGTCTATTTTATCAGCTCCACATACCATAAAGGAGCACTTTATAGTTCTACAGTTACAGACTGTAATCCATCTGTTTCTCTGCATACTTTGTTATCCCTCTTTCATCCTGTTTCTCAGTGGTCAGGAACCCCAGAGGACCACCACAGAGCAGGTATTATTTGGGTGGTGGATCATTCTCATCACTGCAGTAACACTGATGTGGTGGTTACATGTTAGTGTGAGTTGTGCTGGTATGAGTGGATCAGACACAGCAGCGCTATTAAATTTTCACCTCATTATAATTGCTGGACTGATAATGGTCCACCAACCAAAAATATCTAACCAAAAGTGTCATGTGAGCAGTGATGAAGGACTAGAAGATGACTAACAAACTGTGCAGCAGTACATGAGCTACTGTCTCTGACTTTATATCTAGAAGGTGGACCAACAAGGTAGAAGTGTCTAATAGAGTGGACAGTGAGTGAACACAGTGTTTATAAAAAGTCCAGCATCACTGGACATTAACATGACACCACCACGTCAGTTTCACTGCAGTGCTGAGAATGATCCACCACCCAAATAATACCTGCTCTGTGGTGGTCCTCTAGGGGGGCCTGATCACTGAAGAACAGGGTGAAAGAGGCCTAAAAAGTATGCAGAGAAACAGATGGACTATAGTGTGTAATTGTAGAACTACAAAGTGCACCTGTATGGTAAGTAGAGCTGATAAAATGGACGATGATGTGTGCAAAAATAACTTCACTATTGTACAAGGGTTAGGACCTCTGGATAAACAACAAATTAAACCAAAACAAAACAGGTTTATCATTAACTCATGGATGTTAGGAATGTAACTTAAAATGTCAGACAGTGTGACCCTACCACAGTGGGTCTAAAACATGGACATGTGTGTCCTGGTATGGTCAACAAGCAGAAGCAGCTGAGGAAATCTATCAGCTCGCTGAGAGGAGCATGAGTTGGAAGAGAGTGGGGACAAAGATAACAAGTAGCTCATAGTCAGACACAGCACACTTATCGCCTCTCACTCTCTGACAGTACCGTTTCGAATGTCACAGCCTGGAGAAGTCCTGAGGCAGAGGTGAGAAATAGGTTTGTGTCAGAGGAAAGATATTGGGAGGACAAAGTGTGTCAGGTATGCACCTGAGGTTAGCTGCCATGGCCCAAGTCCAGTGTCTGCCACCGAACAGCACTGAGAGCCCTCATGACCCGAGGCAGCCAGAAAAGAGCGATGACCTACCTCTCTGCCCTGATTGCCTTATTAAAGACAGCTACAATCGCAGGTGACCTATGCTGTGAATGACTCCTTTTCGACTCTTATCAATATATACGGTGTACTGTCCCAGCAGCATATATTCATATATTCTTTGCAAGACTGCAGTGAAATGATGTTCTTGAGCTTATTTGCAGTATTACAATGCCACACAGACTGCCAAGTCAAAAGCTGATCTATGTCCAGCCAGCATAAAGCCTCGGCTACAGGAAACAATGACCTCAGAAAAATATACAGTCTTATGGAAAAGTTTCAACAGCCCTGGCCGAATGACAAAACATGCCATTTGTGAAAATAACAAACACATCTTCCACAAGGAACAAACTTAAACAAGCAATTGTTTTGCCAATTTTAGCGCACAGTTTCATAAAGTATGCCATAACTTATTTTTTTTGCCCCCAATATGTTCAATTTCGAAAAAAATAATAGTAATTGTTCATTAAAATGCAGAGGTGTGCTCTCTGAAGAGGATGCATATTTATTCTCACTTAGAAAATCAACAAAACATAATTTTCCTGGGGTGCCTAAACTTTTGCATACAACTGTACAATAACCTAACATATGTTTAGATGTAAACTGTACATCTATTGTCAAGCACTTTGGCCAAAAAGTTCAGCTACTGCTTTTTCCATATCATTAAATATGAACAGTGTAGTTATAACAATCTTAACTGAAACAATGTTCAAAATGACATACTCAAATTTAAAAGTTTTGCCAATAACCCCCTGTGTCTCTTTTAAGGGTCTCTCATTTGTTGTCTTTTGAGGGAACCACTCTCGATAATCAAAACTTGGCATTTACCCTATCAGAGTAAAGTGGGTGGAGTTACGCTATGCATGCCCCCCGTTTCAATGCCAAAATAATCTGCGGATTATATCATTAGAGCTCTGTAGTGTCAAGCCATTTACAACCATATAAAATACTGAAAATTGTATTGAGACCTTGACATCAAAACAGAAAATCATATTAAACCTAAAAGTAGGTGTATCATTATGTCTCTGTTCTCCGTAGTGAAAAATATTTAAGCAAGCTGATACAATGGATGTCTTACTTCTTAATCATACTGGATAACTCGGTGCTCCCTTTTATGAAACTGTATCAGAGGGATGACAGCGATAGCAGTCACATTTGGCTGCATCTGGCTATCAGAGCTAATTTGGGCGTACAGATAACGCTCCTACAAGCAAATCCAGCGAGTGTGACTGCTGCTGTGTTAACGAATGCCTGCTGACAATAAGGACAGAAATACTCCTCCCCGACTGCGCATCCTTTCTTACCAAATAAACATGTCATGCTTCACCTGCTTTACCGAGAGCATTCCCAAAAGTAAACTAAACACATGAACAACAAAACACAACTGAAAGTTTTATACAACAAGCACTGCTCATTATTGAAGTGGAGCACCCTGCTGTCAAGCCGGTAGCTTTCATTTGATATTTTCACTTCTATAACAATATAAATATATACTGTGGCTGATCTGCAGTGTTAGGAGAGCACCTAATACACCTAGTCTGAAAATAAGCAGGGTGGATTTGCAGGCCCAGCTATCAATCATAGGTGAAGAGGTGTGTACAGAAAGACAGATGTACAGCAAGGGGAGGGGGCGAGAGAGAGAGAGAGAGAGAGAGAGAGAAAGAGAGGCAAGAGAATCATCGCTCACCTGTTATAATTAGCCCTGGCCTTTTCACAGGATTAATTAACGCAAGATTTTTCACTTGCCTTATTAGACCACATGGGACAGCTAGTAGCAGTGAAATAACTAAGGCTGAAGAAAGAGCAAAAGAAAAGGACACAACAGAGAGATGCCTAGTAGCTGCTCGCTCTTCATTTCATGGATAATATCTCCATTTTCTCGCTCACTTTCTCTGTTGACCAAAGTGACTCCACTTTCAGACCTCACCCATAACTCGCTCAGATGGGATTGCTCTATCTACCTAAGATTTATGGACTGACCTCTTTGTGTCAATGACTGTTTGCTCATCTCTTTCTCTTTCTCTCTCTCTCTCTCTGAGCTGTGATTGGCCCTGTTCGCCAGTTGCTTCACAGTGTAAGACACAAAAGACACACTGCAGAGCACCTGAGCAATAAGAGAAAGGGGCCAGAAGAACAAGGGGTAGAAAAAAAGGAGAGTGAGGGTTAAGATGGCTGATGAATGTCTTTACCTGGGTGACTAAAAGAGGAAAGGAGGACGGGCGGACCTTGGGTAAGCATGAGGGGAGAGCTGGTGTTATGATTGATGGTGAGGAGCCGGGTGTGTCTGGATCAATGCTGAGCGCTCTGTAGTGTGGAACAGGTGAGAGGAAGATGAGGAATGAGGGTTGGGCTCTGGTCTGCACTTTTAAAAATAAAAGATGGTAAAAAAAAAATCAGGGGGAGGGTTCTTTGAAGCAATGCCATAGAAGAAACACTTCTGTCTCCCTAAAGAACTTTTTTAATTGAGTGGTTTCAATTGACATCCATGCTCCATCTATGAATGTGTTATTTTTTTAGCAAGTGTTGCTAGGTTTGACAAGCTTTACAAAATGTTGCCAAGAATTGCATCCAAGCTAATGAGAAAATGTAAATAATTGAAAGGGCTATTTATTTTTTACGCATATCATTGATGTCCTAACAAAACCATGCATCACCAAAATGGTATATGTACAGGAGAAGGTAAAAACAAGTTAATAATGATATTTTATTCCAAGTAAGTCTATTTGTCATGAAAATGTTCACAAAACATAAAAATAGCTGCTGTGCTCAAATGATGTAGAAAAGAGGAGATATATGGTTTTGATATGACAGCAATGATATTAAAGGTCACACTGTTAAGACAGATCAAGCATAGTTTTTTGTTGAGTAACTGAGCTAACATCAGCATGATAGCATACTCACTGTTGTTTTCAAACTGCCCGGCTGAATTAACTAAAGCAACCTAGCCCAGCTTGGTAGCACAGCACTTTAAACGGGAAACTAACCACTATGTAGCAAATCTAAACTCAATATAAATTCATTAAATTGAAGGACTGCCAGGATCCTGTAAAGCTATTCCGACCCTGCAACAGTTGCTACTAGCTAAAACATTTGTGGGTGGAACATGGATAGGTTAATTACTATTAGCAAAATACTACTTGCAAAATAATGTTTGACACACCTATCAGCCAATCAGATTTGTATCTAAATGCAGCTACTTCCATCAAGTGAAGAGATAACTTTGACAGTTCTCACAACAAACCTGTAGCGAGACTGACGATGGCAATAAACTAATGAGAATTAGATGTAAAAATGTGTAACTATGGAACTTGCAATTCAAACCCATGCCATCCTGAAAATCTGGAAGGAGGTCATTTTTATCACCTTCCTGAAGCTGAAAAAGTTTCAGGTTAATCTCTGTCAAAGATCACAGGCCGATTTATGCAGGCTCTAAAGTAAGCAATCTTTTATCTGGGCTACTGTATTTGCTAAAACTTACTTCATATAAGTTTAATAGCTAATAATAAATAATGTTACAGAACAATGTTAAGATCAGTTAGTTTCTCTTAACTACTGCTGACAACTTGATAAATTAGTCAGATTAACCCCTTACACGGCCATGGGCTTGCCGGCAGACCCAAAGTTTTATTACACACTTCTATAACCTAAGAACAGCTCAGCCCGTCTGGACTGAAGGCCCTGTAGTTACTGAATAAAAAGCCTTAGTATGTAATAAGCCTGGGATTTTATGGGGATAAAGAGGACTGTACAAACATATATGTCTGAATTAAACATCTTGTAAACAGCATTTCATGATTACTGGACCAACAGAAACAGTAAAAATTTACTTGGAATAAACGTCTTGTTTTTTGAATGACTGCCAGCATCCTGTAAAACTATTCTAACCCTGCAACAGTTGCTACCAGATACAACTTTTGTGGGTGGAACAGGGATTGATTAACTGACTGTTTGCTAAATAATGATTGCTTTTTGAAAAGGTTTCCCTCTGTCTGCTTCTAAATTTTCCTTTGTGATGCTGGACTCTTTAGTCTGTTAGCACAAGTCTTATAGATGCCCGATAGCCTGAGCTGAAGGTTTTACAAACAAAGCAACAGTAACTTAGAGAGACGGTACTTCTCAGAATGTTTTGCAATCGATTGAGTGGTTTCAAGTCAGTTTTTTAAAGAACCATCTACTGAAAGGTTGGGTTCTTCTGTTTGACACTATGTTATTTAAGAATGGCGTCTTAAAGATTTGCCATTTCAACTATTATTTCACACTGATAATTCTCAAAAACATACAAAAATAGACTTGCATTAGCCTCAGTATTTTTTGTGACCAATTGTAGCCACTTGAGCATGGCTAATTCTGTTGCCCTTTCCTCACCCTCTCCCTCACAACCCACACTACAGATAACTCCCATAGCTTGGGTGCTGGGGTTAACTTGATATATTCATTAGCAGTGAGTGATGCCTCTAGATGGGTCCAGCAGCTGTGCGGCTCTTTGTGCTTGCTGAGGGGAGTGAGAGGAGTCTGATTGAGCGGCTGCAGTAATCTCTCACTGACAGACACTCGTCCAGCCATTCGCTCCCTCTCTCATCTGCTTTAAGATGTCAGAGTGGAGAGGTGCTGAATAATGCAGTTATCCATGGGCCAGTTCCAGCTTCGCTGTCACCCCACACACACACACACACACACACACACACAGACTCTTCACGTCCTCACATTCAACTTTCAATTAACTAACCAGCCAGAGAGAAAGCAGAGGACTGTGCAAAGTGTGAAATGGAGCAACACAGAAGGGAAAAGCTGGAACGAAGCTGCTGAAAGCCAATGCGGAAGAGAAAGACAATAGAGCTAAAGAGAGAGCGAGAGCAAGAGAGAGAGAGAGAGAGAGAGAGAGAGAGAGAGAGAGAGAGAGAGAGGATTTGGAAGACGTACGACTCAGTGGCCTGCCACATACAGCAGATGTTGCTGCCTATTGAGCTGTTAATTTAACGGGAGTTTATTGAATAGTAATTAGGAGGAGCTCACTTACCATCATAGAGAGAGGTCCTACGCTGCGAGCAAAACTCATCTTTCTGCTTTCCACTTTCTCTGATTCTCCATTTCTTCTTCACCTCCTGCTCACCTCTTCTCTAGTTCTTCATCGTCCATGCATCACCTGTACCAGACGGAACAAAAACTGAAAAATCACTCAAGTTGTCTAAAAACACTTAAAGGCCCATATCCTGCATTTTTCTTGCATTTTATTATTTTTCTCTGATTTCTACTTATAATGTGTGGTTTTATGTACCAAAAACTCAGTCAATTCTTCATTTTTCATAATTGGTTTTTACATAATCTCTTTTTACTCTTAAAGTCTTTAAGAGTGGTATTTGTAAATGACCTATGTTCTAATTGGTTGTCCTGTATGATGCCTCATTCAAAAATGCAGTTTGAACTCTTCATAAATTCAGCGTGAATGGGTGGGGCTCACCTGCTGTAGGCTGAATATGTGGATATATGTAAATGTGATGGTTTGTGTGACATCACAAAACAGGCTGTTTTTTCATCTTATTTTCCACATTTGGACTGAATGAACTAGTGATTGAACAATATTTTTGAAACTAACAATATTTACATACTACATCAAACTCATATTTCCAAGAAGTTTCAACTCTACATCAAACTCTTACTTTAAAAAAGTAAGTATATTTCAGTTTTCCATGATATGGGCCCTTTAAAATGCACTGCATTGTTCTACAAAAGAAATGTCCATTCTAATAATCTACATGCCTGTTTTGTAGATAATCTCCACTTTGGTAAAATAATCAATTCAAAATGTTGCTCAAAATATTTTGGTCGCCATGTAATAACAAAGGTTATTATTTCCTAATGTTGTGGAGCCTTTTTTAATGTACAGGTTGTCAGGGTGAGGGGGTGTTGAGGAAAATCAATGTTTAATCAGCAGCGAGCTGTTTGCCTGTGCGGCACAGGGCTCAGAAAAAAAAACCTGAATCAAGGTGGATTTAGTGCTATAATTATCTCAGTGTGTGATCAGTCAACATCTACAACTCTGAGCTTCAACATGCCAAACTCCACTGGATCACAAGAGCCTACTATGCTGCTAGCTAGCGTCTTCTGAAGGGTCTTTCTGAAGCATCACAGCACTTTTCTGGTGGGAACTAAAAAGAGCAGCACTTGGGCGTTTCAGCTTAAGAGAAGCTTGTTAGGGGGGCTGAGGCTGTGTTTCGCAAACACTGCGGCCGTTCTCTTCCATCAGTGGGAGAATGGACTGCCTGTGGGTGTTTTCTGCTCCGGCACCTGGTCTCTCTAGTCAGGCTAATATGGACACTGCCAGCTTCATGTGCTGAAATACACACAAACATATGCTGCCTTTGTGATGGAGATGAGCAGCGGGCCTCTCCTTTCACTGCGCGACCAATAGGGGACCCCTGCCGAGGAGCGGAGGTCAAGTGGGAGCTATTGTGATTGGCGGGCTCCGAGGGGAGGTCTTGAGGATGTGTGAATTAGGCTCATCAGTGTGAGGTCGCGCGTGTCTGAAAGAGTGTGTTTGACCCTTCGTGTGTCTCCTACCCCTGACAGCTTCATCAAGGCTGTGGCTTATGAATAAAAACCTAAGCAGTCATGAATTTTAACACCCTAAGGGCCAAAGAAGCATTCTCTTAGGTTAACAAAACTAAACCCAATGAACTGTTCTTGTCATTTGTCAAACACCCATGTCATTTTGCAGCCATATCCACTGGCTGTTAACTCTAGCATGGAAAATGGGACAAACAATGTACATTTGCAAATTTGGGCTATTGTTGTAGAAAAACAAACTGGTCAAAACATTTGCTTATACGGTGTATAAATTTAAGCAATTTTTGAAAGCTGCTTGTGGTCCATAGTATACTGTTGTGGTGGACAACAATATTGCTGTCTGAACATAACTTTTTCTCTTCATTTTTGTCTTTTTTTTGGCATTTGAAAATGCCAGTTGCTGCTTACAATGTCTCAAAATTTCATGATGAATGCACCAACATAAATAGTCCAAATATCTTATAATAAAATCTTGCTACACTAAAAATTAGGAATGTTTTTTCCTTCTACTTTTTTGGGGATGTGAGGTTTTGTTCCAACAGTTATGATAAGAAGCTTTGGCAAAGACAAGTTCTGTATAGGTTGGATTCATATTCATATAGATCTAAAATATATTGATTTCTTTTGGAATAAATCACTAAAAGTATTCATTTCTAACATTATGTGACATTGTAATCTATCATGATTCCTACACAACTGCTTCTTAAACTTGTAACATCTCATTAAACTGTACAAGCAATTTTTTTTTTTTAAACCCAGCATAAACAAACGAACTAATCTCTCCCATCAGTGAGAAAGTAGAGAAATAAAGAAAGAGAATAGCTACATAAGAGTCACAACTCCTGAGGAGGCCATTACAGCCAGAGCATTGATTTTAAATAAAACACTGAACGTCTGCTGCTACTTGGAGCACATTTCAAAATGTCACATTTCTGGCCTGTCAAGCCACCACTGGCTTAGAGCTGTTTAGCCTGCACCACACTGCAAAGCCCAAATCACTGCTTTAATATCGCATCACTCTCCCATTGATTTCATGTTAGTTGGCCAGTCCACCTCTTTTCTTGAATCAATTTGAAAAATAAAAGAAAACCTGAGGCAAAAAGAACCATAAGAGGTTGCAACCTTTGATCCCAGTATAATTGAAAGAAAAGGTCAATGCTTACTGGCACAATCATACATTTGCTTTTCCATTAAATGCTATCATTATTGCTTATTGTCAAAGATCATCAGTGCACTGCAATGAGAGGATATCCATGAAATATATGGCAATAAATGGTTAGTGGCTATCACTGCATCATTTGCAAGCCCATGCATGTGAATCTATCCAGGTTGTTCAAGTGCAAACAGGGAATTCACATCCTTTATTCAAAGTGAAAACAAGTTGACATACTAGATTTATCACCCATCCTGTACTGACTACTGTCTGGATCCTTTCTACTGCCCCCTTGTGTATGGTTAGAGAGCTGTGGGCTTAAAGGGTATCTGTCTGGCATGCAGCATTAGACATGATCAAATTATCCTTTACTGATGCCAAAACTATCTTCCAAATATTTTTAAAGCAGCCACAAACTGACAAAACTCTTCGAAAGCACCAACAGTAACCAATGATAACCGAAAATTAAGCTGCTCAATTAGCCCAAATAATCACATATGCAGCTGAGCTGAGCGCCTGATAAATGGAATTCAGCTGAAAACTGACATTGAGCTGATGCAGTTAAATGTCAGTTGAGTGTTAAGTGTCTTTTAGCTGTGAGAGCCCTTTCCTCTGCATCACTGGGGAGCTGAAAAAGAAAAAAAAAAGTGCCCTGGCCTCTTCCTTTCACACCTGAACTGCTTGTAATGAATCACTGGCCAACACAATATCCACTCCCCTGAAAGAGGGAGAGAGGCCCTTGAGCTTTAAAGCAGCATCCATCTGCACATAAGTCTCCTCCTGCCACCTCAACTGCAGCGAGTAAAACAAATGCAGCAGGTCATCACTGCCAGTCGTGCTTTAAGGGCTCAACGAGAAACGACTCCGCGTTACCTTCCTCCCTCTACCCAGTGGGCATAGCGCAATTTCAATCCCTCTGTTCTGCCCTCTTTAACTCTCTCAGGCTTGCTTGCTTTCTTCTGAGCGTGCTCTCTCTCTCTCTCTCTCTCTCTCTCACTGCAGTGGAGCCCAAGCAAGAAATCACTCCCATTCAGCCAAGGACACAAACTCACATCATACACACAAACACACACACACACACACACACACACAGAGGCACGCTCTCAATATAAATATCTCCAACACTCTGGATAGCTATGAGATTTATTCTGCTGCCAAGCCAGCAGAAAATTGACTTGTTTCATGGAGGCAGGCTATTGACACACTACCATTGGGAGAGTTAGAGAAGGGGAGAGAGAGAGAGAGGGAGAGAGAGGAGAGAGAGAGAGAGAGAGAGAGAGAGAGAAACCAAACCAAGAACAGCTCCCCTCCATTACAGGATAATGTAATCAGCAGTGTGGGAAATGGCTATGAGTAAAATGGTACAGCTGACATTTATATAAGAGGATATTGATGACATAAGCTGAGGAGGCAGGCATCCTCCCCTCTGCTCCTGTGGATTGATAAAGAAGCTCATTTAGCCAGTATATCATTCTTTCCCCAGAAGAGCAGGGGGAAACTGCTGGGCCCCAAGCGAGGCATGATGGCGGGGGTAGACAGGGATAGACAGCAGATAAATAGGCTCGGATCCCAGCCTAACCTTTTCAGGCAAAGCAGGCAGGCCGACAAAAGCAAAGTCTTCCCTCCGCTAGTGCTCGGAGGCGACGGATTACACGGGTGATGTACAATGAGGGACTTTGATACTCTCTAATCCTGATAGCTTTTAGCTTGAGTATTACAAAAAGGATGGTGTGAAGCAGAGAAAAAATAAAGGCCTGGACTCAATGCTCGCTCTCTTTCCTCCAGCCCAGTCTGAGAGAGGAGCTAGGAGCCCAGGGAAGGGGGGAAAGATGGTGAGGTGAGCATGAATTTCTGCTTGTATCAGCATTCACTCAGGCAGTAGGAGAGAGAAGAGAGGGAATATAATTTAGTCTGGGCACGGCTCAAGGCCCATGTCAACCCTAAACAAGCATCCTGGATGATCGTTTGCGAGGCAGAACGCTCATCCCATCTAATTATGCACGCTGAGTCTGTGGAGAATCGCAATAGTCGACGTCAGACATTTTAAAAGCTTAGACGCAGTATATTAGCAGACAGGAAACCCTAATGGGCAAAGCTCTAATTCAATGTATTGCTCTTTTCAGACTTCTTTTACTTGTGCTGCTTTTGAAATTCCTCTGTATTCAGTAGATCACACGAGTCTTCGTACGCTTGATGTCGTGTTCGGTAGCAGCCTGTGGAAAATTCCAGAGGAGCTCCACAGTATGTGGTCTTAGAACTACACCATGTCAAACTTACAGCCATACACAAAGCAGTTCTGATGTCCCTCACTTGCTGGACACAACTGGACACAGCTCTTACCTACATCTCAGCTCTAATGTTACTTGTGGTCACATGCTGACAAAAGGGGTAAGATGTGAAAATACATGCACTTAGGAAATATGCATTTAAAGTTATAACACATTTCCCAGTTGTCAAACCTTCTACTTCATACAGAATGTAAACTATGGCTGCAAAAAACAAAAAAAAAAACAATTTTTGTTAAAATCATATAAACATGGTTTAGCATTGTTTGATGCCCAGTATTTAAAATAAAAGAGTCACTAAAACATAAATAAAGAATAGTTTGCCTTGTTAATGTAAAAGACTGTACAACATAAAATAAACAATACAACTGATAATCCAAAAAAAAGGCTGGAATGGTTAACCTTTGTTGTTCCGTTGGAGGGACTATTAGAATAGAATTATTAGAATGTTCCACAAACCAGAAATGAAGTAAATATGCATGATTATAAGTATTAATAATGTGTTTATTTATTATTTATAAAATTATACTACATTAATATGTAAAGCTATATGTTTTAGAGCTCTAGTCTGAGATGACAACAGAGTCGCATGCAAACGTTGGGTCCCCTGGTCAAATTACATATTTTGCTGATTTTTTAAAGTGAAAATAAGTTACAGAGAACAAACTTAAATATGGTATTTTTCTGCAAATGTTAGTGCATAGTTTCTATTTAGTTGCTCTATTTATTTGCTTGTTTTTACTAGTGTGTTAAATTCAGCAAATAACCAGTAGTTCTTATTTGTTTACTTATTTTCACTTATTTTACTTAGTAATTTGACCAGGGGTGTTTCAAATTTTTGTACATGGCTGTATTGGTCTTAACACCAGGTGCAATCTAAGCATGTTTTCTACTGTTCTAGACAGATAGCCAGATTAGCCTTTTATGCTACTTGCTATAAAAATAATTGTGTGATCATCAGTGGTGAATGTCTTTAATTACCTCATAGTTTTTACTTAAGTTATAATCAAATGCATAAATAAAAAGCAAAATAAATGAATAAAATGTATGCAATAGTACAAAAAGATAATAATAATGATAATAATCATCATCATCATTTTTCCCATTCAGTGTAACAGAAACACATGCTGAGTTCTTATCCTTGTTAAATATTCTTATCCTTATTAAATATTCAAATATTTAAGAATCAAGTAGTTAGTAGTAAACTGCAGAGAATGCATTTGCACATATGCCACCCAGAATTATTTAAACCCTTGGTGAAGATAAGCAAAAAAGGCTCCTAAAAGGTCAATAATGTAACTCTTCATGATGTAAAATGATTGTGAGAGAAAGAACATCAGCAGTAGTGCTTTTACATCATCTTGTTGTTGAAATAATTTTAATAATTATTATTTTTTAATGCTGGATGAAGCGGAAAAGCACACAGAAAAGGACCTGAGATCATTCTCCCACACAAAATCTCCTGATTATGGACTCACCTCTACAGCTCCACCCACAGGATTTTAATAGGGTTTAGGTAACCTGATGACATGGAATTGCCACAGTAAGAGACTGATCCTGTGGTCAGTTTTTGATGGATTTGGTTGAAGCAGCTGTAAAATATTCTGATATTTGATATTGATATCCTGCCCCTGATATCTGATTCCACTGTACCATGTTTTTTACAAACATCACAGATCTACCACCAGGAGATTTCACATTTATGTGGTTGGACATCAGAGGAGCTCTTCTGGCAAGACTTGCAGCTAGTTTGTAGCTGGAGACCTACACTGTAAAAAGTGTCTCATCAGATCTACCTAAAAAATAACTTCATGTGGTAACAAGTAAATTCACTAATTTTATTCAGCCTAATTTGAATGAACGATTCTTTCAATCAATGTATTTTTTTTAAGCTGAATAAAACTAGTTCAATTGCTTTTTACCACTTGAAGTAATTTTTTTAGGTAGATCTGACGAGCCACTTTTTACAGTGTAGAGAAACCAGGATACATAATTCATAATTCTTAAGAACCTCTTGGCATGACGTGTTTTTAGTAAGAAAAAAAAAAGATTCAGAGGATAAACAAAAAAGGTCATTTTGCAGATGCACGGGTGCCAATAATTTTATTGGGCACTGTACAGGAAGCTGGTAGGAAGATTTTTCTGAAAGCTTTTCCATCAACGAGTTCAGTGCAAAACAGTGTGTGCATGTACTGTGTGCATGTTCTCTCTATTTTTTCTTAATTACAACATAGCTTGCTAATTTCTTTGGTAATCGAAATATGTAATTTAATAATTAATTAATGAGTCAAGATATGTAAGTAGTTTAACTCAGCAAAGGGTGCCTAATTGCCTTGTGGGTCATACCTTGTGAGCAGTTTGGGAAAAAAAGTTTTTTTTTTATAAGAATATATTTCATCAACATAAAAATGATTTCCTTTAAATAACAGTAATGTTCTGTTATATGGAAAAACACCATTAAGATTACTGATCAGGACTCAGGAATATTTCATATTTTGGGTTTCAGTATCATGTTAACATCATCCAGGCTTGAACAACTATTTTTTGATCTCTGTAATACTATAAATATAACAGACCCCATTCTTACAGAATATATATTTAGTTGTGTAATGGAGGACTAAGGTAATGGGCACTGCAGGGAGGATGAAAGTGAACTCCACACTCCTACTTTTCATGAGATGCCTATTACATAGCACTGTATTAGTGATAAAAAGCTCAGTCAGTCTTTATGATTGGTGTAGGATCAAATGTTACTTTAAGTAGCCCACTGCCAGCCTTTATTCCTCTGTGCACGCCACCGCCAAGACGGAAGGCCTGCAGCGCACCTTTCAAATGACCTCAGGTTTCCTTGATAGTGGCCGGTGCGTGGTCAGAGCATGGTTACAGAAGCTTGACCTTTTGCTGTTTTTATTGTAACTCAATCAGAGCCTCAGGCCTGACATCCAAACCCAGCGAAGGGCGCAACACAATCCCAGCACACCTCTAACAGGCGTGACCGCACCCCCCTCATACCCACTGTCGATCCCCACACACAGATAACACAGATTTATTACAATCCCCTTTTTCCTCTGTTTGTCTATAGAATTTTCACGCTGCCAATGGCTGATGTTTTACATTATGATAATCAATCAGAGAAAGTTGGCCCTAGCAGTATTTCCCTCAAAGAGTTCTCACTTATACCATAAATAAAAAGGAAGAAAATGAACCCTTTAAAGTGCTGCCAATTTCTCAGTATTCATCTCACTCTGAAAATAGTCCATCAGCTGTAACTACAATATGACTAGCACACTTTCTTTGTCCATTGTAGTTATAAAAGAAGGGTTTATTTAAAGCAATGCGCTCCCACCATCCATGCCCCATCCCACAACCTTTCTCTTCATGGTTCTAAATAAAAAAACACTGGCACATCAGTTGAATGATAAAGGTAGCATATCAAAACTACAACACGTTTTCCTTGAGCCCTTGAATTACATTCAACCTTTGAGGGTCTCTCTGAACTATGATGTTTTTATGAGGAAGCTTAATGTGTCTCTTATTGTAAAGCATTTAGCTTGAAGTCAGTAGCAAAACATCCATCATTACTGTATTACATTTGTCCACACCAAATCATCTTTGTTGTGATCTGTGCTCAAACACTTTGTATGAGCCGGAGAACAGTTGTGTTGTTTCGATCATATATCATCCAGTTTCTGTCATAAGCCTTTTCCCGGGCTCTCATCATTCTCACATTTACTTCTACTTTGCTCTACTTTATGATGAGAATACATGGATCATGGTTCCTGTTTTGAGGTCAAAACATTTCAGCGTGCTAATGAAAGAGATCACTCGGCAAAGTCTAAATCTATGGCCTTGGATCACTGCACTGAGGAATAGCCAAACAGAGAAACTGACCCATCTAATTCTCATGGATAAATGAGAAACACAAAGATAATAAAAAAGGTGTCAGACTTAACATGGATTGTGTTTAAGCAGACACTCAGTGTGTTTCTCTGTGTTGGATCAGCTGCCGGAGCAATGCCTTAGGCTTAGTGCAGACTGGTAATGCTGGTGCAGGCTGCGTGGGGCTCTGACCTCTCCGCTGGCTCTGGGGCTCAGATACACCGCAAGGTCGACGGCCTACAACAGATCAAACACGCAGATGGGCTGAGAGAGAAAAGCAAACTGCCACAGTCTAGACTGAGTCACTGAAACAGATATCTGGCTCTCTGTTTGCCTATATGGCAATCGCAACTTTTGTCATTTGGTTCACCTGACCCCTATTAACCTCTGGACAAAGCTTTAGACCACTCTGAGTCTGAAAGAGTTTCACTAAACAAAGCTTAATACTACATGGCTAAATGTCAAGACTGGCACACCAACTTATATTACCAACGCATGTCCCACAGGTTCATTCTAGGCAAGCATAAATGAATGTTCTTCAAATCAAGCAAATATGAAAATTCAGTCATTGGAAAAAAAAGGCTAAAATAAAAGCTACTTGTACCCAGTTTAATGTAGGGCCTGAGCTGGAGGCTTTCTCTTTTAGGTGATAGCACTTGTGTTAAGAGGCTAAAATATCAGTAGCACAAAAATTTAGCAGCAAGTAGAGAATTGCATTTGAAAATATTTTTTTTATTAAAAAAAGGAGGAAAATCAGTAGTTTTGATGTTGGATGAGTAATACAGGCTGAAAAACTACAGCTAACAGGTACAACACTGGATGCTGATGACGACTTACCATACATGAGGTATTTTTTTCCTCAGTAGACCGATATGCCAACATGTTAGTTTGTCAGAGAAATATATTTTTACTGTTTATGGATGTAGCTAACATCTGCTAGAGCAGCTAGCCTAGTTAGCAACAAAGCCGCACTACTTTCGCTTTGTCAATAATATCTTTAACAACACATCCTTGTCAATGTGCTCATATTCAGGCACTCGTGTTTCAGAGTACACAGTAAAAATGGAAGTGTTATTTCAACACTTACAGAGTTCATTTTAACTCTGCTTACACTGACTACACTGATTTTAGTGTGAGACTGCTGTAATCTTAGTGTTGAGATTACACTGATTTTAGTGTGAGACTGCACTAATCTTAGTGTTGAGATTACACTGATTTTAGTGTGAGACTGCACTGATCTTCGTGTTGAGATTACACTGCTTTTAGTGTGAGACTGCACCGATCTTAGTGTTGAGATTACACTGATTTTAGTGTGAGACTGCACCGATCTTAGTGTTGAGATTACACTGATTTTAGTGTGAGACTGCACCGATCTTAGTGTTGAGATTACACTGATTTTAGTGTGAGACTGCACCGATCTTAGTGTTGAGATTACACTGATTTTAGTGTGAGACTGCTCTAATCTTAGTGTTGAGATTACACTGATTTTAGTGTGAGACTGCACCGATCTTAGTGTTGAGATTACACTGATTTTAGTGTGAGACTGCACCGATCTTAGTGTTGAGATTACACTGATTTTAGTGTGAGACTGCACTGATCTTAGTGTTGAGATTACACTGATTTTAGTGTGAGACTGCACTGATCTTAATGTTGAGATTCTAGTGTAAACTAGAACTGTGTTAAAAGGAACACATAACAGTGTTCTTCAAAGTTAACGCTCTTTAAACTGACACTGAAGTGTTGTTTTGCAAATTTGCTAATGTGGAATCAATACTGTGAGCAGTAAATTTAATCTCCTCAGTGTGTCATTAGGTCTAACAGTGTGCACAGTATTAAATCTGAGGTACACTGTTAAGTGTTACTTTCAACACAATGTTAATTTCATGCTCCCTGAACCTATTTACTCAATTTTATCATTTAATGGTGTGACATCACAAACATCTTGCTGACAGAAAAGCTCTCTTTATTTTGTTTATGGCTAGCCCAAAGACTATACTGTTAGCTTTAACCCTACATGGGGTCACCATAACCTGAGGGCTACTCACAAACGGTAGATAGAGGAGTGCCAAAAAATGCTCAATGCAATACTCAATTCTGAAATGGATAAACACTCTTAGGAGATCTTGGAGTAGTTACGAACACTTATGCCAGACTTTATAAAAACTGCAGACCTGGCAATAAACAAATGCCAATTATAATATTATCAGTTAACTGTAACATAAAACAGAACCATAGTTGGGATAAAATGTCTTCCGAGATAATTATTATAACAAAAAGAAAGAAATGCTATTTTTCAGAAACTATTAAGACTGTAAGGACTGCTGGGAAGTTCTGCTTACAGTACTACAGTATAGTGAACTATGTTCATCTTCAAGTTTAATCAGCTCCTTGCAAGAATGATGTGTTTACACTCCTGTAACACACAAGTTTCAGGGTTTTATTAACACTCTGGGTGTAAAAATAACCCCAAAATCAATATTAAAAATTTAACTCTGGAAGATCAACACTGTGAAATTTGCTGTGTAGCACAGTGTAATATACATACTTTCTGACAAAAATGAGCAAAGCTGTAAAATTTTACAGTCCAGCTAAAACATAAAAGTGGCGTTACATTGAATTGTTAGTCTGAATATTTTCTCTGTCTTCCAGTACAGAAACAGAACGGACAGCCCAATAACGATTTCAGTATAATACTGGCACCCTAAACAGTTAACTGAGTGCTGTACCCGTGCACATCCCTACCACCAATAACAGAAATGTGGTGTAACTTCATACTCATTATTCACTTAAAAGACCACTGAAACAAGTGGAGAAATTCTCTGACAAGTACAGATTCTAAGCTTTCATTTGACACCACATTTGTGTTCAGAAGTAGAAAAGTAGCTGTTTTGTTATAATTGGAATTTGATGAACGCTGTGCATACATGCTTGTTCTGAAGAAAGAAAAAGCATTTTTTATATTACAGCCATGTTTTTGTCATTTCTGAAATCAAACTAAATAAAAAAAAGTCAAACTAGTCTCTGTGTTTATTAATGTGCTGCTTGTCACATGCTTGCTGGCATGCACTGGACTGTTATTTAAAATATGTTCTTCACCATGTCAAATATTATCATATGACGGCTCTAGTGTTTAGCCTTTGAATTGATCAGCCTAATACTGTCACGTAACAATAGCTAAGGATATCCACGCAAGCTGCTGATCACCACACGAAGGCCGTGAGGAGTTTGCCTTACATTTGTGACACGCAACAGGTGCTGGATTCTGCAATCAATCCAAAGATCGGCCAAAGCTAGGCTGTGCACAACAGCAGCAGAAGCAAGAGGTCAACCACACGCAACATGCATTCCCATAGCTTCCTATAAACCACTGAACAGAAACCAGTTCACTTATACATCACAAAGACCACAAATTCCTCACGTATAAAGCTGCATTATTCCTAACAAAGACCATGTGGCATGAAATCAAAGACAAAATACTTTAGATGAACATAAACTGTATATTCAAGCCATTCATAAGTTAATATGCCTTCTATAAGTCATGTCACATATAATCATGAAGTCATCACCCCTTAGGTGACAATAGCTACATCTCATTTGTCTCTCCATAAATTGTTGTTTATGAAATGGATACTGTAAGCCCTGCATGAGCCTGTGAGGAAGCCAAATGTGCAAACATTTTTCTACCCAGAAATCCCGTCAATCACTTTTATGAGCAGGCCTAGTCAGAGTGAGAGAGGATTAGTGGGGGTCAGAGGGCGCCAGCGCAGGATTCCAACGCTGGTGCTGTAGCCTGGACACTTGTTAGGAGCACAGTCTCAGCATGTGGGGCAAATGGGAGAAGGCCACAGAGACACGGAGGAGAAATAGTATGTAAGCAGATAGCAAAGCAGAAGTAACCCTTCTTGCCCTCTATGTTGCTTTACTCAAACATATACACCAATTTAGGAACTAACATTCATTAACCAATCAAAAGCACTGGTGTTACTTTTACTGTACCATTACAGCACAGGGTTGGTAAAATTTCATTTCATGATTTTTTCATCCAAACAGATCACAGACACATCGATATATCCAATGATGTTTCAGTTAGTATAAATAAAGTTAATGCTTCCTGAGTACTCTAGGCTAAATGAGTGTTTTAGGGGCTCACCCACCAGATCTAGCAAATTAGTGAATGAGGAGGGAATCGAAAGAGAGCAAAGCAAATAAGCAACATTCTCATCAGGGCACACTGAGAGAGTAACTTTATTTTTCAGCACCGGTGCAAGAATGGGAATGTACACCATTGCTGCTATTCTATGTGTGCATTTTCTTAAACAAAAAGTACTTTAATATCCTGTTGCCAACGAGAAAATATTTAATATTGTAAAGAAAACATTACTGATACACATGAGAGCTGTAAAGGTGCTTCATTAGCATCTTTAACAAAAAATAAAGCATAGGATACTCATTTCATGGACTTTTTGCCATATAATTATGAACAAGTGCAAACTGCGTATTTTATTGCACCGTTTAATGTATAAAATGTTCACTTTGGCACATTTTATTACACTGTTTAATGTACAAAATTTTCACTTCTACATAGGTTTTTTTTTTTTTCATCAACCATTACAAACACCTTTATGAGATTATGTCATGTTACATTAGCACCAAACTAACTGTGGAGTACTTTCACTTTCACACAGAGTTAATTGTAACACAACATTTGAAGGTTTTAAGACACTCCAGAAACATACTCTTTACTTTGCATGTAGCATTTTCACAGTGAATCCTTCAGCAAATGTTAAAAGCCTAGTCTCACAGGTACAGATGTGATCCTGTAATGAGAACAACTGCGGAAAACCATAGGAAATTTTGGGCTAAATCTGAGTAGGAATGTACCCTTACTATGGTGGGTAAAGGTGAGTGTGAAAAACTAAACCAATCCAACAGTTTGTGAAGACAGAGCTCAAAGTAGGGGGTTTACAGTGTGCTTGGCAAGCCCGTCGTTAGGTCATGGATATAATGTAAGTTAGCACGGTTGAAAGTCCCTCAAAAACTTTAAGTATGTAGATAAAAGTATGCTGCATGTGTGAAGAACACGTGGTAAAAATAAACATTACATTTTGCAAGGGAAATAAGTTCCATTTGCTAACGATAGCATTTCACTAGCTAGTTTGTTTTACTCATGTTATCAACTGTACTCTGGATGATAAAAGAGCACAAACTAGAGGAATCTGGGGTGAGGTTGGAGAGGGGACATACCCTTGTTTGCAGCGGACTTCACAATCCAGCACCAAGTTGTGCCTAGATGTGTATTCTTGTTAGAAGCTCACTTGTGGCCCCGTGAGGCTACTTAAAGTCTGACTATGAATATTACCGATCAAGCCTGCTGAGCTGCTATAGAGTGCTATTTTCTTTCACTCAGGCGCATTAAGTACACATGTGGTGCAAATTCTCACAGAAGATGCAGCAAGACGATGTTTCAGTGAGCTGATTAAAGGTTTTTGCTGGCACTGGGTCCTCAACATCAGCTTGGTGGGTCTGGGTCCTTACAAATCAGAGAGAGCTTGGTTTGACTGTATTATTTTGTTCTGTTCTGCCTTTATTAAAGTTACTCCAGAGGGAATCGTACAGAGTATTGCAAATGTTAACTAGGCAGAAACCAGGTGAGAAACATTTACAGAATGGAAACTGACTATTTATTTAGCTTCTATGAATGTTGAATGATTCTTTAATACAATAGGAAGCACCCAGCAAATAGCATACATATCAGTTTTTTGTTGCCATCAACACTGCTAAACCAAAACCAATGTTGTGCTGACATCAATGCTGGTGTGCATATGCAGAAGAACTATGATGAAGCACTGAATTCACTTTACTCCTTTTACAGCTGGACATTCTATGCAAAGTGACCCAACTGATTCAAACTCTCAAATGCCATCACCCCACAGGTGACACTGCAGAACACATAAAGCCTTTGTGTTTTCGAACAGGTTTTTTAACAGCACAGTCAGATCTAAGCTCACTGTTGTTATTGCAGCCTCACACAGAACAACACTGGCAGCAAATGTAGTGAATTATTGCCCTTCCTCTGTTTGCCAAGCACTTTGCCATGGATGCATATCCTCAGGCGCTCTAGAGCGCTCTCTCTCACTGGCACTCATAAAACTCAAATTTATAATAGTATTCCACCTCCTTAGCATATTTATGAGAGAACCTGGTGGGGATTTTTCTTGCTTCTTTATGACAAGATTCAGAGAAAAGGAGCTAGCTCACCGCCCCAAACCAGAGATCAGCCCTGTGCTCTAGCAAAGCTGTCTCTGCCACCCTCCATTCATTAGCCCAGACTTAGCAGCGGGTTTTTCTGACGCTCCACTCTGCCGTCAACGCTTAGGCTCAAACTCTGCATTAACTATTCAGATGAGGCTGACACGCGGCCGCTCAACTCCGTACCCCGAGCCATGTCATTATCCCGTCTCTCCGCCGCCGATCGGCCCCTCTCTAATAACGACCGTTGTGAATTATTCAGGCCTAGTTAGGCGCAGATCTCAGCCTGACGTAAAGCGCACATCATGAAGTCCATCCATCTCGGTGCTGAATAATGGCCGCCACAAGCCTCTCCACCCCCAGAGTCCTTAATCACACGGCCAGTTCTATCACAGCACCCAGCAAAAAACGCTGCAGCTGGGCCTTGACAGAACAAAGGAATCTCTGGGACAAAAGACTTGCTTCTTGCTCCTTTCCTTTCCTTTCGACACATTAAACGCTCGGTTCTGCTATGAAACACCACTGGCAGTAAAGCTTCACAACCTGTCATTTCTTAATGAAAACAATGATTGCTGAGATGGATGCTATTTTCTTGAAGGCTGACTGTAAAGACATACTCCCTTGAAGCCTCTTTATTATTAAAACTCATTTTTGTCTGCACATTTTCAGGAAGCGCTTTATAACCAGGCCACCTCTGTCTATCCATCTTATTCTAATTCATTTGAAACACAATAAAATGAGATATACTCTACATCCAGCTACATAAATCACATTAAATGCCTCTGCAGCTACAATAAAAAAGTGAGAAAAGTTCTGTTGAAGGTGCTATATGAGGTTGCTAAATCACACCTCACAATTTTAGGTGGTCTTCTTCCTGCAGACCATACATTCATATGAGCTAAATATCCCTGCACCAATTTTCTTCAAAATGTTTAGCTTAAATATTTCATGCAAAACTAGCGACGCCACCATACAGGATTATAAATGCAGAGAAGGAGCAGTTCGGAATGAGCATGGCAACTCAAGTCTTTTGTCAGAGAGCTTTGGGGCTTTACAGTCATTACGAGGCTAATTAACAGGCACAATTATTTTGGAGGAAAGCTCATCAAAGAAATGATGGTGAGATGGAAGCTAGCACAACTGTTTTCTAAATCAATGAATATGTCATTAACATCTAGTAAATTAAGTAATCTCCTTCCATCACCCCCACCCAAAGAAGAGGAAGAAGAAGAAGAAGAAAAAAAAAAGCACAGTAGCAAGTGCTAAAATAGGACCAGAGCTCACATCAACTCGGATGAACTTGTCAAAATTCTAGATGATGGGAATATTATGACACGATGTGTTATGTCTTTAGTAAATATTTGGTTCTGTGCCAGGTTGGCAGATTTAACTACACTTGGCAGTGCTGTGTGCGCTACAGCGATGGCGGAGGAATCAAACACACCTATGGGAAACACACCTGAGCCTAGCGTGCATGTAAACATTTTCCACATGAGCGCCTTTCAGTCCCAAATCCACAGAGATGGAGCACGCGACGTGCCCTTTGTTCCAACTGAGCTCTTAATTAATTAGCTTTGATAGAAGCTCTAATTGAATATTGGTATGAATGTCTCTAGACTGCTTTGCAGCGAGTGCATCTAAACTATGTTCAGAGACAAAAGCAGACTGTGAACGAGCTTAATCGGTTACATATCTGCATTTAGTTAACAGTGTTACCCATAAGATTTACCCATGTAAAACACAGTTTTGTTGTATATTTAGAGGCTCTTCATAGCTTGGATATGGGACATTTAGTATAAGACAATGTGTCCATAAACTGTGGCCAGTTACCACAACAATTCTATGGCACTCACTTGTTTTTCACTTTTTTTTCAGCAATATTATAAAATGGGTGGGTGTTGAGGGTGGGATTAAAGGCATCTTCATTTATGTGAAATTCCTCTGTCGCACCCACTTTACATGGACAAAACAGATATCGCCACATGTGAGAAATGGGCCAAGACATCAGAGCATCACCCCCTAGAATTTAATAAAAGTGGTGTGCTGTAATATTCAGGTCATCATTTCATCTGATTGTCTGATGGAAAATCAAAACAGGATAAACTGCTGTTGTTACTTATGATTTTAAGGTTAGAAATGTATTATATGGTTGTCAGAGAATTTAAACAGTTTGCAAGCTTTGAATATAAGGTTTATTGACTCTCTAGGACGACACCTATGGTGTTACACACACAAATTTCACACACTATATTGTGTAGTTGGGTAAACAACCAGCTAAATAGAATGTGTATGTGCATGTGCAAATAGAAGACTTCATTCTGGCCCTGGGAGAGTACGCACATCCGCTTTGCTCCAGCAGGTGTGAGCTGCTGGCCTCAGCGTTTTTTCTCGCAACCGAGACTTACTTTCTGGGGGAAAATCCTTCAAAGCCTCTGCATCGCATTGCACCATAGACAGATTTTCTCCCCCCCAAGATCTGCTTTTTTAGTTAAATCAAACACATTCTCCCACCTCACACAAACAGACCACACAAGTATTCAACAGAGCATCTGGAACAGCAAATTCACCCTAGAATAAAGCGTCCGACCTTTCACCACGCCAGCCACGGCTAGCTGTTCAGAGCCAACTAAACACGGCATTTGTTCTGCTTTCTTGTGCACTTAACCCCGATATTTCCACATAAAGATGATACAGCACACAGTACAAGAGTGTAACACCAGCGCAGAACACACAGTGCAGGAGTAACACATTGTTGCCATTTTTAACAATGCATGTTTGCATCTGTATAAATATTTTCTGACAACTGGACCAACAGAATGTTCCAAAATTACTTATTTTATTGCTTTAATCTCACATTAAAGGCATATTTCCGACAAACTAACACTGCATCCAGGTCTTCTTTAAGGTGGCCCAGACCAAAATAGCTGCAACTGTACTGTTCAGTTTTGTACATTTTTATACTTTACAGTGAGTCATACTGTATCTGAAACCTCACTGGCACATCTGTGCAACCTTAATGAAAACTTTGATGTGGTTTGGACAGGTTGAGAGAAGTTTAAGACATAATCTGGGTGACTATTGAATTCTAGTGTTTGTTAGCAATGCATTATAGCTATAGTGCAAAATTCCAGAAACAAAACGTGGACATCAAACATTTCATGGACAACGGACTACACCTGAGGCAAGTGGAAATTTGTGTAAATATGATTTTTTGCTGAACCACTCCTTCAACATACGTTGAAGGTAAGAAGGCTACAGCACAACATGTCTTTGCATTGCTAGTTAAAAGCCATAACTTTGTGGGGGAGAGTATTTCACAGAACTGGTGGTCAAATGTCCACTGCTCATATGTCCAAACAGGTGCAGCCACACACATGCATACACATGCACACTCACGCTCATTAGCTATTAGTTGCATAAAATCTATAGAGAATGCAGAATCAGGGGTAAACAGATGACATAAGTGCTGACTGTGTTCCCAAGGATGTGGAGCAGTGCAGTGTTCTCCACAAAGAGGCACAGTGCCGCTCCTAATTACACTACTCAGGAATAATCTGATGGGTTTCATTTAAAGTGTTGCTTAGATGTTGTTAACTCCAGGTGCACAGGCTTCTTTGACTCAGCTTAGTTTGATAGATGTTACACCAGCACCAAAGTTGCTGCAAAATAAAAATGTCCAAATAAAAAGTCCAAACACTTACAGTACATTGTCAGTAGTATACTATAAATGGGTGGTGCAGCCAGAGAGTCAAACAAAAGGGACTAAATTAGAAGCACATAAAAAGAGAGTTGTGGAGCAAAGGCTAAAACATTTTGGCTACCACATCTAGATGGCCAGTGATGAACCTTTAGTCCTCAAAAGAAATGACATTTTTAGCCAAAATGTCCATAGCCACGGGCAGTATGTGTTCTAACCATAAAGTTAGAGTTTTAAGTTTTCATTTTTTTTCTTTTCATTTTTAATGTAGTACTTCAGGCAGGCTGTCATTCATGAACATTAGCCTAAACTACAAATCCACATGCTAAAAAAAAGACAATCGTTTTATATTAATTTTGCACAATAACGCAACAACACTGCCAACAACAACATCAATAATGATAGTAATAATAATAATAATGATAATAATGATAATAATATGTACCAATGTAATGATTATGCTACACTAGGGATTCTAGACACTATTACATCAATATTTTCACCAAAATCAACACATGCACATTGTCATATTGTAATATCCACAACTCTACCCATTATTTCATGTGATTGCAATGGGCATGTTATTTCTCATGCATCCCTGCTATTATTTGAAACACCACTTTGAAGACAGCATAAAAAATCAGAGGTAGGCCTCACAATAGCCACTCCTCAGAAATCTACTAATTTGGCCAAAATCTCAAAGATCAGTATAAAACACACACACATGCTATGTTACTCATATTCCACTCATCTCATAATATAAGATCATCATGATGCTCCTACAAACGTCTGTGAGCCATGTTAAAACTTGCATGACTGCACTGTGGAGCTGCTTCAAAATTATTTTACTTTATACTACAGATATTTAGGCATAAATAAAAAGCATAAATACTCAAATACACAGAATTATATTTATACTGAAATTTGACATAATTTTGGGCAAATTTTAATTTTTACTACATATAAGTATACATATTCACATATTTTACATTGCAAAATGAAAAACCGTTCATGACATCTGTAACTTCAGATCTAAATTCTAAAGTTTTTTTCCCAAATAATTTTTTTTCCTACATGTTTTTTACAAGTATTTCGCTGTGGACATGGCACAGATGGTTAATTTGACTTTTCCAAAATTTGCACTGCATGATAACAATGTAAGAATATAAGACTAATACTCACTATTACTGAAACCAAGCACACCTTCTTGGGCCTAATCCACTACCTTCCAGCTAATAGCCCTGTAAGTCCATTTCACACTCAGCGTGCAAAACAGCTAAAATGACCCCACCTCTTTTGAAATTGAAGCTACATCACTGAGTGATTTCTTACAAAACTAAGCAATCAAAAACTTCCACATTGTTATTCGCACCGTCAGTCAGCCAGCAGCATTAGAAGGTGCTTTGCATCACACAGCAGGCTTGACACACTCATGTTTTCCCCACAAAGAGGACAGAGCATAAACGGTACACAGCATCTTCTTTTTTACAAAGAGAAGGTGTGACACTAATGACACTTCACTGTCGTCTGGTTTAACAGTAATAACTATGAGTTAAACTATAAGACATCGCTTGACAGGATCTGGCTGTGCTAGTCCAGCAGCCATTGCCTCCTCTATTCACTTAGGTAATGAGCCATCAACAGCTTATGATTTACCTCTCCATATCTGTCTCCTTTTGTGTCCTTCATCCTTCCTCACTTTCAAAGTAACCTACCAGAGACTGTTCAAGACAACATATCATCTGCTTCAGCTTTGGTATTAAAATGAGTTCTGTCCCTGTGGGGTAACGCTGAGGTGAGGAGGCAGAGGAATATATCTCTTTAAAAGATGCCATGGTCCCTTTTACTGGCTGTGCCATCAACACAGCCCACTGCTCAGAGAATCTCTGACTTGGCACAGTTGTTTCAGCTGATTAGGGAGAAACGTGTGGGACTAGTGTCACACTGTTTACTGTTTTGGCTCTATATTTGTACCACTGCCCAGTTCCCCTACTGCATAAACAAATGCTCATGCAATTAAACATTCTATAGTCCAAAGATTGAGGGGATCATGTTTTCCTTGACTTTACCCCAAAAACAGGTCCTTCTCCTGTCTCAATATTTTTAAATCCCTCCCAGTTTCTCCATGGAATAGGCTTCTTTGTGGAGTCAAGGGTCATTTTAGCATGTCCGTTATGTGTAAACATAGTGGCTGGTTTTAGTGTTTGATTGTGCACTGTATACTTTTGTTGTATTATTTGTGTTTATTTCTATTTTTTAGGTTAATCTAATATCTGTGCAGTAACATTTTTGCACAAAAATGTTATTTTTTTTAGAATAGTTTGCTACAGAGGCTGTGTATACTTCTGTTCACTTCCAAAATTAGCAAAATAAATATGTTGGCCAAGGGTACCCAAACTATATGTATATATCATACTGAGCCTGAGACAGATATCACACTTTCATTTATTTAACCCCTTCAATGGCTATGGCCCGCCAGACCCATAAGTTTTATTACACACTTCTATAGCTCAGCCAGCATGCATTAAAGTCGCTGCCATAGCATGTAATAAGCAACAAATTTTAAGGGGTTATATTCAGTCAAAATACAAGTTATTAATTTTCCAAAAAAACATGAAACAAAAAAGAAATTATAGCAGATTTTATTAATGTTTACTGTGTCCATCCTGTGCCAACTTAAACATATTGAAGTAAAAAAAGTAAAACATGCAAAATAAAATGTGCCATAACTTTTGAATATGCCACATTTTTATGTTTTATTTTTTCCCCAATATGTTAAATTCAGTGTGTTCTCTGTAGAGGATGTGTACTTATTTTACTTAGATCAACAAAACATGACCAAGAGTGCCCAAAAGTAAATAAATAAATAAATAAATAAAATAAAATAAGTGCATTGTGTGTGTGCGTGTGTGTGTGTGTGTGTGTGTGTGTGTGTGTGTTGGCTTCACCATTTCCAAACCAAACCTCCTCAAGAGGTCTGGGAATAGTTAGCTGTAATTACAGTTACCACTCAATACCTATTTTGGTTAATCAATCCTTCATTAATTAAATTAGATGTGCTGCTGATCGAATTTAACAAATACATGCATTAAGAAATCAGAAAACTGAAACAAAAAAAAAACAATAGAACAAACTTACTAACAAGATAAATAAATGAAATCATTTTCTGGACTGCCTAAAATATTTACACAGTACTGTATATAAAATTTTTACAACTACATTAATTAATGAATTAATAATTTTTTATTAGACTTATTATTTAAATGAGCGTTAGAAACACATTTGGCTTCACTTGACACTAAAACCCCCTCACATATACAATACAATAAACACAGGAACATACACTGCCAGCACACTCAATAAAATCATTATCATGATGTACAGCATATATATGACCATTCCTGGGCCTGATTCAATAAGCTCATGCCTGTGGCTTTGGATTATGTCCATGCATGTGTGTAAGGCTGCAGGCAGAGCTTCTACATGGCTCCATGCAGCAGAGAAAGTACCAGGCAGGCTGTCAGGCCTCTTCTTCTCCTTCAGCTCTGAACTAAAAGTGAACTCGGCTTTGCTATATATAAATACAGCTTTGCCGCCAATCAGCGGCGTGGCTGCAGGGCATCATCTCGCTGCGCTGACTTCCCCATTACGATAATGCGAATCTCTCACTCAGCCACATAATACTGGCAAGCGTGGATAAAATACTGTCTCCCCTCCGCTCTGGCTCGCTCTTGCCACACACAATGAGAGAAAGCCTGTGCATACTAATGAACGTGTGCCACTGAGCCTGGGTTAGCACGGCAGTGGACTGGAGTGGCCTGTAGGGGGCAGAAGACTGGAGATACAAGCCTGATTATAGCTGTATATCTTGGGTATGCGCAGGGTGTGGTTGGACAGGATGTAGAGGTGTGCCTAAATATGCTGCTTCTTAGAGCATCTGACAGTTCCTGTAGTACAGAAAGTGATGATGACCACATTAGCTTTTAGGGTTTGGAACTACATGATAGCCTCCTACTATTTTCGATTTTCATTTAATGACCTAAGTTAACTGTAAATTTTCCCACACTGCAAAATTGTACAAGGCCAAACGAGAAGAATGATGATCATAACATTATAAAACCAAACCAGTCGCAATGTATTCATGTGTTGCTCTTTATTTAGTGATGTCCAGACCAGACTTTAAGCAAATGTGAATTTTGATTAAAACGTACAACCTTAAAGCATCTTCAGTGTAAACTGCATTGACATTATCTATGCACTTCTGTTTTATCTATGCTACCAAAAACAACTAATGCCACCGCTATGAATTTGCCTCTTTTTGCGCAGCACATAAAGGCAAACCCTTAAGCCTCTGCTATCACATACGCATGCCCACAGCTCAGCACACACATACACAGTTGCTGCAGAGTGGGTGGAGGTGTGTGACTTGTGGACCATGAACAGAAAACATGAAAAGAGTGTTTGGATACGGACACTCTGTTTGCCATTTCTAATTTGTAGGCAGGGGACGGGTATGGGGCGATCACAGCGTGATTCATATTAAAAGTCAATTGGCCTTCAAATTCCTCGGGTCCCCCAAAGTCACTACTGGTGAGAAGGAAATGAGTCTTAATGGAGTGGCAGTGCCACAATAAAATATCTGAAATTGAATCTGACCACAAAACCCAATGGTCCAGGGACAGGGACCTGAGCGACTGACCATTACAGATATGAGATTCTTTCCGTTCATAAGTTTTTTTTTGTTTTTTTTTCTGTTATTTGATTATGGACATCCCTGCACTCTGGAGATGTCCTTTCTGTGTCCGGCTCTCCTCTTCTCCCTGAATATCGGAGCACTTAGTAATCGGTTTCGGCCCCACTTTTAATTTCTCGCATGTCTGCCTGCGCTCAGAGTGCTGGGGTAACTGGGTAGACGATATAAGGCAAAAGGCCATAAAATCCTCCCGCTGTGTGTGATATATTAACTTTAACCTCGTGGTAATTACCAAAAACTATTTAAACCCAACTTTTCCACTTAGGGTGCTTTCCAGTAATACTGACACAGGCCGCCGTGCACTTTAACTGCTATTAACTGCAGGAATCAAGAACTCGTGGAGGTTCATAAAAAGTGGCTGCGTTTGCTGATAAGGTGAAACCTCGACTTTTAATTTGCTCTGGCTCGGTACAAAACACGTTGATTCTTTTAAAAGCGGGTCACAAGTTCACACGTCTCAAATAAAATATAGCGAGATGAAGGCAAACAGCAAAAAGTGCTGCAGTCCCTAATGCAACCACATTGACAGCATCCAGTGGAGAAATGCGCCTTTTCCTGCCATCGTCTCTGAAAGGTCAGGACTGGCATGTGTGTCCAGGACTGGCGAAAATCATCGCAACGTCCACACAGACACGTGCACACATTGCCCTCTTCAGGCCTGGCTGTGTAAGATGACCCTGCTCATCCATCATCTGGGCTGGAGGAAATCCAAACAGCTCAATATCATGTTTAACTAATCAGACAAGAGAATCTATTTAATGACAGCCTGGAGACATGAGATAAATGTTAGCCACTCAAAGCAGACTGCAGTCAATTCATGTTGCCTAAATACTCTCTTAGGAAATCTAGTACACGGAACTAATCGCCAGTGTGTTTGGCAATATCATTTGCATTTTTTTTTAAAGCCCTTACTTTTTAAGACTCAAAATCCTTGGTCTTCAAAAATAAGCCTACTCCCCATCACTCTCTCACTCTCGCTACCCCTCCTCCCTCCCATTTCCTGTATCCATCTCCATGACAGATGCAGGGAGAGGCCTGAGGCTGCAGTTAAGAATATGTGATGCAGAGATTCTTTATTAACATTTCATTCCCATTCCCCACACGACATAAATTAGATGGGACGTTAAAGGCTGTCAGCTGTGGCGATATGTCACAGCAGTGCGGCTCTGTCCGTAGGACGTCCTCTGCCTTCCTGCAATGCCTACCTTTGCCACTGCTTAAAAGACACCAGAACCAGCGCCTGTTCCAACCAAGCTGATTACATCTATGTCTTTACCAAAGCTCAGAACACAGATACACACTGAGTTGCCAATGTTGCAACGCCATGCCATGATCAAGCTCCATTCCACCCTATTTGCTCCTACAACACAGACACAAAGTATGAATCTGCTGTACTGTGCAGCCTGGTGCTGGCACTAATGTCTTGGCTGAATTAAAACCAGTAGCTTCACAGAGCGCCCATGTGCATGCTGGAGGATCTGAAACGTGTCTTATGGCTGGCCCAGCACTAATGTATTTATCATTAATCTTATCAGCGCTGTCTTTCCACATCATTTCAGGGCACTAGCATGATTTTTATCTCTAATTTGATGGTAATGAACCCATCAGCACAGAATGGTTGATGAATATGATGAAAAATAGCATTCATATTCACTCCGGACAAGACACGTCTCCTTATCTCATTAGAAAAACCGAAATTAAAATCACTCTTCATTTGTGAACATGCATATTAACAACGTGTGGTCCAGAGACGGCACCTTACATCTTTAAGACAATTCTGCATTATGCATTCTGAATGCCTAAAACATCAGCAGAAGGAATGATTGAAATGATTATTTTAGTTGAGTACAAGCATAAGACATCCCTATGACAGTCATAACATTATATAACACGGTGGGTGAAGGTGGTCCCAACTACTTACACCAACTCAATTCAGAAGGTAAAGTTTGGCAGAGGCCAAGAGCTCCAGCACAGCATGAAGCAAACACACACTTTTTGTTGCTTTAATTGCCCGAGCAGGACTCCGCTGTGTACGGAGTGGACGAAATGTCAGCGCTGAGAGGGGCACTACTGCCCCAGGGGCCCAGTGGACGCTCACTCTCCCACGCACAGGAACACAAATTGGATCTGAGCTTTGATCAGCGAGCCCAAATGTTACATTCCAATTTTTTTACCCAACGGACAGGGAAGGGGGGAAAACATTCATTCGGTGTGACCGTTAAAGACATATGTTTGTCACCTTTAAATGAAATGACCTATTTTTTTTTGGGTAGCTATAAGCCAACTTCTGCTCTTTCAATAGTGGAGGACTGCAATATGTTGTAAAAGATTGGCTTTGCTTTCTGGTGCGACCAAACCCAGAAACAGCTCCAGGGTATATCATTCCCCTCTCTAAGAGGGTTACTAGAGAGGTTACACTAAAGGAAAAGGCACTTGAGCGAAAGGAATATGAATATAAACGTAAAACAAGCTTAGAGTACTATGTTCTCCATCTGCTGATGGTGAGCTCACCATCCCAAAATTTCTCTCTGTTGTGCTCAGCAACACTTAAAGCAAGTGTTCGCACATTGTCCATATTAGCGAGTTAACTACTGTACAGTTTGCCTCCCTGCTGGTTCTTGAGTGGCGAGCGCTGACGAGCTCTTTGTCGCCCGTGCCTCTCTAAAGAGGAGAGGCAACGGCTTCTGTCGAGTTGACTGGGTGCCAGGCCTTCCAGTTTGGCCTGATCCCTCAAGCATGAGCCTCACACATTCAAGCTGTTTCAACAGCCTGTCAGCTAATGGGATTTGGGAGAGGTACATTAAGCCTGTATGAATCTGTGAGGGAGAGGGAAGCTGGATGCTCATATTGCTGTGCCATATTAAAAGGGCCGGCAAAGTGCTTTTCCTGCTCAATGTCTCCCTGTTAAATGTCAGGCCACATATGCTGGGAGAAAAGTACCAGCGGCTCTGATACATTCTGTTTATAGTGCATTAAACCCATAGAAACCCCTATTTGTCCAGCAGGGAACTGTGCTCATCCCCTATGAGGCAATCTCTCCGCAGAGGGAGATTTTGTTTGTGCGCTCCTCTTCACTTAAGGAGGTCACTAAAGAAGATGCGATGATGGACCAGATTGATATATGACAGAAACTGCTGCTCATCGTTGTCCGAGCCCCAAGAATCATGGTCCTAAAGAGGACACCACCTTGAACTATTCTGCCCCCCCACCTTCTTTTTTTTTACAGAACGATGCAAACGTTGATAAAGAGGCATTAAACAGTTAACGATATGCATTATCGCTTTAAGGCCCAACTAATCTGTGGTGTGCTTGCATTCTGAGAGGCTAGAATTGTGTTGTGTGGAGGCCAATGATATTTATTAATGAACCCAATAAAGTAAAGTGCCAGGCAGTGATTTGCTGGAAGCCCGTCTGCCCAGTGTCATGGGTGGCAATAATAAAAGGCACTTCTCCTGCTGAGTATTAAATAAGAAAAATACATCACCTGAACTCCACACAGAGGGGCGGCTGCAGCTCAGAACTCTCTGCCCATACTGCAAATGCAAAAATGAAGGGCCGCACAATAAATCTGAGCAATGCCTTGAGCCCGCAGACTAATCTGTGCGAGTAATCACGGGAATAATTGATAAACCAGATAAGATTTAATGTCCCTGCCTGTCACTGAGGGACCGCCAACCTCTGGCACTTTGACATGTGTATGGTGTATGCGGGGATAAAGTGTGTGTGTGACTGATGGATCTGTGTTTGGGCAGATGACAGCGCCGGTGCTAAAGCACGCTGTTTAATTAACCCTACGGTGAACGGCTTGTCACAAACGCCCATTCCCTCCTGATTGAGACTCAGCGGTTCTTAGGGAATGGCAGGAATGGGGAAGGAGGGGGGAGAACGGTGATAATGTGAATCCACAACACAAGATTGCTTTTTTTATTCTATTTTATGGGTCAGTGATCTGCATTCATTATGGAGCCGGGCAGACGCTCGGTTGTAAGAGTAATGCTCCTTTCCTCTAGACTCAGAATAGTTGGTAGAGGGCATTAATCTGTGACGTCTTTATCTGGGTATAATTTAAGCCGTAAATAAAGAGGGCCTCCACTGCAGGCCTATCGCTCCTTTCATTTAGCAAAAATTAGATGATCGTCAGCTCCCTATTCCATTAGATCAATTCAATTATAATCAATTAAAACCTTGATTATTCTTGCCACAGTGATCTATTCTCCTCCTGACATTTCAATAAAGCTGACAGACTCTCAGCACAGGCGAAGCGTTTGTGATTTGAGCACAGGACAGGAAAGAGGTAGATCAGCCCAGGGAAAGTTCAAACAGAAACTCTAAATCAGGGCTGAGTTTAACCCCCATTCATCTTACATATTGATGGCCAGCGCACGCACACAAACACACATTCCCTCCCTCTCCTTATCTTTCATAGGGATAATGCATTCTCCAGACTCAAAGTCTGTCCGAGGGGGCTGCTTCTTCAGTTTAATCAATAGGCAGCATATGATGGCGGGTCAGCAGTCAGCGTCTGCCCTGCGTCTTCAGGCAGCCGGCTGATGGCTGGCCTGTTGGAAATTTGCTTAAAGCCCACACCAATTAACTTCAGGATGATGAATGCAAGGGGTGGCCGAGAGAGGACGGAGGGGTCTGCCTCTTTTATGTGTGCGAAGCCTGTGTCAAGGCCAGAGAGTAAATGTGTGTGTGAGAGAGCGAGAGTCTCAGCTGCTTTGGTAAAGCAGGGGGAGGAGTGGGAGGAGGTGTCTTCAAATAGATAAAACTGCCGAGCTTCGGGTCTAGGTCTGCCCACCCCTAATGATTATGTCAATCTGGGTAAGTGCGCCCACATTGGAGCTGTCAGAGAGTAATCAGTCAAAGCTGGCTTTGTAAAAGGCGCAGGGGAGACACACGAGGCTGGGCGCAGTGCTCAGGCCTATTTGCATAGGGAATTGCCCTAATGTTTGGAAACGAAGAGGCACAGAGGTCAGACTCTTTTGTTGAGGTTGTCAGCGAGCCCTCCTGAAATGAAGTGAACAGCATGTGTGCCTCCTCATCATGCACTTCATAAAGGAAGAGGAAATCTAGTTGGGTGAGAGCAGAACAATAGGCACAACATGGCACCACATTTTCACAATATGGAGGCTATAGATCAAGTCTTTTAAAGGCAAGTGGAAAATACTTCATTTCTAACTAAGCTTTAGCTTCCAAAAATAAGCAAAACAATAGCAGTGTTTCTCCCAGACCTTTACACTAGGATTCCTAAGCCACTGATTACCAAGCTCGTCACCGTCATATTAAAACCTTGTAACTAAATTTTTTTTCTATTTTTACACCATTTAAAAACACCAGCTGCCTTTTGCATTATGTGAACATTTCATAACGAGGATCAATATGAATTGGAATATATATATATTGTGTATATATACGCACACACACACACATACACACACGCATGCTTGTCGCTTGTTTTCTGAATTAACTCACTGAAATAGTTAGCTAGCTAGTTAGTTACTTAGTTGGTTAGTTCAATGAATGAATTAATAAATGAATGAATGAACAAATAAAAGTAAGCAAGTAGTAGAATTAAGAACCAGCTCAGAGCTTTCCAAAGAACTGGGGTAACATACATCAGCGACAGAGACCTCTAAGCACTAAAAGATGTTACAACACAGTGACTGGCAGGTTGGTTGTTTTCATCCAGTGCTTTCACTAATACATCTTTAGTAAGAGAAAAGAGCAACTGTTTAAACACCACTGAACCACAAAAGTCACACATTCAGCTCTACGTTCTACAACTTTCACTGCCATTGACCCTCTAAATGTAAGCCAAGAAAGGTCATAGCACCTAGTGAGAGGTTGCTCCAACAGAGACGCCATGATGAATTAACTGGAAGCATCACATGGCTCTAAAGAAGACGAATATTATCACAGAGAGTAACAGCTGCCACACTTCGAAGAGTCAGAGCAGACTTTGAAGAGGGACCAGATGTCAGTCAGAAGCCACTACAGCTCCTCACTGCTGATATTAACTAAGATTAACTAAGATCATAGAACATGGCTATATGCAGCAAATCGTCACTGTCCTTATAAAACCACGCATGTCTTAAACACTACCTTTACACGAGAACACAAAAACATGTTTAACTTCTAATGTAAGTGAATGTAACAAGAATTTATTCGAGGCAATTACGGTGCTTTTCTACTGGTCCATTCATCAATGTATGCACAATATAAAAGACAGGTACCCTACTTAAACGATGCAGGAAAAAAAGTTTTAGGTACTTAAGCACGTTGTTTAAAACCATTTATCTTAGCAATAAGTGTGTTTGTGCTTGTAAAAAAGACCACACAATGTAAATATAAAAAAAGGCAAATAAACATAAATACAGTAAAAAAAAATGTAAAAAATAAAAACAAGAAAGTCTTGTGTTTAAAAAAAAAGTGGATGATATGTGAGCTAGTTTGGTTTGAGATTTTTCCCTGATACCTCATCCATCTCATGGATTTGTTAAAGTACGTCAGTACGGGTGGGCAATATGGCAAAAATATATCATGATACTTCATGAAGCCTTTACGATACAAGATACATCACAATATTTGGTTTCTCAGAGGTTTGATAAACTGGAATAGACAAAAACAAACAAATGCTACATTATACAATAAATTTAAGTGCAAATGATTTCTATTCAACATGTCAACTACTATGCTACAGGAATTCCAATTAAACAGGGTTAATCTCTATTGGTAATGCAACATGCAGTTGTTAGTGATCTTAAAGTGTCATCTTACTTAAAAGCATCATCTTAAAGTATGTCTCTCCTCTTTAGAGTTATTCAAAGTGTACAATATTCACTACATTCACCAGCAAACATTAACATTTAACATAATGAAGACTTGCTTAGTCAAAGCAGGTGTTGGATGATGACTATGAGTAATATTGGGCAGTTATGAGGAGAGGTTTGGAAATCTAAATTAACACATTGACAGACATAAAATCACCACTTACTATATTAGCATTTTTTTGTATTTGCTCTAATATTAGATTTTTATGAGCAAATAAAAGCTTACTACACTGATAAGCAGCTTTTCAAATCTAACTTTCTCTCACAGGTGCCCAAAATGTCTGCACAGTACTGTACATGGTTTTGACATGACAGCGCCAAGATCTAAAAAGCAGATCTCATCTCAGTCTTTGGGTCAGTAATAATGTGAATGCCCATATAAATTCTACACAGCAAATTTTGCTGACTCTGCTTGGAGAGGTATTCCCTCACACTGACCAATGCAAAGCAGTTATGCCTGCTGTAATGTTGCTTAATTCACAATAAATGTGGGAGAAATGAGTCTATCGTGTGTTGTTTTCTCACCATGCTTTAAATAGAACAACAAGGTCCCATCATCCTCCCAGATTTTCCTTTCTCTTCTGCCAGTGCCCCCACTGTGACAACAGCCTGTGAGATCTCATTTAAGATCATTTACATGGAGACATCTTTCACTCCCCCTTTAGACAAGGCTTATCCCACATTATAAATCAGCTCAGCGTCAAACAGAATGCATAGGTCAGCGGTTCTTCTCTTTCAATCTTTTACTCCTCTTCGACAATCTGCCTTCAACTCTCGCTTTTTTTTATTTGCCCCCCCGCAAGGCTAAGTACACACTCTCTTTAACAAGCTTTGCTGCCACCTTTGGTATAGACTTTCTCATAAAATGAGAAAATTCATCTAATCAATCCCTTTTAGTATGTTATCTGTTTCTACTGACAACTTAAGTCCCTATCGATTAGCCATTACTTTGCTAGATAATCTCGTGTCAGTGGCACATTATAAAAATTAAGCCATTTTCAGGCTGCACATACCTTAGCAGCAGGGTCGATTATTTCTATTTCGTTTTTTTTATGTAAGAGGCTGGCTTGACTAATAAGATTACTCCAATATGTCATACACAGTCTGAGGCTGTTTTCTTACAGCACTGTGTATAATATCTCTAACATGTACACCTAAACACAAACAACCAGAAATACAAGCACATAATGAACTCCGCTGCAACGTTGTGCTTAGTGTCCTTTCAGAAGGTTTTCATAAAAGAGAAAATGATGTCTTTTTGTGCATCTTTGCTGGGTGAATAAGAATATGAATTTGACTCATGATACGCTAAGCAGCAAAAGTAAACATATGGGCATAAAAGAGGAGTGTGTGCACCTTGATGCTTGGGTATGTATCAGTAAATCAGATGAGTGAATGAAGGCATCACTGAGATCAGCTCCTGAAGGTGTATGACAGTGTGCATTTCTCTCTACTTACCACATAAAAGTGACGTAAATAAGGTACAGCATCCCAAGCCCTCTGGTCAGGTCAGCTCAAGTGATAATGTCCTGCACCTTGGATACACACATATTTGTGTTTATACAATGCCAAGATGTTTTATACACACACATAAATATGTCTGACCAGAAACCATATCGCCATAAACAGCTCATATCCTACTTTTTTTGGATTTTATTTGCCCCCCGAGGTCCACTCATGACAATTTTTTGGTTTATACACTAAAAACAGTCCTCATTCATTTTGACATGACCTTTTTCCAACCTCTCTTTACTACTTATAATTAAACAGGCTGTTTTTGTTACTGTGCCTATAAGACCGATATTTGTAACAGACCTGTCTTCTGATTGGCTGCCTTGTATTGCACCTCATTCAGAAAGCAGCCCAGGCTGAAACACTCCTTATAACTCATATTGTGTGAGTAACTTGAATGAGGGGGGTCTCAAGTGATGTAGGTGGACTAGGCACATACATGTAAACTACTTTTTCTTGTTTTTTTCTTGACATCACAAGAACATCCAAAATGGGCTTAGTTTCCAGTGAGCAGTATTACATACTACGTCAAGCTCTTTTATTCCAGTGAAACGAAGAGGTAGCCGATCAGCCCTTCACACGCATGTCGCACAGGCATATGGAGGCTATATAGACCATATAAGTGATGTCTGTTGTTTCTACTTATAAGTGACTGTTAATCTTGAATTTCAAAAACAAACACCAGAAATCGCAAATGTTACATAGCATCCATATGCCTGAGTGATGTGACTGCCTGCGAGTGGAGTTGGATTATGTGGGGGAGTCAGAATTCAGCACAACACCTGTTGCCTAATGGCACTTAGCTACACGTTAAGTTTGGACAATAATGTAAATTTAGACAATTATCGTCTGCAGAAATATCAAGATATACAAAATAATTGTGTTCTTGAGTACCACATGTGTGCATTACATAGCTTTGTTATGCATAATATAATTACCATGATGGCTAGCTTTCAGTGTCTCTTAATTCACAATGAAAACTATATTCTGCACACACTGAATGTAACAGTAAACATCCAGTGGTTCTCTGCATCTGTTTGGTTAGAAGCTATATGATATTAATATCTTAAACTGCTGCATTGACACCCTTCTTCTGGACAAGCTGGTCCATTTCACTCTCTACTGGAGAGCAGATCTCATGTACCAGAGTTTCATTTGCATGTACCCCAGCATTCATGACTTTCAAAGTATGTATGTATGTATAATTAGTTTGTGATGTTCTGTTTGTGTAGCCTATAATTCTAAAATTATAACTATAAAGTGCAATCTAAGTGATTGTAATAATCTGCAATATCAATCATCAACCCAAGGCCAGTCATACTGTGCTCTAAACCACATCAACAAGTCTGCGCAACCTTACTGAAGATGTGGATCCAGTTTAAAGAAGTTTTGTGGATGTTTACGGAAAACATTTGGGTGATTATTAACGTCTAGGGTTTGTTAGCAACCTTAGCCTCATAGCTCCAACACTAAACTAAAGAAGCCAATGATGAACTACATCGGGGTGGTGGAAAATTGTGTAAAGTTGCTCTTTTGCCACACCACTGCTTTAACCGCTGTAAACATAAAGAAATACATTTGCTCTTCAGTTTAAATAAAAATGAAACACAGATTTTACAAAAACATTTTATAGGGCTATTTTGATGGTCTGGACAATGTAGGTCTCTGGTTTTCAGAACATTTGGATGCAGCTGAGAGATATGAAAACAAATACAAAACACACAGACATATAAACATGGATGTTATGTACTGGTCTGATCCCCGAATGCAGCAACCCTCTTGTGAGTGTGACGTTGCCTTGGGCGTCCTCAGTAGCCCCGAGGAGCCTTTCATTAATCGGCCCCATTCTGGGGGCGGGCGATAACGCACACACGCTACAATCGCAGTGGCTGTAATTGTGTTGTCAGGGGCCAAAAAACAAGGCTTCTCCTCCAAACAGACATCTGGCAAGGAGCAGCAGAGAGAACCACGTTGTTAGTAGAGGGAGAGCGAGGCAAGACAAATAAAATTACTGCTTGGGTTGTGAGATCGGTGGGAGCCTTGGCTGCCTAATCTCACCGATGGGAGAGCACATGGCTGTTGTAATCCAATTACGGGAGCATAAGCAATTTGTTAGACACTTCACATAATGTAACAATTTCCCAATAAACTCTGACTTGTAATAACATTGCTGAGCAAGTGCATAAATTCTAGGAGAACAAAGGAGGTTTGGAGTCTGCAGCTGGGGGCAGAGAGACAGCAGCATCAGCATAATCCTCTCCACTCTCTCACTCCAGCCTCATTTCACTCCAGCTACAGCCCCTGATTAGGAGAACTGCTGTCCTGGACAAGGCCCCTTCAAAGCAGAGTGAGAGGCTGGACAAAACTAAACTCAGGTTTAGCGAGGCGTTTACACTGATGTCACACTGTTATACGTGTTCCTCAATAAAACATGCACTCGGCTCAGTTCACTGAATTATGCAAGTCCACATTGCAGCACATCCAACTGCAAATATGCAAGGAGACACAACACTATTGATTACTTTCAATTAATCAGAAAATTACCTCTTCCAATAAAGTCATTTCCTTTAAGTCAACAAATCCCCATATACAGTGGAAGCAATAACACAAGTAATTAATACAATATTTCATTCACACAATACTGCATGAATGAAATTCTAAGCAAAGGTGTATGGGAACTAGTTCCATTAACTCAGTTACATGTATTTACACTGATACATTTGTACAGATTGTCCCAAAAAAATTGACATCATTTGAGATGTGAATATCTGAGTAACTACAAGTCCTAGGCAAACAAAATTAAATAGGCTTCACGGTGAACAATACAAGATTTATTTATCAAAATTCGAACAAGAAATTCAGAGGGATGTAGATTTTATAACCAATTTCACAAAGCTTCACAAATGTAATATCTTCTGATACTGGTGGTCGTCCAGATCCCTGTGCCCTGCACAGACAGCCTTCCTCTTTGAATTTTTTGTGCCATGTCCAATTTTGCTTTCCAGTTGGTGCATTTTATTGAATTTTCTCGAAAATGCACGCTGCACACTCTTGTTTGACTGTGTTCGAGCATATTCTAACACACAAAATGCCTTTTCATTTCTAGCGAACGCCATTCTTCAACCTGGAAAAAAAAACATTAAAAATTAAACTTGGTTAGTTTTTACACATTTTGTTAAAATTTGAGATCATTTGAGGGAGAATTGGCTATGTTATTAGACTACGAAATGATGTCAGTTTTTTTGGGACACGCTGTACTTCAAATCGTCAAACTTTTACTTGTACTTTGGTAAATTTATGAGGAAAGTAGGCCCCAGACTTTATGCTTAATGCTACTTCAGCCATTCACACAGTTCTCACACAAATTTACTTTTTGACATTACAGGGATTCCACCCATTTCAAAATTCCTGTATAACTGATTCTTTGCACAGTGGTGGTGATAAGAACCACAGTTTGTGATGCTATCAACACAAATATAGCAATTTTATTTACTATTCAAAATGACCGCTGAACCTACATGTATTTATAAGTAATAGTGATTATGGCAAAAGAGAGGTAAAAAAAGTTTTCTTTATGTACTATTTTGGATTACGACACTCTTTATGTACCTCTTTGCCATGAACTGATGGAAAACCAAAAACAGGTTTTATTAAAAAACCTCTCAAAATTATCATCAAAATGTCTGTCATCAAGCAATGCATTCATAACCATTTCGTGAAATAACGTTCCATGAGGTAGCTTTTTAAGATTCAGCATTAGACTCTAAAGACATCTGGTTCCTATCGCCACTGCTGTAAATATTTTGCCCTGGAAACTTTTTCTAGAATAGAGCACCTCACATCAAGCCTCTGTGAATGACTTTGTTTACATTTTAGTGATCTAATTACACAGAATTTTCAGTGCAATTCCTTTTAAATTCCTTTGGTGGCAGCACCTGACCTTTGGAGTTTTAACACTGTATTTTACATCAAAAGAAATCCAAAAAAAAAGTGAAGAATAGCACTACACATCTTTATGGACTTTTATTTTGGTCTTTTGTTTGTTTTGCAATTGTTCTGGCTTGGTAGGTTTTTTATCTGTTACTCAGTTTATTACTTCATTGACATATCATACTTTTACTTGGGTATGGTTTTAGGCTACTTTACTCGTATCTGGTTCTAAGACTTACTAATAATCCAGACAAGCTGTTTTTCCTCATCTTAGATCCTCAAAGCAAATCCGTAAACTCCAAGAACCCAATAATGGATCAATAGGTCTTAGACAGTGCACAAAAAAAAAAAATACTGTCACTGGGGTGGTGCCCTCAAGGGTACATCTCAGTACCTTTAGTAAGGAAACATAATTGTACCATAATCCATTGAAATTATATTTTCTAAATTGTATTGACTCCACACACCCCGTCTCATCTCCAGGCTTTTAATTTTATTGCTCTGTCTTAAAACATTAGGTTATGAAAAGTTACAAATACGTACAAATACAGAAAATTTTATTTAAGGTACACAATTGGACCTAAAAACCACTGTTGTACCTTTGAGGGTACATTTACATCGTTTGTATCTTGGTGAATGGAAAGTGTACCTGCACAGAACCTTTATTTCTAACAGTGTAGTTACATGCAGTAGTTATATGATAAATACTAAATGATCCTTATGGTTATTATCTGAATAATGGTTAAACTCACTTATTTTGTATATATATATATATATATATATATATATATATATATATATATATATATATATGTATGAATTACAAAGAAAAAAAACTGTTAAATAGCCATGTTTTTCAATAAGTTCAATAAGTGCATGATGTTAAAGTCAATGAGTAAATAATCATGATCTCAATACTGACCAAAATAATGAGATTATGATTTCTGCAATAAAAAAATGTACTACGTGCTACATATTTGTTTGCAAGTAGAAAAGATGTTTTATAATGACTTAAATTTGTCAAAAAGTTTTGTGCAAAGAAAAAAGTATCCTTTACATTTCTGCCATGTTTTTGTAATTTTCTGATGTCCAAACAAACAAAAAAAGTCAGAAGTACAGTCTCCAACCTGTTGATACAGAATTTAAAATTAGTTTCATTAAATAATTACATTTGAATAGTATAATAACTAGTTTAATAACTCTTGATTTCTAAGGAACCCATCAGCTGGTCCAAATGTTTATTTCTAATTCTTGTAACTACATACATTACACAGTGATTTCATAGTAGATTCTGAGAAATCCATAGTAGTTACTGGATCAGACATGTGAGACCATATATGAATGGCTGACATGACAGCATTCAGTCCTGCAGAAGCAGTGGAAGCCCATCTCTCTTGTTTCTCAATGACTGGGGCCACAGTGCTTTGGGTGACATATGCACTGGCTGCAGCTCAAAGCTGTCTGGCAGGGAGGGAGAGTGAAAAGAGGGCTGAGGAGAGAGCCCATTCCCCTGTGAGTGAAGGCAAGCAGTCAAGGTCGGAGGAGATCAGGATGGGGTTAATGAAATGCTAGCAGCGGGAGCGGGAAGGGGAAACTCCAGTGGTAATTTACAAGCCTCTCCCCTGTAGGGCTGAAGGTTACACAGGGCCTGTTGGGGAAAGCAGGAGAATGGGGCGAGGGGATGGATCTACTCCATACTCCATAGCCCACGTCTACCATGCACGCACATCCACAAACATCCTTGTCCATTAAACGAAGAAAAATGCTATGATCATAATGAACATGTTCCGCTTTTTGGAGAAGCCCTGTTACCACACATCTGAGGGTGAGTATACGGATAGGTAGCACCAAACTGATCTGAAGGCCAGTACTATTAACTGAAGTTACGGCTGTGCTTTAACTAAGTTGAAACACTCTAACAATAGTGCTTAAAAAGCATTCTAACAAGACACACTCGCTCCCTCTACGTCCACTAACGCCTCTGTAATTTACACTGAACGACACTATATTTGGCTTAATGTGAAATTACAAAACATCTTCAGAGACTAGCCTAAGACATATTACAGCGCCGCACTCATATTTTTAATTTTTATTAAGTCGTTTCGCTAATAAAAGCCTGGACGTTAGTGATCGCGGTAATAAGGCTACGTTAAATTACAGCCCTAATTCCAGACGATGTCCCTCACTCATTACTGCACTGCTGACCTGGCTAAACATTCCTTCCTGATGAGGCTCCTGGCTCTGTCATAAAAATATCTGAGGTGTAATCTTCAACTGATTTACCTGCCATTTCCTCACCGTCGCCTAATAAAAAGGGCAAGAGCAGCATGGCTTCGTGGGGCTAGTTTGTGATTAGGGATGCATAATCGTGGCCCGCTCTGATCATTTTCATGCCTTATAAGCCTTATAATATGTAATGAGAGGGGCTCGTGAGACAGGCAGAGTGCGGCGTAAGCAGAGCTGCAATGGGAGCAGTGCGGGGCTGCAGGCCTTATCAGCCTCTGGAGGAAAAGCCCTTATGATGTACATCACAGGCTGAACTGGAGGCAGGCCTACTTATACACATCCCGCATGACACATTGTGAGGTATTGACCACTTGTTCTTTTTGGTTAGATGCGCTGCTAAACAGCAGGTAAAGGCCCGCTGGTCGCACAGGGAAACTGATGAGAGAAGGTAAAAAAGAGAGAGAGAAAGAGAGAGAGAGAGAGAGCGAGAGAGAGAGAGAGAGGGAGAGGGGAGAGGGAGAGCAATAGAGAGATTTTAATGAGAGCATGCAAACCTGCTGAGTAAAGCAGAATTTGCGGGATCAACAAAACAAGCTTTTCCAAACAAGCTTCTTTCTTTATTTTCTGAGAATAACAGCTTATAACGAACCTGGGGAGGGGGGTCTTTTCTGTGGGGTTTTTATGTTTTTTTTTTGGTCTGGCATTTGAATCTGTGATTGCTGTTGCTCTTGTTCAGGGAAAGTTCAAGGCATTACTCACAAAGTAAAACTGTGACACTGACATTAAAATCTAAATGGATGTGTACTCTTGCCTCTTCCCCCCACTCTCTGAGGTGGAGGTAATGAGATGCTATATCACCATGATGGAGGGAGGAGAAATCTGATTAAGATGTGTTTGCATCCAACGTTTCAACTCACTGCGAAACTCATAAAACGCATTTGCTGTCTCCCCCATAACTAATGGCTGGTTTTCACGGCTTTGACAGCGAGCCGCGTGTGTTATTTTGTCCGGGTATTATAATAATAATGAGAGCAAATTAGAACAATCAATTTCCATGGGTGGTTCTTGATTGGGGATGATGGGCAATATGGCACTGGGTAATCCATCTTCCTGGCCCTGTCTCATTAATGGCCGCGTCGCCTCAACAACAGCCAATGGCTGCGCAGCGCTGAGGAACACATGGGGGCACCATTCCGTGAGCCTCTGTTCAATTAGCAGCAGTGGCGATAAACAGAGTGATGTATGCAGGCTCGCAGATGCTGCGGCTTGCATTTAGAGCCCCCTTTTTAAAGCTCCCACGTATGCGTTACGCATGGCTTGGGAGACTCATGAGGTTGTATTCATGAGTGCTCAACACACAGTATTTGGCCTTTTTGGTTCATAATCACCAGGAAAAGAATGTTTACCTTCTGAAGAGCCTCACATTCCAACCCGTGCTGTGTTTACAAGTCTGAGGCATCTTTTGTTGGTCATCCTTCTGAGAAAGAGAAAAAAAAAAAATCAGTGAAGTGGCCACAAGAGGGCCTCAATGCTTTGACATATGTCAAGAGTATTCCAGCTAATCCAAGCATTTGACTGGCACAGTAAACTTACTGTCAGGAACAATTACACTGTAAATATCATGCATCCTTTTAAATAAAATCTATTCATATCCTGTCTTGTGGCAACTAAGCTCTGTTAAGTATCTTTCCCCTCCCCAAAACAAGGTGAACTCCTTCACCATATATCACTATCTCATGAGAACTACGAATCCTATTTCATAGGGACTTACTAAGTCAAAGAACATCATTGCTTTGTGGAACACGGCCTCCTGTCAAGTGTATGAGTGTCAGTCCCTGATTACATTCATCAGAAAATCAGCCATAGAGAGGGAGGATATTAGGTTTTAGGAGCAGCCATCAATCTAAGTCACTCTTAACGTGATCAGGTACACAACGGCCTCTTATTCCATACTAGAGAAGCTCTCTCACTCTCTCTCTCTCTGCCAGTAATCAACTACAGTTCACCAGTCACTCAGTCTATGCTGCCCGAATCACTGCTACTGAAGAGAACAGGAGAAATGGGAGGGCCTATACAGAAAATAGAAGACAACAACCACCACAGGACTTAACTCAGTCTGTGCTCGGAGGATAACAAGTAACCATCAAGTAAATGACCACCACCTAACTGCTCAGTGACAACACTATGGCTTGTTGTACAATCAGCAATCACAATCTGCCCTTAGACTTAGATTTGAATGCAATAACTGAATTGTGGCCAAAGTTTCTTTGCAATTAATGTCACTACCTAAAACAGTCTAATAGATAAGACAGGACTGTTATGAACTTAATAGCTCAACACAGGTTAATTCCAGTTTATATGAGGTCAAAGGCTGTCACTATTAATTTTATATGCAACTGAGTAATCTACCAATTATTTTGAACAGCATGTGGCAAAAAAAGCATATAAATTGGTGTGTCAATCAGACTCTGCTTATTACTGTAAGACATACTAGTTTGAGAAATTCAAAATATGTTCAGTCATACGCACAAGTTTGAACACCCCTGATTAAATTACATGCTTTGTTGATTTTCTAAGTGAAAACGCATCCTCTACACGGAACATAAACATTACCATTCTAAAGACACAATTTTTCATTTGTTAGGTTTACATATAGGGAAAAAAATTAAATATAAAATACAAAATGTGTCATAACCTTTGCACAGGCCACATTTTTTTCAAATATGTTAAATTCAGCAAATCAACAGTAAATGTGCATTAAAAATGTGAAATGTCTTCTCTGTAGAAAACATGCACCTATTTTTTCCCAGAAAACCAACAAAGCATGTAATATCACCAGAGGCGACAAAACTTTAGCATATGACTGTACATTCATCATGAAAACTGCCCACTAATCACTGAGAATTCATTAAGAAGATTTGTTTTATTATTTTTTTATTATGCTTAATTGACTAGTTGTTACAGTCCTAACCTAGTCTCCTGAAATCTTGAATTCATTGTAATTCCTACTGTCATCATGCACTGCTAGTGCTGACAGACAGGGTCACTGTATAATAATCTACAATGATCTATAATATGAAGTGTCCAGTGGATTCCTATTACAAGTTGAAGAGCAGCTGATGAGCACCCTGCTGCCGCTGCTTTGGTTTGAGATGCATTAGAGAAAAGAAGAAAACCGAGGCCAAACAGCGAAAGAGGCAGCCGGCCACTGACCTAAGCAGGACTTCCTCTAACAATCTACTACATTCCCCCAGCATTACACAATGCAATTAAACATGGGACAAGACAGAAGCTGAAATAAGGGGAGAAAATATCGACCCAGCCCTGGAGGGACATGTGAAGTTACAGCCCACCTCCTGCACACAATAAAAACACAATTGTCCTCAAAGATTAGATTCTCTCACACATGTGATGCCCTGTCTGTAGAGGTTCTGCACCAGCCCAGCTGAAATAGCTCACACCAGACAAAGGGATCAGTGTCTTTTTTAAGCTAGAGTTATCTTCAGGTGAGCACAATCCATTATAAGAATCAAGGGTGACCTTACTGATTTTTTTTTTCCATTTTCTAAGCAATTAATAAACTACAAATATGAGACAGAATAGGCCTGGGCTGTTTTCCATTTGAAATCAGGGTTTTATTTATAATCAGAAAAATGTAATTATTTAATTAATGAATAAACAAAGCTACAATGATTTTTATAATGTGTGCCTTCTTTTAGACACTTTTACCTGCACTGCTGAATAAATAAAATAAATAAATAAATAACAATAAACAAATAAATAATGTAAAAAAAAAAGCCCAGAAGACGTGGTCCCAAGCAGAACATGTTAAGCAAAAGAATTCTCAATGATGGCGAAAATTTGTCAAATTACAATTATTAATAAAACCCTGCCTTTTAAAGTGACTGAACAGTTTCAATAGTTATTTTGGCATACAGCATTTTACCAATGCATCATCATTAATCATTAAAATTAAAGCAAATGTCTGTAAAATAGAGGTGATCATTTTAAGCTAATTTATTTGTATATACATTTGCGATGTTTTATATATATTTAGTATAGGTATGGCCTATTTACATGCATTTAACATAAAAAAAAACAGGTACTGACAATTGAACTTTAGAGTACTTTGGCAGTGAAAATGCTTTGTTTGCCTTTTTTTTTTTACAGTGTGCAAACATAGGAACGTATGTGGTTTTAGCTATCAGTCACACCAAATATCATATAGTGTGGTCCAATATGAAGATAACATGATAATATTGTAATATCTGAACTTTGAAACTGCCTAGTTATAATAAATAACTGTATCCTGGCATTATTTAAATCGTCGCGAAAAACAAGTATCTCCAAAATGGTAATCTTACAGGAGAGGTTCTTCACTTTCAACGTAAGTTAATCTGAAGATTTTCTTCAGAGCAATTCTAGAGCATTTCTGATCCAATCATCATGAAATTTATGCAAGTTCAAATTATGCAGGAAAATAAAAATCAAAAAATGGAGATACTTTTTTCTGTTTTGTGATGAAATGTATTTTAGTTTTCTCATTTGCTTTCTAATGAAATAAAACAAAGAATAAATCTATTGTAGAAGTTGTATCACGTGCAAAGGCTACAAACTTTAATTTATGCCCATCTTACTGAACGCTGCAGATTTATATGTATGTCATCTTTGACTTTACTTGATTCAAATGTGTACATCGGTTCCACATGAATAAAATGTTATCAACTCAGTTCTTGCCTAAAGTGAATAAACTGAAAGAAAAACTGTATTGATGTAACATATTTTACTCATGTGGAATCGATGTACAAATCTGAATCAACTAAAGTCTATGCATTTTTTTTCAGTGTGGTATGGCACATAAAAAAAAATCACCTACCATGATCTGGAGTGATTTATTTTGCAACAACAATTTAAGCCCAACCAAAAGATTTTGTGAAATTATTTATCATTACAATTAATCTGAGAAACTATGAGATTATAACTGGACATTGAATACGTTTCCAATGCAGTGTTAGTTCAAATAAACAAATCATCTGACATTAAAATTGTAAAATGGCATCTTCACAGTCAACCCAATAGAACGTCAAAGATAACTGAGCCTTCAAAGTTTCTTCTGAGAGCTAAGCCCCTTTTTCGTCTGAGTATTTAAAGCAAGGGTGTTAAGAGGTCAACACTCAGCTGAGGTGCTCAACTGGACTCATTTCCTTTCACAAGGGGAGAGAGCCAAATTTGACAAAGCTAAGGAAAATCCATCTAAACCTGCCAATATCTCAGGGCTTATAAATGTCACTAGACTAGTTTGCCCACTCCTGACCACTTCCTTCATTCTGAGGCAGCCATGCCATGCAGAAGGACAGGCGGGACAGAACCTCCATAGGATGGATGTGGATGAGAAAACAAAAAGAGGCAGCGAGCAGCAGAGCTGTGGAGGTAAACCTGAGGCATGCAAACACACAGCTGAGGGACAGATTTTCTAAAAGAAGCCACTCAATATTCAGCAATAGATGCATGCTATGACATCTGTGCAGTTGTGGTGAGGCTTTGTGTTGTTTTTAGATCTGGTTTATCTAGTGGTTACAGCGGCTTCTCAGAACTGTCTTCAATAACGTCTGTGTTTTATTTCAAAACTTTGTTCTCAGTGTCATAATTCAATTCTTTTTGCAAACTTGTCGTCTCCTAAAGCCAGAGTGCTTCTTCTGATTTCTACAAAAGCATGAGATGAGCTAGCTAGCAGTTCCTGAATACACTCATTCATTATGCCAAGCCAAGTCTGCCCGCTAAAAGCATGACTAAATATATGACCTGAATTAAGCAGTTAATGATAATGAATGAATAAATATATGACTGTTTAAAGACTGTTTAAAGACATGACAATGCCAAGACCTGATTAGTACCCTGTCTCCCTCTTACAACAATCACAAATAATTTCCTTTAAGCTTTTAGTATTTCCTTCCTACTATTTTTGTACAATGAATGTACACATTTTAGATGTGCTAAACTATTTTTTATATAAGGTTACACAAATGCCGCTGGTCAGTAATGACAACTGATGATGCAAAGCAAATTACAGAGTGAATATATACATATACATATACATATATATATATATATATATATATATATATATATATATATATATATGTGTGTGTGTGTGTGTGTGTGTGTGTGTGTGTGTGTATGTATGCATACTCACATATATGTTAGATGTTTATCTATATAACGTGTGTGCATATTGTATATAATTATTTTTAAATTAAGAATTATTATTCTTAAAAATTATGTTTCTTTAAGGGTTCTTCAGTAAAGAAAATGGTAAACAAAAAATGTAGAACCTTTTTGAAAAGGGTTCTATATAGCACCAAAGGGGTTTTTTCTATTGTTACCATGTCAAGCTTGTTACTATAAGCTACTATACTATACTTTACTATACTATCAAACTATAATTTGGTGGAAGGAACTGCTAAGATTAAAACATATTATGCCATGTTCACAGCCCAATTTATTTAATTCTTACTTTATTTATTTAACTGTTGTATAAAAGCAATAAAACACACGAGGTTGTGTGATATCGCGGATAACACACGGATATATATATCGCTGCCTTGTCTCTCCATTTTTGTTGTTTTTCAGTTTTTGACATTATTTGAAAATACCTGTCACCCTTTACATTGTGTGTAAATTTAATGAAGAATGGACCAAAATAAACAGCCCAAAATGACTTGGAAAAAATTCTGGTTCCATTGACGTATATTAAAAGTAAAGTAGGTTTTTTCTTTCTCCTGAAAGGTTACCATTTTAGAGATGAGGTTTTCTTCTGACAACAGCAAGATATATATCAGAAATCATATACGCACATTGATTATTAGCATTGAGACCACTATCTAAGATGTGTCTACCAGCAAACTCATCTATATCTCACTATCTCTCTCTCTCAACACAGCCATGCATGGACAAACTCACATGCTTCAACTTGGCACAGTACTAGTACATTGAGGAGGTGTGGTCTTTCTTCTTGTGAATAGTCTACTATATGAAACTATAATTGATTTTTGCAAAGTAGCATCATGATGCTGATAGAATTCATATGACATTTCAGTGTGATCCGGGAGTCTCCGATACACTCATAGTGGAGATATCAAGACTTTCCATTCACAAGTATCTTTCGGTGCTACTGTAATGATGAACGAGTGAGGCCCTGACATAATCGTTCATCATAAAATTCAACAGAAGTTAGATATGAAGAGAAAAAGTGAAATTAATAAGTAAACAAGCACACTAAGAAGATTTAGAAAGTGAAAAACATACCATTAGTATTTTAGTGTGTGTTTTCCAGAATTTAGTCACAGAGAAATCTATCTATTTGGACAGGTTTACTGTACTGTGGTATTGATAAGCCCTAGCCATTGCAACGACATTTGAATTTAGTACAATTTTACTGTGAAACCGATGAGAGCCAAACAGCAACAGTGAGTAAATTACGTATTTTAAATATGTTCCTTCCCCAAATGAGAGAGCTGATTTCATAGCTGCAGCTTAGTTTTTACTTGAAAATCAAGGCTACTGTGTTGCATAAGTGTAGACAAGGAGTTCCAAACATCCCAATTTGAAACTACACTGGACTGAACAAATGGTTTGAAGATGCATTTACATTCATAACACAGGCCGTGTACCACTGTACCACCACATTTTGCAATGACAAACAGAAAATGCTATTTTAGAACAAACTTCTATTGGGTGTTTTATCTGAGCTCTGGCCAGAGGTGGGAAGTCATGCCTTGGTAAGTATGACTTAAGTATCTGCACTTTAAAGCAGCACCATGTAATATGTTTTGTTAAAACTGAAATAAGTATTACTACTCAGAAAAAAAGAACAAATAAAATATGGTGAGTTGCCTTGTAAAGCCTGAAATAATCATTTAATATTACAAAATGTTCTTCTGTGCGTTGGATGCAATTACAAATTTCCACCAGAGAGGTCTCCAAATCCCCAACTCCTACATAGTGTTGCCCTTTGTTTTTCTTTTACTTAAGACTTCTGTGCATCAGCTGATTACAAACAGACTAACAAATCTAAACCCTAAACCCTAATGAATGAAAACAGCCAAGTGAATAATCACTTGACAAATTTAGTTTAGTTTCTCACTTCACCCTGTACAGGGTAGAGAGGTGATGAGCAATCGTCAGTACAGTGTCAATTGTACAGTGACAATGGCGATTCTCACTATGTTTCATTTATGTATCAATATTTTCACAGATACTTCTTTAATTTCTTAGGAGAAACAGCATCGGACAAAAAGGAGAAACGATATTTTGAGATGGCCTTTAGTCTTGGATGAGAAATGTTTAGTTCATATTTTCATATTTCATTCAGCTGCTGATAAACATGAGTGTTACTATCTTAGCAAATCTGAGCATAACATGTACCTTTATTGAGATCTCTACTAAAACTGAAGAGGAGACACATGAGATTATTGAGGTCTTTTACTGATCAGATCTCACTGTTGTTTGAAAGAAACTACACAGATATTAAGGAGATCTCCTTTTTTTAGTATTGTATTGTATTTCTTCCTATGGGAATTCAGCCAATGCTGAAGGGACAATTGTGTTGCTGGTCATTTCCCTCCATGACCTCCATCATTTCTCATTTGGGACTTTTTCCTTGATCAGATTAATGTTCAACAGAGAATGCCCATTTTAAAAAAAAATGTATTTGGATAGCTACTTCAAGGAGGCTGCAGTTACATTTATACTTTAAGTAAAGGTAAGAGCTTTGTACTTTACCTCGAGTAACGAATTTGAAACTTTAGACCTTTTAGATGAGTATTTTCCTCATTAAGAAATTTATGTAGGCTGCTAAACCCAATCCTATCACAACTCCGGATTGTGGCTATTTGGCCCAGTAGCTAAAATGTAAGGTTGTTGGTAACGAGAAGCTTATGAAGCTGCGAGGTTAGCTTGAGGTACCACAGCCAACGCTAACCCAGACCAAGGCAAAGCTACAGTTTCACTGCACCACACCGAAACTGAACCACCACTCAGACTACAATGGTGGAGGAGTTTGATAAGCTTACATCGTCTGCCATTTTTCTGCCCGTGCTGTGCTGGAACAGGGCCGCTCACCACGGCCTTTCTGTCCTTCATACCAAAGGCCCAGTCTTTAAATTCACTTAGCTAATTGATTTCACCAGCCTCTCTCTCTGAGTCACGTTGCTGGCAATCATGTGATTCCACTGCTGTAGCATGTCGAGTGCCGAGTGCTCGACACCCTGAGGATGAGAGGACAGGCCCAGCTTCTCAGAGTCGAAACGGACTGCTCACCCGTGAAGTCTGACCACGCCTGTCGTTGTAAAGATGAGGTCAGTTGCGACAGCAGTAGCACAGGACACACCAAGCTGAAAGGAAACCTTCATTCAATGTTCATCTTTTATTGACAAGAAACCTTTGATTGAAAAAGTATAAATGGCCGAAGAAGTATTGATTACGTCACCGGGGAAAATAACATCGGTAAGTTACTATTATTATTATTATTATTATTATTATTGATGGTGGTGGTAGTGGTGGTTGTGCTTTTTACCTGTTGATACCTTCATTCAAACGTCATTATTTTGTTCTCTTATTTCTCTTTTTACTTTCATTCTCTAAAAATGTTGCCATTTTAAATCATCATACAAACTTCTGCCATTTGTCCTAAAGCTTCATAAAACACAGTTTCACTTACTTTTAGTTTTTAGCTGTTATCGTCATCTGTAGTCATCTGTTTGAATCAGTGTACATAGACATAGATGATGTTCATTTAATGTCACAAGACATTGTCTCTCTTTCCTCACGTGTGTATACATAAGTAGCTGCATCTGACCACTTAGTGGGCTAAATTAAGTCTTCCCCTGATCATCTGTCTGCACTGGTCCTAAGTAACTACAAGTACAAGTACTCCTCTTACCAGGTCACACAGACTACTTGAGCTGTTCCTGGGTGCCAAGTTCTCTCAAGAAACTAGATATTCTCAACAATCTAGATTATGGCCATTTATTCAGGAGGATTTCTATGATAAGGGCAACTGTTGTGTACAAACCTTTCAGTGATGTTTCCTATGCTCATAATACATACATTACAATTTCATCAGCACTATATGCTCAATAATGATATGCTGTCTTTTTACTTTGGCAAGTATAACACAGCAGCTGTCCACTTCTGTCCATATTAATAATTGATCTATTCTTTTGAGGTCTTGGATTCACTGTGACACCTAGTGGCTCCAGCTGTTGATAACACTGACAGATAATTATTTATTAGTTTGTTAATGTTAATGTGTCCTTCTTTTAGCTTTCCAGTTTAATAGTGTTATTACTGAATTTCAATAAATGGAGCTGAGTACATGTTAGCATTTGTTTTAAGTTTTATTGTTTTCTGCCTTCACAGACTGATACAACATTAAAAATGTATGTTATCCTTGTTCTCTATCTCTGTAGCACCTCACCTCATCCCTGTTGGCAGTGGCATTCCTCACCTCATTTGGTAGCTCTATGCTCTATGGCTATAACTTGGCAGTGGTCAACTCTCCTGCAGGGGTAAGAGCTCATTAAGTGTGATGATCACATGTATAATTAGACTAACTAAAGCATTTTCATGCTCTACATGCATCTGAAAGAGATAAGAATGGATAGTACCAAAGAGAAGATATGTCACAATATTTAAAAGCTTTTATTGCATGTTAGAAAGTGCAGAACTAGTGATTCCTGGAAATTAAATGGCATTACTAATGATTTTCCCTCTATGGCCAAATTGTGGGACACAATAGTAGTAATAATAATAATAATAATAATAATAATAATAATAATTGAGAATGAAAATGCCATGTTGGTGCTTATCAAGAAAAAATAAGACTACTTATATAATATGAGGCTGATACTGGACACTATTGATAATTCAATACCACGGTATTTTCCAAATGTATTGTTGCTGTTTGAAGAAAACTTTGTATCTCAATTTTTGTCATTTATTTTTTTTTTTACATAATTTGAAAATGTCAGTCAGCTCTTACATTGTGTAAAATTTCATGATGAATAGGCAAATAGAAATGGTCCAGAAATGTCTTGTTCCATCAACTACCATTTAAAGCTGAAAACATGTTTCCTTGTACTGTAACGTTATCATTTTCAAAACAGTGACGATCAGATGAAATTGTGCATTACTAAAGTTTATGAACCTATGCTTCCCAAGCACTGGTAATCTGTGCTAAATAAATTCCTTACTGTTAATTGGTCAATCAAAAAAAAAAAAATATTCTCACTATACAAACTTCACGTGTTAAAATATACTGATTGTTCATCAGTAAGCCCTAGTTCTACAGTGTAGTGGAGTTAGGTTCCCCTAGTGGAACCGTGAACAGTAGCTCCTCAGAGGCAGTGTTCTGTGTGAGGGATTTGTCATTGAATGAGGAATGTGGATGGAATTGGCCATGTGGCTGAAACAAACCCTGGCTGAAACTCAGGGAATGTAGCCCATGCTACTTCATCATGATTCTGTAACTTCTTCTCCTAGAAAAAGAGCAATGATTACTGTATTCTGTATTGCAAAACAGCAACAGGCTTGTGATTATGGACACTTTTGAAGATTGAGGTTTATTTATCAAATATAAGGAAGTGGAATATTCCTTAGTTAAGTTGATGGGAACACTGTTTTTATAATTGAGATGTATAATATTATCAATCTCAACTTTTCTGCCATTTTGTGCCGCAGTGGTTGCCTCTAGCAGGTCTTCATGTACAGTAAGTGGGGACCTATTTGCCCTGCACCATTAGTCTGTTAATGATGAAAAGATTTAAATTTTCCTGTTTGTTATTTCTTTGTCTCAGAGCTAGCTGTTACATCCCTCATGGAAGTGGTTTTGTTTTATGCTGTATTTGGAGCACTGTATGCACAGGATGCAGGCAATTACAATTTCAGCTCAAGATTTTAGAACATAATAAACCAAATGTTCAAATTATCACAGTCATTCTGATCTGTGGAGGATTCGATGTTGGGAATTGTTAGATCAGAACAGGAAACCTTGGATTTGTTCAAAATGAATTGAGAAAAGTGATTGACGGGACTTGAGAGCCAATGAAAGCTTTTCAGCCACTCATTAGAATCAGAAATGACTGTCACACAGTTGTACTCACGAGTCAATTACAAGATAACTGATATCGTAACCTTGAAACTTTAGTAAATCAGCTTAAATTGATTAGGAAAAAAGGAGAAAAAAATGCAAAGGAATTCAGTTAAACTGTGACCCGAGGATGGTAAGTGAGAGAGAGAGAAAGAAACAGAGAAAAAGAGACATAGTGAGTGAACTGCGTAAAACCAAGGCCTGTGTTTCCACTTAGATAAATGTACGCTTTATTGAAAAGGATCTTTGAGATCTGAGACATTTGACCTAATATGGATTTTAAGGATGGATGATACTATTATATTCCCCAAATAATGTGTGAATAGTGTCATATGAGTGTCATGTTATTTGGTTTGTGAAACAAGAAATAACTGTGCAACCAAATAAAATTAATTTCCATGATGGTGAGTGGCCGTGTCATGATAACATATTTCTTCTCTCCCACTCCCTATGTACACACAGTACATTAAGGACTTCTATAACCGTACTGTTGTGAGTCGAAATGGAACGGGGCTGAATGGAGAGGCGCTGACGCTCATGTACTCACTGACCGTGTCCGTCTTTGCCATCGGAGGCCTGATCGGCTCCTTGATGGTGGGCATGCTCGTCACAAAATTTGGAAGGTAAGTCTGGAGGAGACCCCATAACATCTGGCGGTGTCTGGTCACTCTGCCAGGTGCTCCCCAGAGTTTGAGCACCACTGAGGTACATGCCACCTCATCTGTTACCCCACATGACCTTTCGTACCTCTCTGGATGACCTTGGTCACCCTCTGGAAGAGAAACAGTTTTGTTGTTCTGCCCTTTAGGCTCCAAACTTTTCACAAACTTTTCAGATGGCCTCTGTGACAAAAATATCATTGATTAAAACTTTAGGGCCAGTGTCCTAGACCCTCTTTAACTGAAGGCTAAAAGAGATTAAGGCTTAGACTAAAAATAATTTCCAATGGTGAATCACCATTGATGCTTCAGTTTGGTCCATGGCAAGGTTTAATCCATATCTTGGAAAGCAGCCCTTAAAGGGGAGTTCCTTTCAAAAATTCTGCACAATTAATTTGTATTGATGTAAACACAGTCATATAGAGTGGTTTGATGTGAAATGCTCAGTTTCAGAGAAACTTACCAAATCAGAATTGTTCACAGTGGTGGTGACAGAAACCAGATGTCTGCCTCTTCAAGCTACTTCACAGAAAGCTATTATACAAACTTCTAACAAACACATTACATCATGTGTGAGACATTGTTTTGAGACAGTTTTGAAATGAGATTTTAGGCTAAAATGTGTTGTTTTATATACTCAGGGTGAAAAGGTACATACAGAGTGTTGGAAGGCAAAATAATCCCAGAAGAAAACTTTTTTCTTTCAGATTTACCACATTTTTTACCCTCTTCAGCTAAAACTCTGAAGACATATGTAGATTGACTGGTTGTTGGTCACTGATCTTTAAATAATAATTAAAATGGATATGTTTGTGTTGGAGACCACTGGTTCCTGTCACCATCTCTGTAAAGAAAAAAGTCAGTGAATATGTTTCTCTTGAATGGGGCAATTCGTATCAAACCATTCTGAATGGTGTACATCCCAACAACTGAATTAAGCAGAAATTTTAAAACATCTGTGGAATTCCACTTTAATATTTAAGATAGTGGTGTTTTTAATATACTCTCTCCTTTAATTATATGATTTCTTACTGCTGTTGTCTCATTTATTTTGATACGTCAGGAACATTATTAAAGCTGAAATTTTTAAGATGTTTATTCTGTCACAACGTAACATTTAGCAAATACGTGAATAGGTATACACGTCACACTTCATCGCTTTAATCATTATTCTGATTACACAACTCAATAATAAGCCCTTAGTCATCTGACTTCCATTCTCAATGGGTGCATTTGCTCACTCAGAAACTATAACAGTGAGTTCAACTATCATGGCAACATTATGCTTTTTATATATAGCAAAAGGAAACACATAGTAAGCTCAGATTCTACGTAATTCCTTTGTATTATCCTCAGCATGGACCTACACATGTCCAAATATACTCAGGCAGATCTTAATTAGCTGAAAGGGACAACACCAAAGTCTCTGAATGTATTGCTGATAAGACGTTAGGTTCAGTAGAGTTAAAACAGGATAAGCTTACACCAAATTAGAGCTTATACTAAACTTAAGGTTTTCAAGGGAAAAAATTGTCCCCACCCATAATTTAATGTGACTATAAGACATCAGAATTCTTTGGCACACTCACAGAGAGACTCACAAACTCGTCTGCTCTGAGCATCTCACGGGAGCCCCGAGATTAGACTGCAGACATTTAAATGCAAATGAAAGATGATGATTCACAACCCCATTTAATGTTCTAATCAATTTTGGTCCAGCAAAGTGTTTTATAGGACTAAGGCCATCATAACGCAGAGCATGGCACAGCTGGGTGTAAATCAGGGCGAAAGTTTACCACCTGATAGAACTAATCAAGGAGGCCAGCTATTTTACTCAGCGCTGCGGTCGTGGAACATCAATTATCTGGTTTTGATAGTTAAACTCCCTGGTGGCTGGCTGTTGAGCATAACTGCCCCAGCTTAATGAGCAGTGGCAGGAACAGGAATCTGTGTGTCTGTCTTTGCAGGAAAGGAACCGTCGTCAACTCCACTGTGCTGGTCTTCATAGCTGGCTCCCTGATGGGCTTCAGCAGAATCTGTGGCTCTCCTGAAATGGTCATTTTTGGCCGTTTCGTCACAGGAATACATTCAGGTAAGATGCTAGTCAGAAACTGAACACAATAGTGAGTTGGTTACCCCATAAACCCAAAGGACTTGTATGTGGCCTACAGTTCAGTTCTTCACCCTTAGAACTACATCATTACATATTACAGCACTTTTCCACCAGACAGCATGGTATGGTACGATTACTAATCCAAATGTAGAACTATCCAAACCCTGCTCGAGCACCTGTGTGTGTTTCCCATCACATAACAGTATCTGTAAAAAAGCTGGAGTCCCTTACACTTCTGGTGATTCCCTTAGAGGCCAATAGATGGCCTCACTATATTTAGCTCCAGCCATATATACCTGTTCAGTACACTTGATTCGCCTACAAGAAGTATAACCAAATTCAGCATAGGTATTTTATGGGTCACTTAACAACAGAAATGACGACAGACTGTGTGACCTTGGAGTAGTAACAAAACCAACCCATGCCTTACTGAAAAGCACCATTTGTTTTACAGTCGTTTGAGAATATTTTATAGTAGTTATTAAGTATTACAGTAATATTTAGCTGAATATTAAGCCTGCTGCATTAACAAAACTTAACTTCACCCATGGTGTGCCCTTTCTACTTTCCCAGGGATCTCTCTGAGTGTGGTGCCGATGTATCTGGGTGAGATTGCTCCCAAAAACCTGAGAGGCTTCCTTGGCCTCGTGCCTAGTATTTTTATCTGCATTGGCGTGTTCTCTGCTCAGCTCCTGGGCCTGCATGAACTCCTTGGAAAGGTAAATCACAAAATGTCACCATCATAACATTCTAAGAAGTGATTTCCCCCTTGTAAAGTTTTTCTGAGCAGCTAAAAAAAGACATTTGTTGTATTCCACTGTGGCCATACTCAGGATTAGAAATGAATGATCGGTGTTTCTCAGCTCCTGTCCTGGAAGTCTCTTCCACTGCACGGTTTTGTGATTTATGTGCTTTAACACATTTGATTCATGTCATCATCTAATTACCAGACTCCTCATGAGGTGAATCAGGTGCAGGCAAAACACAAAGCTGTGCAGCACAGGTAGTCCTCCATTGCTGGAGTTGGGAAACACTGAACCAGCACTTAATTACGCTTTCTAACTATATGTCTATCTGTGCTGCGTTGTTTGGCAGGAGGAGCATTGGCCCTTGTTCCTCTCCCTAGTGGTTGTCCCAACATTCGTTCAGCTGATGCTGTTGCCATGGTTTCCAGAAAGTCCTCGTTATTTGTTGATTGAGAAGCATAATGTCCATGCCACCATCACAGGTGAAAGAGCTGCTCAGTTTATTCTCTTTTGTTCTGAAAGTCTGTTGAAATTTAAACATGTATTTCTGTTTTTGTCAATCATATCAAATTTTTTACTAAAAGACTTTTACGTTTTTCTGAATGAATGTGACCATGTTATATTACATCATTAATTCTTTATATTAAATTTGCCATGATATATAAAACTCTACATTGAACTTTTGACACCGTCATATAATACTGTACATTGAATTTGCCTGTGTCATATGATACTATATATTGAATTGGTAACAATAGTATAAGATATTGTACACTGAACTTGTAACACCATCATAATACTCTGCACTGAGATTGTAACAGTGATGTATAATACTCTACATTGAATTTGTAACAATTAAATGTAATATTCTGTACTGAAATTGTTACACTATCATACAATATTGTTGCTGTCCAAAGAAAAACTTCTCAATTTTTGTGGATTTCTATTTTTCTGCATCATTTCGGCACAGCTGTTCTTTACATTGTGTAAAAATTTCATAATAAATGCACCAGTACATATGCTCCAAAATCACTTGGAATAAATCTTCTTTATATTAACATACATTATAATTTAAGAAGGTTTTTCTGCTGTAAACTTACTATTTTGGATATTTATTTCCTTTGGACAGTGACAATACTGTACATTAAGTTTGTGACAATATTGTATAGCACTCTATGTTGAACTTGTGATGCTGTCATATAATAATCCACATTGTGTGCTGTGTTCCCACAGCTCTGAAATGGTACAGAGCCAAATGTAACATTCAGGCTGAGATTGAGGAAATGCAGGAGGAGCAGCGCTCTCTGTCCACGGTGGAGACCGTGTCTGTCTGGCAGCTGCTGCTGGACCCTACAGTCCGCTGGCAGGTCCTCTCTGTGGTCATCATTAACATCGGGATGCAGCTGTCTGGTATTGATGCAGTAAGACAGTGTTTATGTTTACACTTGACTGCTTAGGAAGTTTTGACAGTATTCCAGTCAAAACAGCGTTAGTGGAGAATAGAGATGATTCATCCAGATTTTGTGACCTGGCATACACATGAACAAATCTGGCGCTGTGGGGATGAGCTGTGGGTTTAATGTTGTAATATTTGGCAGTCAAATCCCTAAGCTCCTGTACTCACAGAGAACTTGCCAAGATATTGCATGCCACAAAGCAACAGTGCAGCAGTAGAGAACCAGAGAGATAGCATAGTGCCAGTTGGTCTGAGTTTTTAAAACTCTTTTATTTTTAGGATGAGGCTATTCAAGGAGTATTACCTTGCTGAATTATTTTGTGTAGCTGCAAATTAATTATTCAAATGATTAAGTGGTCAGAGAGAGCAGAAAGCTCATACTTCACCCAACAGAGCTGAACAAATTAGAATCCTTCTAGAGTGTGTTTATAGCTTCTAATTTGCTGTGCCCCGCCAAGGCAATAAATAGATGCTATTATTAAAGCAAATCAAATATAACTAATCCTACAGTGGTCACACACCTTAGTTAAAGATATGTTGTCTGAAAGTTTAGCATTACAATATTTGTACTACCAAAGTAAATTGAGAAAGATGTCAACACTCATGACACATATAACATCTAGATTTTGAGAGGGTTGGTCAGGGCATGGGTGCAATACAGAAGACAGTCACAGAGAACATTCAGCAGTCTGTAAATTCATATGCATTGTTAAATATCTACAGTTTGTCTCTTTAAAGAACCATTTAAGGCACTATTTTTGTGTATATGGTACAGTGACAAATAAAGTTGATTTTTGAGGACGGGTTAGATTTTGAACAAAATAAAGACAGTGCTGACATTTCAGTGCTAATCATCATGCGAGCCCTTTAATCAGTAGATTTGATTTTCTCCTCTGCTATCTATAATGGCTGCCATGGAAACTGAGTATATTTTTACTTAAAGGTTCACTTTATAGTATTTGGTTTTGTGTACCAAAAACATCATTTTTATCTCTCTTTAACCTTAATTAGGTTGTTTTTGTTGTTGTTCCATTTCTTTGTAAACTAAGGCTTCACTATGGCATGTTATGTGGTATTATGTAGAACAGAATTGTATTCCCAGTCTCAGTTTGACAGAATTCACAAATTTATGACATTTTCATTCATCATCGATGTCACTACAATACCCAGCATGCATTACACAAATACAGCCAAGCTAATGTAACTTTTACATTAGTCATTGAACAAGATAGACATTTCAGTTAAAGAACACCTGTAGAGGCAGTATATCTGGATGAGGTGAATGCTGAAGCCAGAGGGATTGGCTAGCTTTCTGGATGTCGCTCTTGCCCCACACACAAGAGGATGTGGTTCCCATCCACACATCCACGGAGCGTTAGCTAAATATGTAATTGTGCTGGTTATCACCATTTTCCCAAATATATTGAACCAAAACGCTGATTTTCAGGTTCAGACCATGCCATGATTGTGTAGTAGTAGTATGAGGGGAGATTAAGGGAGCTAAAAGAGCTCTGAGGACTTGAGCTGGAGTTCTGGGTGGCTTCTGATTGGAGCTAGAAGTCCGGATCCCTTTTTCTTTAAATTGTGGCAGGACTGACATAGGACTGAGGAACAGGGAGCATTAGACTAGAAGCAGGAGAGATTACAGGCATGTTCCTTCAAATTTCAGTTATTCCATAACTCCATTTAGTGGTTATTGGAAAGGATGTTAATGCACCACAGAAAAATGATGTAGGGAGGTTGATGTAAGGAAGTTGTATTTTTAGTCAGTACAGAATATATGCCAGATAAAGTTTTTTTCCTATTTCAGCCACAGAAAAAGGAGCCAAACTGACATAATGTTAAAGTGTCTTATGGTATGTTAAGCTAATGTTAAGTTGTTGAGTTTTAGGATTTAATTTGTTGTTCTTCACTTCTCACGAGTAATTTCTGTCATTTGAATAATCCATGCTCTCCACTCTAATGATGATTTGAAGAAGCAGTAATGTTAGTTATCTGGCTTCCTTCTGCATTCACCAGCTAGCAACACTCCCAGTACTCCACATCGAACAGTTGTATTTTTTTCAGAAGTTCCTTCCATCTTGAAGATATGCCATTAGAAGGGAGATTTCCTAGTCTCATTCTAAAGACTGCTGTGGTACCGCTGTAGGATTCAAGTAGGGATTTTACAACTGATGTAGCAATAGCTAAATTTTTCATTTTGGCTGAACCATCCTTTAAAGATATGTATCCTCTGTTCTGATTGTCTGTGCTATATTGTGCCTCATTTTAAAAGCAGTCCAGGCTAAAACACTGCTTATAACTTTACCAGGAATGGGCAAAGCCAGACTGCTATAGATTCAATATGTGGATGCAGTATATAATATAGAATATATAGGTGAATGATATATTTACATATTATGTAAATGCTCTGTTTTGTGACAGTACAAAAAGTAATGAACATGGTCTGTTTTTGCAGCTTAGTTTTTATATGGGCTGTGTAGGGAGTAAACAGTACATTTTGAGACAATAGCAATGTTTACATACTACATAAACTCTGTTTAAAATAGTGAGGATACAAATGAGTTTTTCCATGATGTGGACACAAACAAACAGACTGAAAACAGATTAAGAGTCATAACTGCTTAGATAGATGCAGATATAAAATGATGGTGTCTGTCAATCATGACATAGTGGAACATGAATGAAAAGACAGAGAGGGAGAAAGAGATAGTGTGATTGTGTGCGTGCGAGTGTGTGTGTGTGTGTGTGTGCAAGTGTGTGCATGCATGTGTGTAAATGGGGCTGACAGGTGGTGAGTCTTGGCTGAGTTGAGCCGAAGCAGCAGGAGAGAGGCTGGCCGTGTGTGTCCTCTGCACTCCCAGCAGCTCTAAAACCGTCTGTGTTCCCTCTGATTACCCCCCTGCCTAAACTCGCATACACCCTTCCAGCCCCAAAATTGAATCTGAAGTGTTGTACACCGGAACCGTGTGGCCACGATGTGCCACCTGTACAAGCCAAAATCATCACCCCCCTCTCTTTTCCTCTCTCACCATCTCTTCCTCTGCCTTTCCCTCTGCCTGTAGATCTGGTTCTACACCAATGACATCTTCGAGAATGCTGGGATTCCGGCCCCTGAGATCCCGTACACCACCGTAGGAACAGGGGCCATAGAGATCATTGCAGGCCTCATAGGGGTGAGTATTTTTATTCAACCAAAAGTCTTAGAAAATTGGAACAGATTGTTTCACAGCTTTGGTCAACATTAGCAAATCAGAGGTGTCATTAAGGCTCTTGTAACTATTTATGGCCCCATGTACTGGGGTATGGTAGAGGTTAGGTCACTGTCTGACCTATTTTTAGATGTAAAACATCTCATAGGCCTGGTTTAAAACTCTTTTGAAAGAAGTATTACTGAGTCAGGCGGGGAAAAACACACTAAAACATGGTGTCTATGTGCTGCTGTAAGTCACACTCTAAATCCTGAAATAATAATTTAAAGGTCTAAGATGTTGTGTCAGATTTTGCGAGTTTTTTTGTCGTGTCAGATTTTGCAAGTTTTTTTGGACCACATCATATGTCTTTACGTATCAACATCACAGGCTCAATGAGAGGTCCACTTCAGTTTTAAATACAAATAATAACCATTATACTGATGTAGATATGATTTACTTACTTAACCAAAAGTTTATGTCCTGCACCAAGCTTAGACTAAGCACAACTGACATTATGAAATTTTCTTCTGCTTGTTTTGTGCAATTACACATTTCCACCAAATCACCAAAACTTACATAATGTATTTATAATGCATCATTGTATAAAATATAATGAATCATGGTCATATATTCTGAAATCATTATCTTTCTGCTGCATGAAATTATAAATTTAAAGTAACTTCAAGGCCTGCTGAATCTAACTGTATCACAATAAAAGCAATATTAATGAACTTTACTTGACCTATGCTTGTTTATGATTGGTTAAATTAAAATCAGAGCAGAATTAAATCAACCAGGCTGCTCTCTGCATCACATGGTACCAAAAAGGGATTTTTAGAGCTACACTGCTTCCCCAAAGAACATGTCGATGGATCTGTAAATGAGATATGTAATTGTGAACTTTTTTGAAGTTTACCAAACCTACCAGGATTTTTTCCATGAACTGTACCATATGAATCTAAGATAAGCAAAGAACCATTTAGGAACTTGTATTTTTAAGAGTGTATGATCAATGTAGGCGACAATGATAGGACCAAAGGAATGAATCACTGTGATGATTTCTGGCCCAACCGTTGAAAAATACATTCCACGGTCCATGAATGGCATAGTATTGGAGCTCTTTGGTGCTTCCCTTTGACACAGTAGCTTTGACAGTAGAATTGTTAAGTCAATGGTATTGAGTGAGAATGAGCTGCTCCTTGTAGCACTGTGCTAGAGTTGTATGGAGAGCAGGCCTGTGTGAGCTGTCCCTCCGGAGCATCTCTGCCCCTCCGTCTGTTCCGTCTGCTTCACTTTGCTTTTCTCTCCATCTTCTGCAGTGCACTTTCTCTAGTTTTCCGCTCTGACACTCATAGAAAACAGTGTATGAAATGAGGAGAAGGCATTAGAGAGACGGATGATGCTTGTTCCCGCCGGCTCCTTCCCTGGGTCACATCTCAGTGCTGTAATGGAGGCCAGACGCAGTCTCCCTCTCCCAGTCGTATCGCTTAGCCAGGATTTAGTGATGCACCAGCAGCGGCTGGAGGAGGCGAGGCACGCTGTTAGTCAGGAGAACTCATTGCTGTCAGTGTCAATTGGTCCTCACTTGGGAGGCGAATGGCACACGGGAGGAAGGCCAGAGATTGGTTATAAAATTACAGCTATTCATTCTGCTGTCAGCTGCTCTCCGCACCCTCCTTTAAGTCAGCACACTGCTTTGGCTTTCATCTTTACTAACACTTAATGAAAAATTTAACATTCCACTCTTATTGTTCCAGAGTCTGAGTTCAGAAGTGCAGTACCAAATGTGTTAAAGCAACAACAAGGAATTTCCAAAATAGTGCCATGACCAACTAGGACAAGCTCAGAGTTTTCCAACAGAGGGCTTGTTAATCAGTGAGAGCCTGTGAATTTCCCCATTTTAATGCATGAAAATAGAAATACTTGAAGTAACATAAAAGCTTGCTGGGTCTACCTGTATCTCAATAAAAAATCACTTTTAGTTTTGGCATCATTATGATTGGTTAGACCATTCCATGTCCAACAACTGCCATTTAGTATGTCAAGAAAGATGCTACAGAACATATTTTCTTTTGTCTAATGTGATGGAATTTTGTGAAGTTATAGTTACATAAAGCATATATAGTAGTTATAGTTATAGACAACAATCAAATTTTTACTGTGTATTGTTTTGTTTAAAATCAGCAGTCCTTTACAACCAAAAGGATTGATGATTAGTCATAAAAACTCACTTTTTAGACTTGTGGTTTGATCAATATATATAAAAAAAAACACTCAGAACAGGAGGAAATTTAACATTTCAGATATGGACACTAAAGGATTAAATTCAAACCATTGCAGAATTAAATCAATCAGACTGCAATCAGAGTTTGCCATCCAAGAATAATGAAGATACATTAAGTTTTGGCAGTCTTGAAGCTCTGCTGGTGCTTGAATTCCTGTTTTTGCCAGTACTAAAAACTTGCCTACTGGTTACAGCAATCCCTGATCAGTCTTATTATATTAATGAATCGATGTGACTAAAGAAAAACAAGGGAAATGTTAGTGAATTCACATCTTTCATTAATTCCTTTTTTTAGTGCTTCACTATTGAGCGGCTGGGAAGAAGGCCGTTGATCATTGGGGGTTTTGCAGTCATGGGAATGTGTTGTGCTGGGATAACAGTTTCCCTCATACTACAGGTGAGCATTACTGGATCTAGAGAAACTACTTATCTCTATGTATTGGATTTATTATTTTGTAAAACTTATAGCTTATAGTATTCCCTGTATAAAAGACTGTGTCATGCTTTTATCATCCTTACTTAGGTGCATGTGCAATTCATGAAGTATGTAAGTGTGGGCTGTGTTGTCGGCATCATTGCTGGGTTCTGTATAGGACCAGGTAAGTAGTCCTGTGCATCTATACGTTCTACTCTTTTTTTAAGTAACTGGCTTTTGAAACATTGCTGCCTTGCTGCATATGCTCAGACATGGTCTCCAGAGTATTGTTTAGACTGGATCAACAGATGGCCATCCTTTGACCCCAGATTTCCCACGACGTCTGGAAGTAGGGAAATAGCGACACCTGGAGGCAAAATGTCAGACCATAAAATTTGGAAAAAAAAATGTCTACAGGTTCCTGAAGCCTTAAAGTTCTTACCTCATATATAGTTACAGTAAAACAAAGTGCATTATTTATACATTTATTAGTTTATTTCCTAACTTGAATAGTTTAATAATGATTCCTAGACTTCTTGAGGAAATCTAACCTTCAGAATGGAAATTTTGTGCTTTGGATCAGAAAACACATTCCTTCTTCATTCTCTGCTCATGTATACTCATGAAGTGACCTCACAGAAACTAATAAAGTATGTATATGTATAATGTACAGTTTATCTTATTACTGCTTATGGTATTATTGTACTACAGCTGTAACTTTTTCTTATGAAATACATCATAATTAAACCGCACATTGCTAAGTAACCTGGATTTAGAAGAGCGAGGTGTATAGTTCATAAGTTTTAAAGTGCATAAGTTGCTCTTTTAGCGATATATCAATATCAAGCATGGAGTTTATGCATGCCACAAGAGCAGAGCAGAGGAGCACTGCTAAAATGATGAATGAGACTGCAAGCACTTTACTCTGTTGATGTATTATCCAACCCCACTCCAAAATCTATAATTCATTCTCAGGCCGCAGTCTCAATCGCTGTAATTACGTCTTTAATTAGGATTTTTTATGGCTCATTGTTCATAAACAATGATGAATATGGCTTTTTAAGACAAAATCCTGCATGAACAATGAATTACAACCAGAGCTCCATATCAGTTTAACTGCAGCACGCCTTCTACTGCAATTATCATGCACAAATAATGAAGCCGCCGCTTGGCTTGTTCCTGAATTCATTAGACTTGAAATAACACCTTGCGCCTGCTTATTTTTCACTTGTAACCAAAAGGGATTACAAGTTAAGCACTGGAACAATCCCTACTTCCTGCATATTGAGATAACGAGCAGCTCATAAAGCTACTTTATTGTCCTCCTCCCACCATGAACTGTTGCATTATGGAAAAGCACTGCCTTATGCATTTCTATGTATAATATAGGTATATATGAACGTTATGTTTGCACATGCTTCATATAACAATGTATATACCTTAGAAAAAAGAGGTTGAGTTTCAATTATTAGCAATAATCAAATGAATTTTGCTTTTTGTTTTTAAGCTGGTGTTCCGTTCCTGATCACGGCCGAGCTCTTTAAGCAGTCTCACCGTCCTGCTGCGTATACTGTGGGAGGCTCTCTGAACTGGATGTCCAACTTCACCATTGGCTTTATCTTCCCTTTCTTACAGGTGCTATAACTGATTTATGTTCACAGTTTATTCAAAATGGCATTCCACCCAAAATCCACTACATAATATGTAATTCTTAGCCAACACAACATTGGAGTATGTTATGGCATTAACAATGTTCTGTTGCTTTTGTACAACAGAAAAAGTAAAGAAACCACAAATTATTTCAGATATGTTCAGGGTTATTATTGCCAGTTTATTCTGCTTAAAAAGTAGTTACACCACAAACATGGAGTGAAGCAACCATTTTCAGCAACCATTTCAGTGGTCAGCAGAATGACACAGGTAAACTGCTGTTCCTCAATATAGTACCACAGGAAGAACTCTTTGCAACCAGATTGTATAGTCTGAACTGAATGTTGCACAGTTTCCCATCAACACTGTTTGAAGCAGTTTAACCAATATGCATTAGGTTGCCCATAGTGGAACACAGTAAAAGACCAGACGTGTGACTCCATTGTTTAGGAAGTGAATGCTGTCAAAAGTCAGTAAGGCACACTAAACTTCAATCTACTGGCTGCAAAACATGCTTTATGAAGCATAAGGCAGCAGTGAGGTTGTGGTCACTCTGGGATTTTATATTTCCCATATACTTTCACAGACCCTTCATATGCTGCTCCTACCATCTCATTGTTCCTTTGGCCTAAGTTTGTTTAAGCTTGTACCCTTTTGTCTCTCTGCCACAGATGTCTGCTGGATCCTACTGCTACCTGGTGTTCAGCAGTGTGTGCTTAGCAGTAGCTATCTATGTGTTCTTCGTCATTCCTGAGACAAAGAACAAGACGTTTGTGGAGATCAGTCAGATGTTTGCCACTAAAGAGGCAGTGGTAGAGAGCCAGGCCCTCAGTCAGCCGGATCAGCTCAAACTGAAGAAGATGAACGGATATGGAACGCTAGAAAACGGCTCACTTGAGTTCGACAGCTCCTCCTCCTGTCCCTGATCCCAGAGAGGGAGAATTTAATCATGTGCTCTGTTTCTGTTTTCAGCAGGTTCTACATGGCTCAGTTAACTATTTTCTGAGCCAGCGCATACATTATGTGGCCATTATGTCACATATTAATAGAACCTGTAAGAATTTTAAGAATATTTATTCAGTGGTATAGTCTATTCAAATACAGATTGTGTTTTTATATATTACTTGGAGATTTGTGAAAACACCTTGCTTGAAACCTAATTAATGCTGTATTTTCTGAAGTAATTTCTTTAACATTGAAACAAAGGTGCATTTGTCTTCAATCTTTGTAATAAAGGATATTGTTTGTTAGAGAATATATATGACTTATACACAAGATGGTTGTATAAAGATGATGTATTTTCTGTTATAGGACTCCGGCTTATTAGAAAAATAGAAATGAAGTTATTGTATATGTGTCGTATAACAGTGTACATAGATGCTGTATCAGACTTTCCTCTTCTTGATTTTATTCTGACAGACGTTCTGATAGATCTTTGCACATGATATTGGTCACTCTGTTGAAATGCTGATTTATCTCAGTGAGAGCTGTTGTAATGTTGCAATACAACTTCAAGCTCAATTTATGACATGGCTATCTTTTAATTTCAACATTATCCCGTTATTTTTTTATGTTAGTATATTTGTAGTCATGCTGTCAAGACTGTCATACGGTGCTCGAACAGGGTTCAGTTGCCATAATTTTCATGTTGTGGATGAACAATAAGATGTATGACAAACTCTGGAGTATATTTTCTACTCCAACTATATTTCCCTTAATGTGGATTGAGGTTCTCTTTTTATAACACGCAAATAAAAGACTTTCAAATGGATCTGTGGTACTTCATTTATAGAAAGCATCAGGGGGGCAAGGTGATAAAAGCTTACAAAGCAGGATCTGAGGAGGTTTCTGCCAAGCAACTCCAGTGCCAGCCCAGAGCGGCTTCATTAACTCACTGAGGAGGCGGATTTAATGCTTAATTAAAGAAAGGCTTTCTTTCTCACCTTACTCTATCGGTATTGAGCTCCTGTATCGATCAACTACATCTAAAAGCATTATACGGTTTTGTTTTTGAGCGTTATCCACTTCGAGGCACCAGCCATAGTTAGCACGAGCTACGCAAATACGTCTTGCCTCACTCCAGTACAGAGATATAATTTTGTACGTAAATTTAGACCTACTTTCATTCTAATTACATCTAATTAGGTTTAAATTAGATTTAAATTACACAGCAGAAATTCCATCGTTATAAGAGAAGAGAAAGGAATCATATCGGCTTAAATAAATCCCTCCTCGGTCAGTCCTCTGTGGTGCGGTGTAGCTGCTCTTCATCTTGACTCTGCCCTCAGAGCTGCAGGCTGGGTGTGGCCTCTCAGCGCAGCTCCATCAGGTGCAGAGATGTGTGGCTGCTGAGCGAGCTGCTAGCCTTGCTGGCCCCTAGGCAGTGGTGCTCCATCTGTGTGTGAGCCTCGCTGGCTCCCCAGAAGAGGCCCGCGTAGACAAATGATAGGAAACGCCCGCGTCTCTCGGTGCAAGAAGAGAAATTGGGAACTAAATCGCGTCTGGCTCTCAGCTTTTCCCGAGTCTTCGTCCATTGGACTCAAGGTCACTGCTTAATACGAGTTCTCGACGGGCCTGCGTCCGCAGCTGCGCTGTCTGAGTACACTTTCCGAGGAGGAAAGACCACACAGGACTTTCACCCTTTCAGCTGATGTGAGTTTGGAAGAACTTTCAAAACGAAAGGCAGCTGTGGAAGGTAGCTTGATTTTGGTCAGGTTCTTTTCCCTTTTGAATGTTTTTCTGCCTTTACAGAGACACACATTTTTGGTGACTCACAGCTCAGACACATATACAGTGGTGTGAAAAAGTGTTTGCCTCCTTCCTGATTTCTTATTCTTTTGCATGTTTGTCACACTTAAATATTTCAGATCACCAAACAAATTTAAATATTAGACAAAGATAACACAAGTAAACACAAAATGCAGTTTATAAATGAAGGTCTTTATTATTAAGGGGAAAAAGAAATCCAAACTTACAGGGCCCTGTGTGAAAAAGTGATTGCCCCCTCCATTAAAACATAAATTAACTGTGGTTTATCACATCTTTGGAAAGCTGAGTTCAATTTCACCCAGGCCTGATTACTGCCACGCCTGTTCTCAATCAAGAAATCACTTAAATAGGACCTGTCTGACAAAGTGAAGTAGACCAAAAGATCCTCAAAAGCTAGACATCATGCTGCGATCCAAAGAAATTCAGGAACAAATGAGAAACAAAGTAAATGAGATCTATCAGTCTGGAAAAGGTTATAAAGCCATTTCTAAAATTTTGGGACTCCAGCGACACACAGTGAGAGCCATTATCTACAAATGGCGAAAACATGGAATAGTGGTGAACCTTCCCAGGAGTGCCAGCCGACCATAATTACCCCAAGTAACACAGCATTTCAGAAAAGGAACATCATACTAACAGTAAAATCTGGTGGTGGTAGTGTGATGGTTTGGGGCTGTTTTGCTGCTTCACGGCCTGGAAGACTTGCTGTGGTAAATGGAACCATGAATTCTACCTGTCTACCAAAGAATCCTGAAGGAGAATGTCCGGCCATCTGTTTGTGACCTCAAGCTGAAACGCACTTGGGTTCTGCAGCAGGACAATGATCCAAAACACACCAGCAAGTCCATCTCTGAATGGCTTAAGAAAAACAAAATGGAAAAAAACTTTGGAATGGCCTAGTCAAAGTCCTGACCTGAATCTGATTAAGATGCTGTGGCATGACCTTAAAAAGGCGGTTCAGGCTCGGAAACCCTCCAATGTGGCTGAATTACAACAATTCTGCAAAGATGAGTGGGCCAAAATTACTCCACAGCGCTATAAAAGACTATCACAAAAAAAGTTATCACAAACGCTTGATTGCAGTTGTTGCTGCTAAGGGTGGCCCAACCAGTTATTACGTTTAGGGGGCAATCACTTTTTCACACGGGGCCCTGTAGGTTTGGATTTCTTTTTCCCTTAATAATAAAGATCTTTGTTTATAAACTGCATTTTGTGTTTACTTTTGTTATCTTTGTCTAATATTTAAATTTGTTTGGTGATCTGAAACATTTTAGTGTGACAAACATGCAAAAGAATAAGAAATCAGAAAGGGGGCAAACACTTTCACACCACTGTAAAATAACAGGACTATGGTAGTTAAAGAAATTAACAGTTCATTGAAAGATCTACAAAATTTACAGAATTTCCCCACATCGCGTAGTCTAAAGGGGAAGAAGTTTGACCAGTTTAGTCATGGCCAGTTGCTGACCGTTAGCTGCTTTTCCTCGTATCACACAATGCTACCAGCCTGGGAATGTTAAGTCTAGCACCAGGAGCCAGAATATAGCACATCTCGCAATACTTCAGTTTTCACAAGCTAGGATATGTCACGATACTTGTTTTTCTAGACATCTAATCAGTTGAAACAGAGAAAAAAGAACCAGTAATGCTACATTAGAAATAAATACTATCAAAAACTATGAATACAATAATTTTTACGCTAAATCTAGGCAAAGGTTTGTAACTAGTCAGTGTTCTACCAGTACTGATGATATTGAGATATCGACACAGAGTGAACTCAGCATCCAAAGTTTGTATTTTAAGTTTTGTGCATTAGGCTAATGTAGCTAACAAGTAATTGGAAGTCTGTGTTACTGAAAATCTTTTTAGTGACATAGACATTAACTCTCATATCTACCACAAAACTAAAGACACAGACGTCAGACACCAAACATGCTTGAGGTAACAGGAAAATTGTGTACATTTGGTATTTCAGCGAACCATTCCTTCCATCCAGTGTGTTCCACTGCTGTTGAGTTGCTGTTATTCTTAAATGCACACCCAGCTTGCATGGCTCCTCGCACAGCACTAAATACAGGAGCTAATATTTCACTCTGAATTGACTCCCCTGATGGAATGACTGTCGTCCTGTAGGTCAGCAGGAGGAGAGGATGTTGGTCTAATTAGCAGCAGAAGAATCTACCATCTCTTCAGCACCTGTCACTGCAGGCTCAACTCTGCCTCCTTGTGGCTGGGGAAAGGAAGAGAAGGTTAGCTTATAGGGGCATTGCTTCAGTGTATAGGTATTCACTGTTTTCTTAACATACCCACTTTAACATGTTCTGGTGTTTCCACACTTCTAAAGAGGGGCAGCCTGAAATGTGGACACAGTATCGGTGACTGTATTTACTTACATGTATTCAAGTTTGTAGCTAAAAAGGACATGCTTAAAATACTCACAACAGAATGAAAATAAGCCTGAGAACGTTGCCACCTCCCTCCGACCTCGTAAAGAACACAAACAGACACAGTACCCTCACAAAGAAGACCCGCTGCTCCCTCTAACATTTTAATTAATGACAACAGATTTTCTCCTCATAAGTGCTTTAATGTGGCTTATTGCTGTTGCAGTCCCCTTGGCCGTGGAAATATTATGTTGACGGATGTGCTGTGTCGCTGGCACTCCCTGGATGGAGGCAGCTGTCAGGCCCGGGATGATAACATTAACGCAGGGGGAAAGTGATGACAAATGCCTGTTATCAGCGAACGAGGCCGGTGACAAATCGAATCGCGGCTCCCAAGAACCCCCATTACACCGTAATAAAAAAAGATTGATGGTCCTCTCTGTCAGGACCTCTGTTAATGCGATTTCGACTGGTCTCTCCGGCTTCCAATTAAGATGGGGAGGAGAGAGAGAGAGAGAGAGAGAGGGAGAAGTAGAGAGAGAAAGAGAGAGAGAGAGAGCAGCTACACTAGCCCTACTAATTGGATCAGTGGAGCCAAAGGCACTTTCTCTCTCACTCTATTTCTCCCTCTCTCTCATCTCTTCCTTCTCTCTCTCTCTCTCTGCTTCTCTCTCTCTCTCACCCCTCCCTGGCTCTTGCGGTGGCACGGTCTGGAGCGTATCTTTGTGCATTCCGTTATTTCAGGATTTATGGCTGGGTGGTGGGGATGCAGCCTGTGCCGGCAGTGATGGGGAGCGCTCTGTCTCTCTGCCAGCTCACACATACAGACAGGCACAGATGGGAGCAGAGATACAAAACCCAGCCAGTGATGAAACATCCTGACAAACAGTGGGACAGACAGAGAGACAAATAGCTCCACGTGAACCACTTGCCATGCAATTAAGTAAATAAGGATTGACTGTGTGTCACTGGTGCGCTCGGAGTATGCCATCCCTCACTGATGTCTGTGCGTCACCCACTGATTTCATTATCGACGAATGCTTGTTATGCTCCTAAAGGACTTTTTGTGGATTAAATGGTAAATGACTTGACAATGCCTAGACAAAGAGCTCTGCCCATTTTGATAACATGCTGCCTGTTAGTATCACCTGGAGGTTATGCCATCAGTAGCCTTGACATCCAGGCAATAGCACCACTTGGATCTGCTGCACCACTGCTCTGGCGTCAGCCCAGCCCTTTTAGGGCTAGAGGATTGGCTAGAATATAGCCTTTGTCTGAGGCACATATTTTTGCTCAAAGCTCTGCTGGCTGGGGAATTCATGGGGGACAAAAGTGACCGTGCTAGTGTCCAGAAGTGTCTTCTGATGCTGTGTCACATTACAGGCCACTCAGTTGCTGATCCAGAGTCCTTTGCAGAACTCAAACCGCCTGAAACTATGCTACTGCTAACTTCACTGTGCAACTTATGCAGATAAGCAGCCCTCCACGCTCATTTCATAAGCCGGTTTTAAATTATTGTTCATGTAAAGGGCTCATATAACGAAAAAACAGAATTTTAGTACTTATTACATTGTTAAAGTTTCAAAATATATCATTCACTCCCCAGTCCATATTTGGAAACCAAGCTGCAAATACAACATATTTTAATCATGACGAATGAATATTTACATACATACCCTTTCGGCTAACAGCAGTTTATTTACATTATTTACGCTGAAGTGATAAGGAGTGTTATTACTGCGGATAGACTGTAGCAGAGTTATTGGAGTGGAAGATGTGAGGGGGAAATGATTGAACGTTGTGCTGTTCCTGGCTTTCAGAAAGCAAATTTCACAAGCTCTTTAAAGCATACAGACATATGAAACCAGTAGATGTGGTTTGTTTTTCTCTACATTTTAGACTAGAAAATTCTAATTTCTAAATTCTAAACGAAGCATAATATATAGATAATACTTAATATACTTAAAACATAGGTAATTTACCTGTCTCAGTCTTAATGACACAGTAACAACAGTTACTTGTTTAGAGAAAGGAAATGGTCATGTAAAATTAATAATGACTGGTTTTGCTACATAAAACTATGAAAAAAATATGAGTGGGCTCCAGGGAAAGCAAGTGCATACGAACATGTAGAAAACTGGCCCTTTAAGTACTGTATTTTTTTTTTTAACTGATGACAATTTGTCAGGGGAGCACAGACTACAGCCCTCACAGAGAAGCATCCTCTGAGCTGTGTAGACTGACCTCTAAAGGAGACTCTGTCTATGAGGTCATCTCCCTGAAAGCCTCGAGGGGCTCCACAGCATAGAGAGGATCTGGAGGATGATATGAGAGTTTTTATTGCACCAAGCTTGTAGTTTCCATCTGAGAATAATGGCCAGGGGGGGTAAACTGTTTGGTTATTGTGACGGAGTCTTCACATGTTATCTCATGAAAAACGCTACTGAACAGCGTGCTATTTATCCTAAGCCTTTTTACAGTGTCTCTGTGAGCAGGATATGAAAGAGGAGTCACTGCAGGTCCTTTGTTTTCTTTTTGTTTACAGGTCTTGCTAGTGTTGCTTAATGAAAACAACCAAGAGGTGTGTTTTTTCTGTATTAAGCACAGTAAAGTGCAGGGTTTACTGGAAAATATAAAAATTCACAGCTGGGGCCCAGTGGGGGATTTGGTCTGTTTTCAAGGTTAGCGGTCAGTAATAGGACAACTGGACAGTTGGCATTGATCCTGCCTTTGTATGTACATTTGGATATGAGCCATATACTGGTAAACCAAAATATGTGCTTTGGGTGACTGCTGTGTTACACGGGCAAAAGTTTGGCTTTTGTACACTACTTTTACAGAATGAAGAAAAACTGCTGATGACAGAAGATGCATTGATAGGTTTCTAGTTAAGGCAGTATGTTACTTTTATTGAATACAGAAGATGTGTAATGTAAAGCGAAAACTTCAAAATGAATTGTTGCTGAGTATTACAGTAGGCTGTAATAAAACAGGCCAGTGGTTCTGCACATAACAATGGAACCTGTCTCCATGAATAAGTGCGTATGAGTTGTACGTACGTGGGTGTCTTTTGTACTCAGACATAAAGCATAGCGCTTGTGGCTCACACTAAGCAATAAGAATGAATTTTGCTCAGCACTGAGTGCTTGTTTGATGAATCTGGTCTGTTGAGTTTATGAAGATCAAATAAGCTCATTGTGTGGCTTGGCTTTCATCAGAGTGGCTCTGCTCAGTGCGGGGCCATGAATCCAGGGCTAGGGAGGTGGGTGATGGATGGCCAGAGGCTGGCCCCCATCACGCCCCGTCCGGCGGGGGCTCCCGACAGCCAGGCCGAGGTTACAGAGACAGAGGAGGAAGATCAATTCTTTGAGCACAGGGAGAAATTAGGCATGAAATTAAAGCTAGCTATCGCTGACCGCTGCCTGATCCCTGCTGCAGTTAAGCTCTTATTCCGACAGTTCTGTGCGATAGCTCACAGAGCGCCGGGCCACTCACGTCCATTTGGCAGATCCAGGAATTGGAGGGAGCGGACAGAGACACAGACAAAGGCAACATGCTAGCCCTGCGCTAAGATGGCCGCCAGTTTCGGCGCTGATGACCCGCCATTACTTATACTGCTTGAGACCAAGTGCAAGGTCAGTTCAATCTGGCCTCACAATAAATCAGTGCACTAGTGGAGAAGCCAAGGTTACAGGCCCTGACAGCCGTCACTGAGGAGAAGGTATTTATAGATGAGAAGCAGGGAGGGGTGTGTGTGTGTGCACCTGCAGTCACATGTGGGCAAGACTGAGGAGGATGAATCTGTGATAATTATAAGATCTCTGGTTTGGAAACAACTATTGTTAGCAGCGTCATTGCATCTGACCAAATTTGTGAAATGTGATGTGACGTATGTGATAATGAACTGCCACTGTCATGAATAATTAATTTCTTAAGCTTCAAAGTTATTATGCCTTTATATGTAAGCATGTAAAGCCGTGGTACAGTGATTCTTTAAGAAGAGATCAGAAAGTCTGTGTTGTGTGCCACCTAGAGTCTGTTTACCATGACAGCACCCCGGTACTGTTAGCGTGAGGGCAGTGGGTTAAACTCAGGTAGAACACATACTTACTTTGAACTTACTATGAACTGTTCCCTGCCTGTATGTCGGGTATGCTTTACATTGGTCATATGAGTGATTTTCAGTCCTCACTGGAACAATATGGACAAGAACACAGCTAATTCAGCTTAACGAGTGCCTTATAATTAGTCATGTGTTTTAGAGCAGTTAAAACCTTAATAATGTGCAGTGCATTGTCCTCATGAATAGGATGACAACCATTGCTATAACCAGTGTACAAAAATGTGCACCACGTGGGGTTCCCTGACCTGTGATGGAGAACCACAGGGTTACTGGTTAGACTATTCATAGAGGGAAACTTCATTGTGACCCATATATAAAAACAAAAAGTGATCAGACTTCACAATATAGTGCCCACAGTATAGTGCTGCAATATATATTATAATTACAATATATGTAGTGAATTGAAACAGTGACTGTAAGTTCAGAAAGTTGTCTTTAATTTTGAGGGTGTTTACAACTAAATTGGGGGCACAATATATGATTGTTGGTTCTTTGTGTATGTGGACACTCCAGGATATATTTACGTTGTTTGTACCTTGATGAACAAAAATGTTCCTGTACATTACCCTTTTTCCAACATCAGTAATTATTCTTGCATCACTAATTCATGCACGAGAGAATTAATAAAATAGTTGAATCTAGAGTCTGGAGTTGATTCAGGATGTGGCTGTTTGCCTCTGGAGTTGCTGTTACTTAACATGAGAATGAAGGAAATCTCAGCGCCAGTGAAGCAGACAGCATTTGGCTGTCAAAATCATCTGAATGACATTTCGAATAGAGGAAAGAACACACTGGTAAGCCTGACAGTAGCAAACAACTTGGCCTTAACATTGACTAAAAAGTACAAAATACAAGAAAAAATGTTATGGTAAGATGGGGTGAAGACTGATGTAGTTAGGACGTGTGTAGAAAAAAAGGAATTGCTCTTGATCCAAAGCAACCCTTTTATAAAACATAGAAACTTGCTGACTGATAATAATTCTGAAGTGTACAGAAGCATTGTAGCAGGACATTGACCCAGAGCTTGTTACCAAAGCAAGGACCATTCAGAGCAATTGGAATGGTCTTGATGGCCCTGGTCAATTCACTGCACATGAACTGAATGTAACTGCATTATTGGCCTGGCAGTGCATCAGCAAAGAAGATAGCCAGTCTGTGGGTTACATTAAAGCTGATATTCTGCATTCTAACCTCATAATCAGTTAATTTCAGATGATTTCAAATTTTACTGGAACAGCTTTATCACTTACCACTGTAGCTGCTGCTCTTACTCTACTGTACATTGTCTTTTGATATGGTTACTCCTATTTCTGAATGAATAATATTTATCTATCTAATACTTACATCATAAATCTGATAAAGTTAAGACATGGCTCTTATGGGCCTTTGCAAGATCTAGATCTGTAAGATATGTATCACTGTGCCACCTGCTGTCTTCATATTTTGTAGTTAGTCAGAGATAAATGTAGGTAATCTTAGCCCAGTTCTTCTTTCAGCAGATAGCCCATGCCTCAGTACGATCAAATCTCAGATCAAATCTAAAGATTCAGATCAAATTGTGATTCAGATATGAAGTAATACAGCAATAGGACTGAAACTTAAATTAGAAAAAGAGAATATAAAGCAGGTCACTTAGTTCAGGTGTACGTTTAGAGTGGGTCCAGAGAAGAGATTGAGTTTATTCCTGTAAGTTGCACTTATAGCTTTGTTTTATATCTTTTTTTAGTTTAGTAATGAGAGAAATAAAGAGAAATTAAAAGACTTAAATAAGCTGTCAGAATGTAGATACTAAAGTTATGGAAAGTCAGACAGTCAGCCATGGTTAGTCAGCCATTATTAATAAAGCATAACATATGCTTATGTTAAATATTATGGTAGTTACTAATCAGTTATAAGAGTCTGTTGATGCTACATTTGATAATTAGCATATCTTGCTGTGACTGGCCAATTTGCTAGCAAACAGGTGAGAGAATTGTGCTGGATGCCCTCAGCGGTGCTGCTCTGTGATCAAAAATTAGTCAGCTGTAATTGTTTATCATGCTAACTAATTTCTTTTTTACGGTTGAATACATAAGTGTTGAAGATTCCCTTATACAGTGCTGTCTGGCTAGCTTTCTAATCATTACACTCATGTGTTAGACTCTTACACATTAGACCCATGTATAAGCTGTAGCGAGGCTTAAAGTTACCATTGTGCACTGAAAAAAGTGATGCATTTAATTTACTTGGTTCAAATACATGATTTCCTCATTAATGACTAAATTATGTTACATCAGCATAGTTTTGTCTTTCATTTTATTTTCTGCAATAGTTGTGCTGATGTAATATTTTATTCATTCGGAAATATGGATTAGTTATGTACAGAGAAAACACAAAACATCTATTTATATGTCATTTTAATACAGTGACACTAATCTATTATAATTTTGTTTTTACTCAGCAGTCTGTCACCCCAGTAAAATCTCTAAATCTAACCTGGTCACCCTATTCTAAAATCTCTAGCTCCACCCCTGGTTGGAAGCTTTTTGGTTTCATAAGCCCAATGATGTCTCAGTGAATGCCTTCTTTTATTTACTTTTATTTGCCCCAACCCATTGCACCAAATATAATTGTGGCCATTTCAAATAATTGTAATTAGGCGACTCAAAATAGATGTGAAAGGCCTAGTAGTAACTGTTTAATAAACACAAACCCGATTCTTTATGAGGCCTGTACAGACACAGTTACTTCTCCTTCTGATTTCCTCTTTGCTTCTCGTCCTCACTCCCCTCCCTCCCAAGTCTTGCTTGTTTCATCCTTTTGCATTTTTTTAGAGTCACCTCTCGGCCATTCCTTTTGTCTGCATGCCAGCAGATTGCTGTCAAATGTGGCACGTTCTTGCTAGTTGGTAGTTGAGTGGGTGAAATGACTGTCAGAGTGTTTTCTGTCTTTTTTCCCAGACATGTCAAATGAGGCCAGGCTTTAGGCCGAGAGACTCTGAGTGCAGGTTTCACTCTGTTAATCACCCTCATTCTTTTCACATACATTACTATGTAAGTCGATTTTTTTTCCAATATCCATACATGTCTGGTTTCATTGAGATACCATGAAATGATAATTTTCAATAAGCATTCGTGTCTGGTTTCGCAGAGATACAGTTCCTGTTTTTCCAACATCCTTTTTGAATGCTTTTGTATAGTTTGAATTTCTTTAGTGATTCAAACCTACTGGTATTTGAACTGGTTTTCTTATTGTTGTATGTGTGTATGTAGATTAGCATCTTAAACTTGTTGGCCCCACCGTGAATATTTCACACAAGCTTCTGATGTGCAGCTGTGTGAAAAGCTTTGTAACATCATTGTGGATTGGCTTACCTCAGTCTCCTGTATCGTCATAAATGACATTAATCCTTGTGCTTACAGTAGTTTCATTGTTTGACAGTCTGTAACACTGTTAGATTGATAATGGACTGAACATGACATCACAACATTCAAACAGCTATGACTGAAATACGCAACACCTTTAAGACTATGTGTAAACATGTAACTTTGTTCTCTTCTTTGCTTTGTGTAACTGAGTGTTAGATGCTAATGGATGTGCAAACGTCTTCCTGAAAGTGGATGAACAGTACGGACTGAAGTCAATTGAGAACATCCTACTTAGGCCATATTACAGTTATATTGTAGAGACTGTTAAAATCCCTCTCAGTGTCACATTTGTCATAACCCAGGATGCATTTTGCATGTATTTATTCATATTTGCTGTTCGGTTTTCTGTTTGTGATGTCATATTCATACGGACACTAGAGGGTGCTCAGGGCACACTCATGCTCTGTCTACTTAGATACTTAAAAACCCTTGGTCTGAAGAAAGTCATAGGTCACTTTTTCCTGCCTCAGATTCTAAAAAGCAAGTATAGTAATGGAAACATATTTGTCCCAAAAGGAGAAAGATTCTCAGCAGTGTTTACGTTGTTATTTGCTTCTGAGATTTGCAAGATGGCTGGTAAAACTGACCTGTCACATGAAATTACTTCTGTGTAACATTGTAAAAGGGTTCATTACTGTTTTAACTTAACTTTTTATGTGTTTCCCTGCAACAGTTTGCATGACATTTCTGGAATCAACATCAAAGGCTTTAAACCTATGTTGCTCTGCACCTAGAAGCAAATGCCAAGATCACATATGAAACCTCAGCCCTCTCTCAGGGGTCATGAGAAAACCAAGACATCGAACTTCCTTTCATTCACAAATGCTGGGAGACATTTTACTGTCTTAATTTACAACAGCAAAACAATAAGCCAATACACAGCTAGAATACGCAAGGTACGTGTGTCTGAGACCTGTCTTTCCTTTTATACTGCTCTAAAGGGAGTTTACCTAGAAACCTATTTGAAGTCATTGTACTTCCATTCTTTTTGTGTAGTGGGCCGAAATTTCAACGAGTGGTGATAGTTCGCAACTACCTGTAATAGTGGAGTACACCCAGTAAAAAGAGCACGCTGAATGTCTGCCCGCTACGAATAACAATAAGCACAATTTCCCAGTTTGCACTGTGCTCTGTAGTCAGTGAGTGTGAGTGGGACTCTTTCTCAATCAGACAGGGCATTTCTTTCACTCTTCAGGTGGCACTTTACAGCTCTTTAAAGTGAAAGCAATGAAAGGCTGTAATTGGCCAGGAGTTATTAAGTGTTCTTGAAGGCAAGCACTTTAACCTTTAATGGTCTGGGTCATCTGCTTGAAATGACCATGCTTTCTAATTGCTTTTTTTTTTTTCGAATTGTACTTTGGGTCATGTTTTAGTAGTGACCACTTAAGTTAAAAAGTGTTTTAGTAAGTAGGAGCATGGTAATGGTTAACTTATTGATGAACTGACCTTCTGTGCCATAGCTTAGATGAGTTTAGTAGAGGAACCTGCACTGGTTAGATGTTTCAACAGTTGTGGTAGTGATGCATTGGCAGATGCAGTCAGTGTTAAGTTGCTATGGTGGAAGCGCCTCAGTTTGGGAATGCACGTGGTCACTGAGTGGAGCAGCTCTGCACTGTGAAGTCTGGATCTAATTAACACAGCCAAATGGGCATTCCCACTGCAGCAGGTGCTGAAAAAATGTCCTAATTGTGTAACGATGAATGGTTTGTGTTAGAAGAGGACATCATCTGCTGGTTAAGTGTGTGTTTGTGTGTGCATGTGTCTGTGTGTGCATAAGATTACTTATGTGTAAGTATGAGAGAGATGTGGGTGTGTGGGGGTCATAGAACATCGCACAGAATAGCACAGAAATTCCTGAGAGTGAGAAGGAAAGATAAAGCCTGTCAGAGGAGAGAGAAAGCTTCATTCTAGCCTGTGCTCTTTTGCCCAAAGTATACATGCAGTTCCTTTCTCGGGCCCCAGTAAGTCACAAGATTAGGAGAAACACTGCACCTTGGCCACAATTAAACAGACATTAAATCAGACCAACACATGCAGTACTGTATTATTTCCCACAGCTCTGAAACAAACCTGGAGGGAGCACTGTGGGGGTGGCAGAGGTTATTTGAATATATGGGTGTCCCAACTCATCATAGCATTTGTTTACATATTCAGGTGTAGGCATAGACAAAGTGAATATTAAACCTTTAATTTATTTTAGATGTGAAGCACCTCAAGAATTTGGCTAAAATAAAGGTTTGAAGAACAAAAGTGATGCTTTATATCAGTGACACTGTGTGACCTTCTTATTCATAACTAAATCTTTTTTTTTGGAGGAATTTGTTAAAATGGGACAAAATAGCAATTGGATATTGTGAAATTTGAACAAAACATACTTGAGGGGTCACCCAAGTATAGCCTATGGGAAACACCAATATGTACCGCAGGGAGATCTGGAGTGTTGGGGGCTGAATTAGAACTATGGTGTGTGTATGTGTGTGTGTGTGTGTGTGTGTGTGTGTGTGTGTTCATTTTTAAACATTTCAGCACTAAAACTGGCCTGACTTTGTGGGAAAACTGGATAAAAGCATTGTTAACCTACAATATCAGGACCAAAAAATGATTCTGACTTTGTAAAATTCTTTGTTACATGTTGAATTGTTTAAATCTGAAAAGTCAAAAACATTTCTTTTTAATTACTTAGGTAAAGGTTGTTGACTTAGGGGTTGGCTTAGTAAATTCCATATACGTAAAAATTAAATACATACCGGGCTAGGGCTTTAACCCTTTAAAATCCCAGAGTTATTACATACAAAGGCTTATTATTCAGTAACTACATGGACTTAAGTGCAATTGCTGGCTAATTAAGAACCCACTGACATTTATAACATGCTTAAAGAATATAGTTAGACAGCCAGTCAGCAGTAAGGATTTTGGAACAAGTGTACCTGTTGGCTCAGGGATGCTAAGCTATTGAAGTCCTAAGGCTGGCTTTATATAAGACATATTTGTAATTTGTATGACCTCACATGCTGACCGTGTGTGTTTTAAATAAGGGTATAAACTCAAGCCGTCACCTCAGTGTAGATGAATGCAGAAGAAGCTCCTGAAAAAAGCATTGAAATGCATTTTTGATATCTGTATAATCTTGAGCAGAGAGAACTCATTCTTGTTGAAACCATACAGGGGTGTGGAGGAAGCTTTTTTGGCTATCCACTGTTTGCCTTCCAAGTCCTCTGTGTTCAAACAGATGTTTATCACCCTCCTGGCGTGTCAGAGGAATCTCCATACAATTTGTCAGAATCATCTTTTTGGATGTCCATCACTTGAAAAGCAGTGGACAGGTTGTTTTTACACTAGTTTTGACAGCGGCCGTTGTATAATAGCTACTGTTCTGAAGCTTTAGCACGGCAGGGAATGAAACCCCAGGATAAGGAAGCCCACAGAATTGACAGTTTTTCTTCTTTTCCCTCATTTAAATCGCCATAATTGTTTCTGGTTCTGGACACATTTCACATCACCGTTTCACTAAAACAGACTGTTAAGTAAGCTTCTAAAGCTTCAGACACCATGAAGCTGAAAGTCCTTTGGTTCAGCAAGAGACAGCAACAACCAGAAGTTCAGCGCAAATCATTTCCTGCTCTGTTTGTACAAAACAATTTCCCAAATAATCACTTTTTTCCTCTCTTTAATTTAATGATGTGTGCCTTTTGTGTGGCAAGGGACACATCCCCAGTGACTACACAGACTCATTGTAATACTCCCAGTTGACTTTTTCAAAGTAAGCCTAATAACATGTCTTTATACCCAGCAGGGGCCTTTTCATGTTGTATTTATGAGCTAGCTGCGCTTTACATATTCATTCTGCGGGTGTTAAACAATTGCCGGCGGGTTGCCTCTCTGTCCCCAAAGCTTTTGCAAAGCCACCTACCACTCTGGGTCACAGCTGTGGGACTGGACTGGCACATCATTCAACCGGTGGGTGACAGGACCCTTGCCACTCCTCTGCAACATTGAGCACTATAGGGGTTCCTGAATAGTTCTTGACATAAACATATGGTTCTAGGAAAAACATATTGAACCTTTATATTATGTGAAGGTTCTTCACCTAAACACATCTCATTAACATAAGTATTTCCTGAAAGAACCACCCTTTGAAAGGTACTTTAGGGAACCAAATGTGATTCTTCCATGGCATCACTCCAAAGAACCCTTTTTGGCACCTTTATTTTTAAGAGTCTTTCTGTCTCTGGCTTGTCCTTGTCAGTCCTCAGAGGGACATAGTGAGGTGACATAGTGACGTGAAAGCGACATCCACAAACATGGAGAGCTGAAGCCAGGAGTCGCTCTAGCCCAGTTTGGCTGTAGAGTCAGAGGGGGTGGGTTGCTGTAACAGCGCAGCCTTCAGCTTTACAGACCTCGTTGAACACAAACAGGGCATCCCCAGGCTCCGGGAAACAGGCAGGCAGATAGAAGGCCTGTGATTGATAAGTCTCCCCTGCTAGCACACTGACAGCTCATGTCGAGGATCCAGTGAGTTCCGTATCAAATGTATCAACTACTTGCCAAAACAGGTCTTATTTCAATGACTTCCCCCCCACTCCTCCCCAGTCCCTCCTCCCTTTCCCCATTGCCAATACATCAAAACTCCCATTCAGTCTCTCCATTTGTTATCCACATCTATTTCCTGTCAATATAATGTCAGTAATAAATCAAGTTTTGATAATGATGGAAGACTATAAACTGCTACTGTGGCTATTTTACCCACTGCGCTATGGAGTTATAGTGTGGTTATTTCAAATACACCACTACAAAGTTAGAACAGCTTGAAATAACTGAACAATATTGACAATATCTAATCGGCTACTGTCATTCTAGTCTGTCGTAGGACTCTATTATGATTACTTTTTCCGATTCCACAACTATTCCATCTTTAGTTTCTTTCTAAGGATAAAACACCACTAAATATTACCAATAGTGAAAGGTATGGCAGTAACAAGTCTGCTGTCAAGAAAAAATGCAACGTTAATATTCCTTCAAGGTGGCCACAAAGTAGGTGGCAACAAAGATTCTCATTGACCCTGGGGGTCTATTTCTGGGGGCTGTGATAAGGAGGTTGGGTGGTTGGGTGGTGGAGAGGGCAGAGGGCTGAGACCCAGAGACAGGGCAGTGTGAGAGGGAAAGGGAGAGAAGGACGACAGGGTCCAGTGCAGGGTTATCAGGACGTTAAAATATCTGGCTCCCTCTGTCAGCAGAGCAGGGTGATTAACACATCGACAGCTTCGAACTGGAAGACAGGCGGGCACAGGGGTGAGAGTGGAGAGATAACAAGACTGATTGACGTATGAAGGGTGAGAGAGAAAGAGCAAGGGAGAGACAGAGGGAGAGAGAGAGAATGCCTGTGGAATGCTCTGTTGTTCCCCCACCCCTCTTGCTTTTACCCTGTCCAACTGAACATTCTTAAAAGCATTCCTGACAGTTAAGCCACTGCCGTCCTAAATAGCACAGGTTTACCTAATTAGGTATTTACGAAGATCATGATAATATACTGATATTTTGTAACTCTGTCGTTGTAAGAAGAACATAAGTGATCTCACACTTGTTTACTCTGTAATCAATAAATTGGTGAGACTTACTTTTATAGACAAAATCATGCCACAGTATATATTACATTTATATTAAAATGTTACATTTATACTCTTTTAATACACTAAATCTGATCTAACAAATCCACCTCCATTCTTCAATACTGTAAAGCAGCAAAAGCTCTTCTTCATGATGGGCCATGTTGACACGTTTAACAAGCCCCTGTTGTTTTTAACAAGCTCTCTGTTCAGTAGACAACCTAGTCCCACTTGAGCTTTGGCCTCTGTGAGGTAGCTAGTTAAGCATGTCACTTAATCTGGCTTAATAGAACTTGCTTCATATCCCACTTAATCACAGACTAAGTCTTTGCTAGAGATAAGCACTCTTCTGTACACGATGGCCATTCACTGCCTGTTGTCTGTCCAAGCAGCGTCATTTATGCATCCTATCCTCTTATTATAACTAGTTCTCTAAGGTTCTGACCACTGGTTCCTCCAGGATTTGTCCTTCAGCTTCCCACATCATCTTGTACTAATATCGCTGAGTTTTTTGTATCATGAAAAGTTAAGTGTTAACCCAAAATTATGATCCATAGAGTAAACCAGTGGCTTTGTAATTCAGCGGTATGAAAGTGTGTAGTGGCCTGAAATCCTCTGGTGAAGTGTAGCTGAAGTGTGTTGAGTGAACCCTGAGCATTCCCACACCTTGGCTCCCTCCTTAGCCTTTTTGCTGCAAGGTCATCCAATACTTCAGAGGTTAAGGCAGAGCACATGGGGCTCATTCTGGGCCAGGCCTGTGTCACGTCTAATTGGTTCCCCAGGTTGTCTGCGTAGGTAACATCTTGTTTCCATGCTAATGATGCTTCAGCATGGTTTTACAGCTGCAAAGAGACAGGAGGGGTTGGGGGTCAGGCGAGGCGTGAGGGTGGCAGGGCCTCACCCTGCTTGGGTTGCCTCTGTGACTGACCTCAGAGCAATGTGGATACACTGGAGCTTTTACTGCCTGAACATTTGTGTTAGCTGGCGTTAGTGGCATGGGGTGTTATGTTAGCCTGACTTATGACTTAAATTGCTATGAGTGGGAATGTGGTGGCTGTTTAGGTGTATTTTTGCAGATATTTTCAAAGCTTATTATTTTGTTTAAGTAGTTTTATTTCATAATGTAAAACATTTTAAATAGCAATACATTCTTTTATCATATAGTCCAGAAAAGGAACATGAATGATCAATTGTTTAACATAGCCTTAAAGTCCCAGTCTGGAATGGTTGCTGTAGGTCATCATACATTAGCTTAGTGGTTACTAATAGAAATCATGGACAGCATACATTTTGCTGCAATTTGATTGGTGCAATGGCCTTGTTGCTGTGCTGTGTTATTTGAGTTAAAATGCCAAATTGAGACTGTAAAATGAGCACTCTATAATTAAAAAAAGAAACACTAGTGATATGCTCAGTGTACTGTAGGGTGGCATCATATATTTTTTCTCCTTGTGTCACAGTGAATCATAGCAAATGATTTGAACCTACATGCAATGCTGTTGTACTTAGCATGGAAAAATAATTAAGCTATCCTTTGAAGAGGACTACATAAACACAACAGCTCTCTACATGCTGTTTTTCCTTTTTCAACTCTCCTTTCCCTCAAATTCCTGCAAGACCTGCCGCTTCTCTGCTTTTTCAATCTATTCATTCTCTCACTCTGTGTCACTCTGTGTTCTTATGCATGGCTTGCAACCTTCTCTCGTCCCTCTCTCTCTCTCCATACCCACCTTTTCTGCTCTGTGCCTGTCTATGGTCCATTTCTTCTCCTCTGTTCTCTCCCTTCTGTATTGCTAATTGGGGTGAAACTTTGTTAGTCTGTAACCAGTTGTGTAGGGGACATCGCTGAAGTGACATCGCTTTCATCTGATTGTTGAAGAACTACAGTCTATGAAGACTACAACAATTTCTGTGTGCTTGTATGTGCATATTCATATTTAGCTCTCTGTGAGGACCAAATGTCCTCACATTGATAGGAAATCATTTTTAATGTTGTTCATTCATTCATTCATTCATTCAAAAGCTAAAACAGCCTAAAAAAGTGTTTTTTTTTGTCTGCTGAGGTTGCATTTATGGTTAGGTGTAGGAATTAGCAATGTTCAGATATGTTATTACATGAGTCATTGGAAATCCTTACAAAAATAGTAATACCAAAGTGTGGGTTGGGGTGGTGGAGGGGGGGCGTCTCGTGCTTGTGACGAGAGTGTGGAGAGGCCTCCAGCTGAAACATGATCTACAGAGCGGGGATGCACTGAGACATCTCTCTCTTTCTCTTTCTCTCTCTCCCTCTCTCTCTTTCTTCTTCTCTCTTTCTCTCCGCTCTCTCTGCAGCTCAGCCAGGGATGATTGAGAGACGAGTCAGACTCCCAGTGGGCCACTGAAATCTCTTTCTTCTTCTTTGCTGCCTTTTTCCTCCCGGTTTTGTGGGAGTCACCCTTACCCTAACCCTGTCTTCACAGCTGCTCTGGCCAACTGAGTGTCTGTGAGGCCCGAGATTAAAAAGGCGACTTTTAATAGGGCAAGAGAAAAGGGCTGTGAAACACATTGGACAGAGAGCGAGAGGGAGAGAGCATGATAGGTAGACAAAAAAAGAAAAAAATGGTTTTACTAGAAGAAACAAAAAGTGAAATTGTGAGTCAAGGTGACGAAGGAGTGATAGAAGCATGTTGGAGGAGCTGCCGGTGAAGGCCTTTGGGAATACACATAATCCGGTACCAGAAACACTACCGTTATTGCCTTTGGAAAAACATTTTCAGTGCCACTTCTCTTGTGTTTACAAGACTGTAAATCATGCTTCGTTCAGGAGACTTAGACCATGTAACAGTTCAAAGAAATATCTGGCCATCTGAGCCAGGAGAACAATAAATACTCACTTTGCTAACATGGCCATGTGTTATTGAAATGTTGCCAAGGGTATATCATTTTTCTTTGCATAGTTTGGCAGCTTGTTTCAGGTTGACACAAAGACATAAAACTGCATTAGTACTGTCAAAAAAAGGAATTTGGGGTTGCAGGGTTTGTACAGCCGTCCCACTCATTAAAAATCTACAATGGCAGCTTGAAGACAGGTTTATTAATTAAATGTTAAGCAAAGCTGTGTTTGAAAGTGCAGTAAATGTATAATGAATTGTGCAAATGTTCATGATCTCAAAATAAAAAAAAAAATACATTTTAGAAATTACACACCGATGTTTGTCCGGAGGGGCTGACAGTATTGTTGGTCAGACCATCGCAGGTCAGCTCATATCTTGATTAAATCTATGCATTTTCAGATCAATAACTTGACCTGGCCACTTGACTTGTACAGCTAAAGGAGAAGCTGATTAAACTAAAGAAAATAGTTCTATAACGAACCATGAACAATTAAAGAACTCTAAAGTACACTCTGAAAAAAGGATGGTTCTTCAGGGGTTCTTTAGTAAAGACAACAGTTCTATAACAAACCATGAATACTCAAAGAACCTGTTGCATGATTAAAGAGTTCTTTGCATCATGAAAAGGTTCTTAAGAATGTGCTGTATAAGAACCTTTTGGGTGCTATACAGAACCCTTTTTGAAAAGGGTTCCATATAGCATCTAAAAGAGTTCTTCTATTGTTATGATGTTAAGCTGGTAACAATAGAAGAACCCTTTTTGGGGCTATATAGAACCCTTTTCAAAAAGGTTCTATATAGAACCATCTACAACACATTCTTCATCAATCTGAAGAACGCTTTCCTGATGCAAACAGCCCAATAATCATGCAAAGGGATCTTTGAGTGTTCATGGTTCTTTATAGAAACATTTTCTGTACTAAAGAACCCTTGAAGACCCATCTTTCTTAAGAGTGTATAATTAAATAGTTCTTTGCATCATGAACAGGTTTTTCAGATTGATGGAGAGTATGCTGTAGATGGTTTTATATAGAACCTTTTTGAAAGGAGTTCAATATAGCACTCGAAAGGGTTCTGCTATTGTGACGATGTCAAGTTTGTAACAATAGAAGAACCCTATATAGAACCCTATATATATTATTTTAAAAAGCAAGGAAATGTTTCATGTTTTCTATTATATGGGTCCTTTAAGTATGAAAAGTGTAAGTAATTTGTGTTACTGTAGACACAGTGTAATATTATGTTGATGAACAAGTTAAATTATGGAGACGTGCGTGACTTCAGACATGAACAGCCAACTCGTTTTTTACATCTGCGGTCACTCTTGTCTCCGTAAAGGGCCCATGCCAAGAAAAAATGAATTTCCCTTGCTTTTTGTAAAATACGTTTGCTGTAATATGTAAACACTGTTAAAGTTTAACAACTTACCATCCTCTTCCCTCATTCTTACAGTTCATATATGGAAACTAAACTGCAAAAAACAGCCTGTTTAGAATTCATTGTTTTTTGTGAGGTCACAAAAATCAAAAGCATATTTAGCCTACAGCAGTTTAACCCCATCCTTCGTACTGAAGTTAGAAGGAGTGTTTCAGCCTGGACTGCTTTTCTGAAGCATGCACAATACAGGGCAGCCAATCAGAACGAACATAATGTACATATATCTGTCTTACGGTAACAAAAACAGCCTGTTTAATGTTACACTCTTAAAACAAATAGTTCTTTAGTAATAACAATGGTTCGATGTAGAACCTTGAACACTCAAAGAACTATTTGCATGCTTGAAGAGTTCTTTGCATCATGAAAAAAGGTTCTTCAGGGTGAATAATGTGTTGTATATGGTTCTATATAAAACCTTTATGACAAGGGTTCTATATAGCACCGAAAAGGGTTCTTCTATTGTTTCAAGCTTGACATCATAACAATAGCAGAACCCTTTTTGGGGCTATATAGAACCCTTTTCAAAAAGGTTCTATGCAGAACCGTATACAACACATTGTCCATCTGAGAAACGTTTTCATTATGCAAAGAACCCTTTAACCGTGCAAATGGTCTTTGAGTGTACTTTTTGAGTACCTTTGTATTCTTACTCAAGTAGATAAAATATTTGTACTTTTATTCAAATAATATTTTACCAAGAGTACTCCTACTTTTACCCAAGTCCAGAAGTATTGTATTTTGTCCGCTCTGGTCTTTCCCTCTGCAGTGTCTTCAGGAGTCTCCTGTTTCATGATGAGTTTCAAGTAAGTGCGAAGTGTTGAATGAGGACATTGAGTTCATACACTGCCAGTTCCAGTTCATTTTAATTCCCTTTATTCTGTTTTAATTCAATTTCACACATTTATTGCCACTTTATTGTACTGGAACAGATTGAATTACAAGTCATTCAGAATTCACAATAATAACTGAGGTGTCAATGAAATTAGATTGAGACAGCGTCACTGACCTGCATTTTTTTTTTCAATTTAATTGGAAGATTTTGCACAGAGACCCATTCAGAGATGAGTGTCCTATCCTTTTTTTGGAAACTTTTGCAGCTCAAGTCAAAAACCAAAAAGTGAGACTGCTGAATTACATTCCCTAACACCCAAGCTTCCGATCCAACTTCCGTGATTGCCGTGGACAGTCCCCTCTCCGGACATTACAGATAAACTCCCCAAACCACGAGGCCTCACCGCAGGGCCACTCTCTGCTCAGAGCACGCAGTAGCTGTGTTTGATTGCACTGTAGTTGTGCTTTGGCTCTGCAGGAACTCAAAGGAATGCAGCCAGAAGATCTTCATAATATACTTGCATTTTAGAACACTGAAGGCGCACACATTCACAAATAGGTTTTTGTTTGACCTAAGCAGGCAGCAGGGACAGTCATGGGGCGAGTGTTCAATAGGATCTTTGGACACATTTGGGATTTTAATCAATGAAATACCTCTAGCACTAGCTCATGCTGGAGCTCTGCACTTCGCCACACTATAGCACGTTGGGGGAAAGCGAAAAAGCTTCCGTCACTTTGTGGCTTTAAACCCACGCAGGTCTGTGCAACGCCATTTGCCAGCTAGTGGGAACAATTTCCCACGCTTTTTCCCCCAGCCTTGCTCCGTCTACACAAAGGGTGGCGTTCACCTTTGCCCGCACAGTTTCGTTTACCCTCAGCGCTTGCTCCTCGCACTCCTGTGGCAACGTGCCTTTTTATGTCACAGCTAAGCCCAGGGAGTTACACCGCCGTAAACTGAGTCTGCCCATAGCCGTCTCAGACATTCAGTCACTCCTCACTGCTAATATCAAGAAGTGGTGACCTGCCAGTGTTTTTACAGCCTCTGCCTCTGCGCATGTGTGTGTGTTGCTGATCATGTAGGCCTATTGTATTAGCAGAGTAAAGATGTAAAAAGCAGCCCAGCAAAAGGGCAGGGGGAGTGGAAAGCCAATGGGGAATGTGAATGGTCAATGTACTGAGAACGGGGCAACACTTGGAGGGAGTCCAACACAACATTCTCACAAATGGACCCCAGACCTGAGAATGTGAAAAATAGTGAAAGAGTAATATGTAGAGCCTGGTGTTGCCTTAGGCTGAGGGGACAGAGTGAGGTGTTGGACAGGGAGGTTAAACGTGACAGGATGATTATATGAGCTATTCAAAGCCCCTTTCCTCATCATTTTAGCCAAAGATGTCCAGTAGAACTTTATCAAACACTAATCCTCAAAAAATGCCTCTGGCCTTTATTTTGAAGTCACATCAGACATCAGTCATATTTATGTATTTATGCCAGAGCCACAGGAGCCACAGAGTCAAGAATGCCTGCCTTGTCTAAGATCTGCTTTTCTTCTGTTAAAGCTCTGGAGAACTGCTGACAGAATGAAACAAAGTTTTGTTTCAAAGTTTTCTTTTTGTTGTTGTTGTTTTGCAGGATGCAACTCACTCAAACATGCGAAAATATGTAATATAATGAAATCAGGCTGACAGATTTTGATTATTGTCTTGCTAACATTAAGTTCTCCAACAAAACAAGCATAATTAAAAGATTTGGTGACTTCAACACTCACCAACACTCAAACAGTGAGTGTGACAGCTGAGAAGAGTTAAGTTTGTGATTATTCACTCTACACTCTTGAAAATAGCTGTCAAAAAAGATTTTTTTGGAGTAGTGTCATGGAGGAACTACTTTTGGTTTCTGCACTTCCGTCCTTTAAAGGGAATTTCACTGATTTTTCAAAATATCTGCATAATTCAGTCATTGAGATGTCATCAAATTCATTCAGATTTTTTGATGTGAAATGCTTAATTGTAAAAACATATTACCAATTTTATTTATAGTCGTGCTGATAGAAGCCAGGGGTCAAAATGTCTGTGACACAATTTATTTACTATTTAAAACAAAAAGTGAATCTACACGTCTTCTAAGGTTTTATATTTAATGTTGATCATGGAAAAATAGTAGTAAATGTATAATATACATTCTATATATGTATACAGAGTATCTGTAACAGTTGCATGCAATAACATTCTGAGAAGGAACTTTAAACTCTTCAGGTGTCTGGTTCCTATGACCACCACTGTGCACGATTCTGATTCCTTAAGTTGTTCTAGAATGGAGCGTTCCACATCAAACCACTATCAATAACCTTGTTGACTTCTTAACAAATTAATTATGTGGATATTTTGAAAAATCTGTGAAATTCTCCCTTAATGAGATGTGCAAAAAGAACCTTTTAAAAGTTTTAAGAATCTCTGCATATTATAAAGATTCTGTATCAACTGGATTTTTTCTTTGAGCTAATCTAGAGTGGAAAATGACTGCTCATCAAAAGGGTCAGGAAGGCGTCTGAACAAAGTGCAAAAAAATGTAAAGTGACTTCAGCTACATGTTTGCAGTAATACCTGAAATTTTGCCAGACAACAGTACAGATCAGGCCTCTGGTTCTGCAGTGTAAAGAGAGAGAAGGAGAGAGAGGTTATGCATGTGTCAGGTGGTAGGTCTGACCTGATCTCTGGCTAACCGTTGGCCTTCACCCCCCTGCCGACCAAGGCTTTTAAACAGAGCATGATGCTGCTCTTTAAGTTACCACCCAGAAGTGAGCCATGCAGCCTGTCTGATGGAGTAAAGCCGCCAAGCTCGCATCAGCCCAGGCCACAGCCCCTAGACCAAATACAGTGCTGCCCCCACAGAATTAATAATAACAGAAAGTAGGAATTTGGAGTAGGAACCACACCAAAGTGCACATATTTGGACTTTTGATTTCAACCCATACTGAACATTCTGCGCTACGGACCACATAAGAATGTTCTGTAGAGAAAACATTACTTGTGTTAGAAAAAAGCCTCAAAAGAATGAAATGCTGAAAGAATTGTTTACATGATAAACTGATATTACGGTACAAAGCAAATGATCTCGTAACAGTTGGCATAAACTGATCTGTAGATTGTACTGGGTTGAGCTGGAGCACAAGCAGTGTGAGGGGGTAAGACAAATTTTCAACAATGGCAGAATGCTAGATGCTAAAACCATATTGTTCAACATGTTCATATGGTATACATATTACCAACATATGTTCAGTGAAAAAAAAGGTATATTTGGGTGAACCCAGTGGGGCTATGAAAAAAACACTGACTTAAGTATGGGAATATGTTACTGTATCTGCAGCCAGAGATTTTCATAAGTAGATGCCAGGGAAAGACCTTCCTCCATATGGCTAAATATTTTAGAAGGTACTTATTTAACGAGCTCTGTACTTGCGAAAGAGTGTTCCTCTAGTGCTGTTGCTACAGAGGGATAAGAACAAGGAAAATGACTGCTCGTTAATGGGGTGGTCAAACGATTTCACAGCTTTTATTACATGATTGAGTTTTAAAAAGTGTGTGAAGTTTTTTTTTCTTTTCCCTCTCCTGAGAAGGTGAGGGCTGATAGATGGAAATCTGTTTCTTGTGCTTACTGAAGTTTTCTCTCACCAAGAAGTCGTCATTGTAGATCCATTGTAGAAACTGAAATGTTGTTTTTAACCATGTACAGACAAGTTCTACATAACGTTCCTTAAATATCTGTAACTTTTTTATGAGATTTATTCAAAGAGCTTCCGTGGTAGTATCATGATAACCTGATGAGCCACTGATATTTGTTGAGGGGTTATTGTTGCCATGTTTGTGTATTTGGGCTTTAACTCCCACAGGCTCCCCCCACACATACATACATAAGCAGATGTGAATGGCTCCATGAAATCAAATCACTATACCTCACTTTGAAGATCATTTGCTTGCGTTGGGCCAATCGCATTCTTTGCATTCTGTACTAATCTGTGGCTCTGCTGTCGAGGTTCCTCACCATTAGTGTGTTTGTTTATCCATTTCCTTCCCTCCCTCCAATTAACATGTCCCTCACTCTGGGTTTGTTCTGCCGGTGTGTGTTGCTGTGACGCCTGTCCATCACCCTGAGGCCCTCTGAAAGGACACTTTAAAAGTGAGAACAATGGCGCTGCCCCTCAGTCGGCACAGTGCAGCATTGGTACTCAAATGAGTCCTCTTCCCTGGGGTGTGTTTTGTCTTGCTGGCTCCCTTGCTCCGCTCTCTGATGTATCTGACTGTAAGCGGGTGCTGTCGAGCGTTACCGTGGCGAGGCGATGGGCGACGGAAGACGTCCGGCGTCATAGGCGACGTGCTGGATTGACGGGCGCTGGGCTCCAGGACAGGGAGCCTCTCCTCCACCCCTCGGCCCCTCCTGTCCCACTCTGGGCCGCTCTGGAAGAGCCATCAGGCCCCAGAGGCGAACAGCAGGTAGCCCACTCCCTGCAGCCAGGCACAGGGCCTGCCTGCCCTCCTCTTAACCCCAGGAGCATCGACATCCATCTCGAGCACCGTGGGGGTCCTCCTCCAGCCCTGCCCCCTCCTTTTCTCTCTCTTTTCCTTTTTCTCTATCCTACCACTCTGTCTTTCTCAAAAATAATCACTCTATCTTCCTCTGTCCTCTTAATTCTCTGCTTCAGCACCAAAACTAATTCTCTCTACTTGTTTCCAGCTTTTCTGTCCCTTTTTCTGCCTTTCATTCTAGCCTACTGAGGACAGTGTGTGGTGCTACGCCCTTAAGACCAGAAGTGACTGTTAGAGATAAGGTTTGATTTGGTTTGTCTTGAAAAACATCACAAGCACCCAAGAGAAAATACTGATTTACTGACCAGTAATATAAAAAACTGTCTCCTTCATATGCTAAGTAATTAAACACTGTTTTGTAACACATTTCAGTAATACACAATTCAAGCTGTGCTGTGAATCACCTGATACATATTTTTACATGAATAAAAGCAATTCCTTTGGAATCAAAACTGGTATCAAAGTGTAAAAACCTAACCCTACAACAAATATTTCAGCTATTCAGAAATCACATACCGGGTAACACCTTGCCTTCATCAGACATGGTTGTCAACACTGTCAGGGTAAAAATGTGCTTGACTGGAGTCTCACTCTGGCCTGATCTGGTCTCCCTCCTGCATGTACACACATGTACACTTATACAGTCACCTGCAAAAGTCTGAATACTCCCTGGTCAAATTACATGTTTTGTTGATTTTAAAAGACAAAAAAAGATATTTAAAGATTTAAAAGATAATGCATAAGGATATACACATAGAACATATGCTCTTTCTGCAATGTAATGCATGGGATGCACACTCATTCCACAAGATAATGCAAGAGAGATGCACATGCATATCACAATATGATATAGTTACAGTTACATGAAAATAGGTTCTTTTACAGGGAACTTAAATATGGCATTTTCTTCAAATTGTATTGCATAAATTCTATTTATTTGAGTTAACGTTTTGGAAGAAATAGAAAACATAGAGTATAAATGTGCCATATCTTTTGCACAGCCCGCGTTTTATTTTTTCCCCAATATGTTTATTTTTTCAGCAAATAAACAGTACTTGTTATTGCATTAACTGTGTTCTCTGTCCAGGATGTGTACTTATATTTACTTTTACTGTTTATTTGACTGGGGAAGCCCAAACTTTTGCATACTTACACTTATGTCCACAAAGTAGACTAAATCAATAACAATTTACTTGCTCCACTATATAATGCATAAGAACCGCAATCATTCTGGAGTATAAAGCATAGGATATGTACTTGTTTCACAAGATAATGCATAAAGATATACACATAGAACATATGCTCTTTCCTCAATGTAATGCATGGGATGTGCACTCATTCCACAAGATAATGCAAGAGAGATGCACCTACATATCACAATATGATATTGCTATAGTTAACTAAATAATTCAGCTTATATTTCATTTGAATGAAGGAAACAGAAGAACATCAGTTCTAAAACATAAGTTCTAAACACAACTGCATTAAAATGACTAATTGGTAATTGATATGTTCCAAAATTTTGCAAAACATATATTGTATCACCTTGGATTACAAGACATTTCATTTTCAGGGCTACCAACTGTCATATATTGACTATAAGACTTATTCATTGAGGTCTAATCCCACACTCTCACTTGACATTTCTCACACATTTTCACATTTCTCCTCAAAACGACCTGATGAATCTGAACACTCTTAAAGTTTTCCACTTTACTGTTCACCGCCAGCTTTACTGATTAAAAACACTGGACTACTTGAACACAAGTAAAGCAGAGCACACCAGCTAGTCAGTCACTGCCGCATTCACATCAGATCGGTGAGGGTGGGACCGGTATCCATAGCAACAGGAAACCAATGAGAGATGTCTGTGGAAGACTAATCAACTGTGTGATTCTGCTGGTTACCAATAACAGGAGCTTTTTAACTGATCTGTGTTCGGTATTCTCTGTAATTGGACTCTATTCTGACTTCATTAGAGTAGGCTGACCAGTGCAGTGGAGAGCTAACAACAAATGATCAGGGCTGAACTAGAACAGGACTTACAGCTTTCAGTCTTTGCTCCTCTGAAGGCTTAAATGTTGTCACTCTTTATCAAGTCACTTAATGTGACAGACTAATATTTTATGAGTGGGTTAACCAAAAATTCTACCTGTATGTATTTATACAGCCAGGCCTGGCATGCTGAAATCTTGCTCTAACAAAAATGTAAAAGTTGGCAGCCCTGCATTTTGTCATTACCAAAACAGTCATAACAATGTTATGGTAGTGACTGTTTCGGTAGTGATAATTTTAGCTAAGTTTGAGCATAACTTAAAAACACTAGCCAGTACATGACTAGCAAACACTGCTTTGAACAGCTCTACCCACATAATATTTTTCCATTAAAATACTAAAAAGTTAAGTTCATTGCAGAAAATGTGTTTCGGTAGTGACATTTATTACGGTTACACACTGATTTTCAGGGTGTGGCTAAAATACGGCTCCACCTATGGACTCAAACTCTGTTTGTCATTAGTGACATGAATACATAGGACAGATTTTTTTTCCTTTTATTAAAGTTAAACTCATGATAAATATAAATATTTCAACTCCACTTTAAAGGAAATCTTTTTCACAAGTTGAAATTTAGGGATTAGGGCTTGGGACAGTCTCCCAATAGAAAATATCCCATAAGTGATGATTTTGTATATATTTAACATATTATTTTTTCAATTAATGGCTTGGGTATAAATAGATTATAACCTTTGTAAATATCTAAGGTCTGAATACAAAAAAAATAAGTTTTTTTTTTTAGGGACTGCAGTTTGAACTAATTCGGTAGAATGGTCCAAACACAAAACAACCATTCTATAATACAGATTCCTGTATTGTGGTGATTCGATACAACAGTGTACGGACGTAGTCTCAAAGGCCAGCGTGTTTGTGCCAATGTTGTGGTACAATGACTGCTCTCTCTCATATCTCCTAGTGCCCCCCTCTCTTTGCCGGGGCTGTCCCGCTGCCCAGTGGGTTATGCAGCAGCAGTGCATTCCCATGTTAGTCATCCTGCTGCTTGGTTAGGCAGTGAGCGACGGAGAGCTGGATGTGGGGTTAATGGGGAGCCCAGTGCTGCCTTAGGCCATGCAGAAGTGCTCAGCCATGGAGTCAGACTGTTGACTTTAATGGGCCATTAATACTGGGCCACTTCAACACAAAACACGATGCACACACATCAAAGGTTAAAAGAGGAAAAACAACAACTCTGCAAAGCATGAAACAGAGGAAGTAGAGAAGTGTGCATGTGTGGGCCCTTCACTCTGTTTGCTTTTGGGAGGGAATGCCATCCAAGAGTTCCCACTGGAAAACTGCAGACAGGCTTTTGGGCTTTCTGTCTTTAACCCTGCTGGCATACTCATTTCTCCTGCCACCCATCCCCAAAACGACCAAGATACTTTTTTTTACATTTTTTGCTGAATTGCTAATACATGTGAACCAGAGTATAAATCGAAGTAATTGAAACGCCATCTTGAGGTGGCGCCCCCTTGTGGTAATAACACAGAATGCCTCAATATCCTACTAATCCTGCTTTTCCAAGCTGATCTCTCTCTCGAAGGGGTCAGGCTCTGTTACACACCTGATCATCCCACTAGTTTTCTCTTCATATTCCGTCCTAGATCTGCAGTAATTATGTAAATTAACTCAATCTTGACATTAGGGCCTTACATGACCATTTACTCGCCCAATCTCACGAACATGTCTTGATCAAAAAAGTTTCGCTTGTAAATAGTTAACCCTTTAAGTTAGCCAGCCTCTGGGCGTCGGCCATACTTCATTTGGGCTATTTAACAAACTGAATAGCTGCAAAAAGCTTATGCGCGCTGGAAGTGGCCTAATTAATGACGGGCCATCAGCAAAGGTGGAGGGTGGAGTGCAGTGATTTTATGGCGATTACATATGAAGTCAAACTGGATGATTAATTTGCGAACGATGACCTGAGTTGACCTTTTGTTAGCATAAAACGATCAAAATGATTTGACGAGTGGGGAAAAGTTACTTCACGCGTCTCTAATTTTAACACGGTGTAATTTGGTCATTTTCCCCCAACATTCACTGAGAATATGGACTGATGTTTAGAGAAACAGAAAAGAAGGTAATAAAAGTGTGTCGTTCTTCAGGGAGCAGCTAAAGAAGGGTGACGTTTTAAAAACGCTAATCGTCTGTAATCCTTTTAATGTCTCACACTTCTCTTTGACAATACACAAGTCTCAAGGGAGCGAGTGCTGCGGTGTGGTGGTGTGTGAGGGAGGGGTGGTGGGTGTGTGCGCCACTGCACAAAATCCTGAGGTTCGGATCCAAATTAACTAAGTTAACCTGCTGCCCTGGTTAGTGAGAGAGTGCTGGGATGAGTTCGCTCGGTTTGGGCCGTTCTGCTGCCATCTCATTGACACGCGGTCTGCTCTGCCCAGCGCCAGCAGCGCGCTGACTCGGATATCTCTATATAGGAGCTCAATCTGCTCCGTACAGTCAATGAGAGGGAGTTTCATCAATATAGTCCAATTAAGCGTGAATCCCTCGCGCCCTTGCTCAGAGTTAGACTCCCCGATAGAGCTGCTCCTCAACTCAGGTGAAGTATACTTTAAATTCAGGGGGAGGGAGGAGGTGTTTGGTGGTGGTGGGGCTGTCGCTTTTGTTCTGTTGAAAAAGGAGGGGGCTTGCTCCTCCAGGACCAACCTACCATTTGAACCAAGGCCGTGCGCGCGAGCGGGGTTGACATTGGAGCCTGGCAGTGGGAGAAGAGGAGGGGAGAATAAGAGAGGAGGCCACTGAGTCCCAGCACCACTGCTTTCCTGAAGAGAGCCACCATCAGCACGGGATGCACCGTCCTGCTCCTGCTGCCTGACATCCAGCACGGGAACACACACACACACACACACACACATACAAATAAACACACACACACACACGTCCAAGGACTCCCTTCTGGAGCTTACCGACGACTCAGCGCGGAGAGGCAGCATTTTTACTGTCATTTCTGATGGACGACATGACTTGGCTTTTGCTTGGTTGACTTTTTTTCCTTCTTCGTGCAGACAGTGTACTACATGTAGTAGTAACATCACGACTTGTGTACTGTAACTTGGAAAGCTTGGACATTTTCGCATTAAGTGCACTTAAGTCAGACTTCGTAAAGGAGCGTCGTCTCTCTGCTTATAGCGGACGTTTCTCCTGTCCTCCCGCTGATCGGATCGTCGCCTTGTGCCTCCGCGCTTTTGGATGTCCGCGCGCAGGCTTTGGCTGAGAGGAGCTCCCCTGCGTCCAGTGGAAGAGCCGAGCTGTTATCTGTCCTTCACATCACGCGCTAATCTGGTGCGCTGAGTTTTATCTCTGCGGCCCGTTCCCCTCAATCCACAATGAGATTCATTCCGTCACGATTAAGTTATCTGTGAGTATCCTGCGCGTCCTGCGCACTTTTACGCATTTAAACCCTGCGGTTTGCTCGGTGGCAGTTTATTAATCTGAGACTCTCTGTTTTATTTTTCTCCAGATTTCTTCACCTCTTTGCGTTCTGCTACTATGCTCAGGTATGTAGATTTACACCCATTACATTACAGTTTTTGCTGTTATGGTATGTCATATGGCCAGACTTTAATTGCATGAAATTACATAGTATGAGGCACAGTACTAAAAAAACTTAAAAATCTTTCTTTAGTAAAGATAACTGTGAGTTCTATATAGAACCATATACAACACCTTCTCCATCAATCTGAAGAACGATTTCACCATGCAAAGAACCGTGCCTTTACTAAAGAACCTTCTTTTGCAAGTATGCTTATTGTACTGTAGGCCTGTTATAGTGCACGTGTAGACCAAAGCATAGTCAGCATGTTAAAAAAAGGAAAAGTCTAAATTGTGAGTTCCAAAAGTCCACCACTGGTCATTGGTTACAAATGCAAAAGTGAAGAGAAAAGTGTGCGCGTGCGTGCGTAGATTTCGTTAGCGATCAGCTGGCTCTCGCAGTGCAGGGCTCGCGCCGCACGCGCCGCAGCCCGCAGGTACCGCGCCAAGGTGAAGCGCACAGGGCGCGCGGAGGAAAACTTTACGCAGCACTGCGCTGGAGGACCTCAGCTAGAGCGGTTCCTCACAGGCTCTAGCCTGATTTTAGAGTGAAATGAATAAGCCGTCACATTTATTAATTTCATGCAATTCTCGCTGCTGGCTCACTGTATGCAGTCCTTTTAATGTTCGCACAATTTATAGGCCTCTGCCAAAGCCTAATGAGGCAATTCTGCACGTATTGATTATGTCGTACTTAATTTCTGACAGGTAACCATTCAGTCCCCGCCTAATTTTACACAGCATGTGAATGAGCAAAGTAGGGTGACGGACCGTGTGAGCCGGAGACTAATTCGGACCTACCAGCTTTACAGCAGAACCAGCGGCAAGCACGTCCAAGTCCTGGCCAACAAAAAGATCAACGCCATGGCCGAGGATGGAGACGCTCATGGTGAGAACAGCCTCATGTTAGCGTTTTTGATCGATGCTGTGTTTTGTGGTTTGTGAGTTCTGGACTTTTTTTTTGTTGTTGCTTAATTAAGTCGTAATGTATAATAGACGCTGCCTACCTGGTTGGCTGTGAGGTGACGCAGGAACGCGGGCATTGAAAAAGAAGCTGAAAAAGAAATTGTGGCGTGTAAAAAATGTTAAATGGATTCTAGATTGTTCTGAAGGTGACTCTCTAGAGAGGGAGTCTGGAAGAGCCATTAAGACTCATCTTACTCCAACCTCCTGAACATTTCCTGAATAACGTTCCTTCCTCTTTCTGAACTAACTCTGGGTTGAAAATATGTGGGGAGCAATTCTGGCTTTTACATGTGCATTTGTGTTGCTCACGTTTAGGGCTTTTAGTATTTCAGGAGCCCAAGAGGCAGTAACTAAATAGTCCGGCTTGAAAAGGAGACCATTTTTGGACAAAATTTGTTCAAACAATCAGGGTTTTTTCCAGTATTTCTCAAAATATGTACACTATTTGTTTATGCATTTACACATCTCCTATTGACAGATAAATGCATTTTAAGAGCCAGTTTTCCAGACAGAAATTAATCCTACTCTTGACCATATAGGATTTGGTGATTTTACTATTTAAAATAAATTAATCCTCGTCCAGGAAAGCAGCCCTAAATTTTTTACTTTAAAAACTTTTACTAATTTTCTTGATGTTCAGTGTGTTGCATAGAGTTGTAATTATGTAGGCTAGAAACACAAGTTTCCATTGCTCCTTTAATGTGCGGTATGTTTGGTCTTGGATAAGCTCCAGTTGCAGCTTTCTCATATGTGGCTTCCACACATCAGAAAGCCTTGTAATTACTAGTCCTGTTGAGGTATTTCAGGAAATGCTGGCTCTGGCTCTGCGTGGCATTGGTGACATCCATGTCACCTGAGCATGTTGCAGAGACAGCAGGGTTGTTAGCTCAGGCCAAAGCCTGACTGCAGCTCATGGGCTTGTGGTTAGGCTCTGCACCAGCAGGTTATCTGACCCCCTCCATTTGAACCGTAACTCTTTACGATCACTGAGAGCATGGGAGCTGAATCAAAGAGGGGCCGCAAGTGCTAATTCTTGGCATGAAGAACATGTATCGTGGGAGGGTGACTTTCATAGAAACCATCTTTCCAGGACACTTGCATAGAGGACTTTTTGGATTGTGATGGTTATTTGGATCAAGATGGATTTATTTATTTAAAAAAATGTTAGTTCATTTGCACTAATTCAGCATCTCTTCACTTATAGAATTTATCAGATAAAAATGTTGCCTATTATACAACTAAGTGCTGTGCATTTGGCATGAATACTTAATTTTAGCTTTATAAATCTGAATGTTCTGAATTTTTTAAATTGATTATCTAGTCAAACATAGCATCTGATGAAGATGATTTCAATGTGTATGCTAAAAAGATGTGCATATATATTTTAATAACCTCAACAGCATTGCCAGGGTGGCTTTTTTCTTTGCTGAAGAATTGAGGTCCACCTGTTTTTATCATTTTGAAAGAATTTAGACTTGCATAAATCCTGAGAAATAGCCCCTGTGGGTTTGCGAGTGTATGTGTGCATGTGCGACTTCTTATAGAAAGTATGCTAAAAAAATGTTTGCATGATAAGATGACAAATACAAAAGTTTACAAATTAAATTTATATTTGTATGCCTACAGCGAAGCTCATTGTGGAGACAGACACATTTGGCAGCCGAGTCCGAATTAAAGGAGCTGAGACAGGACTCTACATCTGCATGAATAGAAGAGGAAAGCTGATTGGCAAGGTAAGCAGAAAACACATACTAAAGAAAAACCTGTCACAGCTCCAGTTGTGACACAGATTGATATTCGGCAATGTTGGGATTGAGCGGATGCATTGTTCGGATTGGTTGTAATGGTGGGCTGAAAAGAAGCATCAAATAAATTTTGTATTTAGAGAACGAACATTACTCTGTCGCATGGAGTGCACGTCTCCCACCGTTCATGCTATGAAGTATTATGATAGTAAAAACACAACATCCGGTGGAGAGAAAGTTGTAAGCAAATAAAAAGCTTCCTCGGACACATTCTCCTTTTGTCTGGTAAATGCTTACAGTTTGCTCCAAGGCCTTTCCTGGGTTGCAGTATGGGATATGGAGTGTAAGGAATAGGATCTTTCCTCCTTTTTTTAGCCGGGCACTCTTGTTCCAGGGTGGATTTGTGCCTCTTTCTTGCTGTGAATGGTAATAAAGTGGGATGGAGACTCGGCCCCCACCTCCCAGCACCCTGCCAGGTGGACCATCTGCTTGGCACCCCTGATCTTATGCTATCTGACATATTGGCCGCCCAACGACAGCCTGCATGAGAGAGTTTTTTTGTTTGTTGTTGTTTTTTTATTGGTGGATATAAGAGGAAATGTTTTTGGTGATGGATGTGAGGTTTATTTTTAATGGCCCTTTTTGTTTAGAGGTTGGAGATAGGTTTGCACGCCCGGTTTAAGGTATTGACGTGTTGCAGATTTGGCAGGCTGAACTCAGGAGGCTCTGTTGGTATGGCACAGAGCTGATGCACTTCCTGAGAGGAGTGGATCTGTAGAACATAATGACTGACTATGTCCGTTAATGTTATGTCAGTTAATATTCAGAGCATACAGTGAGAACCCCTATAGAAGTTACTGATAATCAGTATTGGATTGATTGAGAACTAAATACTGTATTTTTCCTTGGTAAGTTCTTTAAGAAGAAAATAACTGATCAGGACCAATAATGTTATGTCAGTGATTTTCTATTCAGACCATACAGTGAGAAGACGATGACTGGCCTAGTATTTTTCTTAGACATGTCTTGATAAATGCAATGTTATGATCATAGTCAGGTTTCTATAGCCAACAAGAATGTAAAATTAAAGCATCTATGAAAATATTTTCCTCTCTAATACAAAGCTTTAAACTATTGACCTGTGAGCAGCCCAAGGTGGAAGAAACCATTTATCTCAGAGGATGAATCTGCATTGGTGTTTACCGAAGGGGGAAAGTCATTGGTTACCGCTGTCATTTCTCTCTCTCTTGATCTTGAACTATAATGACTTAAGCATATGCCGTGTGCGTGTGGGGAAGCCTCACTTCTACACTGGGGCAGACTTTCTGCAAATACCTTTCGATAGATTTTCAGATCTCCCATTAATAATTTATCGTGTTACCTTTTTTTTGGACTTAAAAAACAACTCGGTTTCTGAATCTTCTGTTTTTCTTTCTTCTTCGCAGAGCAACGGTCAGGGGAAAGACTGCATTTTTACGGAGATCGTGCTAGAGAACAACTACACGGCTCTCCAGAATGTAAAGTACGAGGGCTGGTACATGGCGTTCACACGCAAAGGAAGACCCCGCAAGGGCTCCAAAACCAGGCAACACCAGCGGGAAGTCCACTTCATGAAGCGGCTGCCCAAAGGACACCACATTGCAGAGCACAGACCCTTTGATTTCATCAATTACCCTTTCAACAGACGGACTAAACGCACCCGTTACTCAGGAGAGCGCTGAAGAGTGAAGCAGGAGAGAAGAGGGAGACAGCGAGGGAGAGAAAAATACCATCTCAGATAATGAACAGAATCTCCTCTTATGGACTCCTAAAACAGTTTTTGTACTGAGCATTAATATACCTAACAATTAGTTTGTTTTTTAATGATTTTTTAGAAAGAAAAAAAAACACTCTGCAAAAGAAAAAAAAAACAAGGAAAAAGAGATCTATTTTTGTACTCCAGACTTTTAGTACTGACCTGTGTAAAATTTTAGGAAAGCGAAGCACATGACTTGAGATACATGTCAGATGGCAGAGCTGACATATTAGTAGTGTGTGGACTTCACCATCTCTCTTTTTGGTTTTGTTTTGTTGTATTTTGACAGTTTTAGAGTAATTTATACTCTTCATATTGCTGCTCATGGGGACTTGAAGGGCCTGAGAGAATGCACTGACAAAAGAAGGCTGTATTCGGTTACACATACAGCCAAGGCACCTCTCGACCACCCAGTGATAAGACACCCAGCTCATCTGAGTAACCTCTCTTGGTTCTTGGTTCTGAAACGTTCTTGAGATAAACACAGTTAAAGCAAACACAGCTTTAAATCCGTACAGAATTTGTGGCAGCTACATTTTGATAATCACATGTTTCCTACCGTGGTTTCAGCTGTAAATTCAAGGTGTATAAATGCATTGTAAGAAACGTAGGAAAGCCTTTTTTGTTCTTTGTTGCATTTTGTCTGTCTGTTTTTTATACATATATAAATATATTTTTTATTTGAGGATGTGTAAAATAATTTTAATGATGGAAATATTTATTTAAAAATGTGTAATAAATTTACCTTAGAATACTGGTACATAGTTCTTCGTTCTTCTCATCTTATGCTCTTCGTTTGACTTTCATGCCATCCTGTCACGGCAGCTTTATTTGGGGGGGGAGTCTAAATAGCTTCCCTTAACTGCACATGCCTGTATCAAATTAACATGCAAGTTAAAAATGAGGTGCTAACATTATTCTGCACAATATGTCCCAATACACTGTTTTAAACAGCCAAACAGAATGCTTTAGATTGCTTCTACCAAATATAAAAATCAAATTGCAAAGAGGTGCTCAGCTTCAGGAAACTGCACTCTTAAAGGGCCCATGTCCTGCACTTTTTTGTATATTGTCCTTTTTTCATTTATGAGGTTTGTGTAGGTTCTTGTATCAAAAACAAACATAATTGTTTTTTTTACAAGAACATCCAACCTCTCTTGCTTAGAATTAAATAGCTTATTTTTGTTACTGTGCCTTTAAGACTGTGCCTCATTCAAAAAAACAGTCCATGCTAAAACACCCCTTATAACTTTAGTGTGAATGGGCGGGGCTAAACTGCTGTAAACAGAGTAGGTGAATACAGGTTAATGTGGGATTAATGACATCACAAAAACAGTTCATTCTAAATGGGCTGTTTTTGTGACTTAGTTTCCAGGAATTGACTGTACGGAAGTGAGCATGTCCACATACAACATCTTTTAAAGGGGGGGGGGTCAGTTTACCATGATATAGGTGTTCAAAAATAAATGTTTCTAAATGATTCTTGGCTTAGACTGTGTGGTTCTAGGAAAAACTTTAAATGTGGAGGTTCTTTACATTTGTCTATAGCGTTTACAAAAGACCTTCTTTAACTTCTTAATAAAAAGGCTTACTATTCTATAACTACATGGCCTACAATGCAAACAGGCTTTTTAAGTTATAGAAGTATGTAATAAGTTTACACCTAATAAAAGTTTAATAAAAGTTTGGAAATGGCACGTCTTAGCCATATAGGGGGTAAAAAGCATAAAGTGAATGTTTTTTTAGAGAACCAAACATGGTTTATCTATGTCATTGTTCCAGACAACACTTTTGCCTACAAAGAGTGTAGTCTCGTATTGAACAGCTTACCATTATGTAATGACGTCATAATAAATACCACGATTGTTTGTGTAACCCTTCTGGTTAGTGGCCGGTGGAGCCAGAGATGAAGGTAGCATGTAAAGGCATCTCCCCCGGTCTGTTTGGAGTGGCTCAGCACAGGTCAACAGCTCAGTGGGGCAGTCTCTACAGGGGTCCAGCGCTGTTTGGCCTCTCTTTTGGTTGAACTGGACACGCTGCAGCTCCTCAGCCCTGGCTCCTCGCCATCAGACAGGTGTTTTTCTTTAATCTTAGACCTTTAACACCCTGTAGCTTAATCTGATTGAAAGAGTCTGTTTTGTTCGTGGATGGCGGTGTGTGTTTGCGGACAGGGTCCTAAGAAGCCAAAAGCCAAGATCAGGGAACAGAAGACACTAAGCAAATAAGAATTAGGATGGAGGTCGAGTGCCGCACAGAAGAGCTGAAGATCCTTAATGGATCCTCTGTGCCTGGCACAAAAATTAATGCAAAGGAATCGCTCTGTTTAATAAAATGATCCATGAAATATAGACATAATGAGATGATGTAACACATATAAATTATGGTTAGCACTAAATGCATTAACAGTTTGGCCCTCTAGTGACAGTGAACCATTATCACATTAAGTTTGTAATATATAACTGCAATAGATAGATATTATGATTTCACTCAAATTACTCATTTCTTATGTTGAAAAAATGCATTTCGGTGTCTAGTATGTGTATTTTTGCAGGTATGTTAGTAAAACCTGACAGTTTTTATGGTGCAGTCCACCATGTGGTCAGCCTCATGTTATGCTAGTAGCTGACCTGGGGTGCAGGGGTCAAACCTGTGGAAAGGCCAGTAGCTCAGCAGGGCTCTCTGCAGCACAGCATTTCTAAGCCTTTGTACAGGAACTTACGTATTCTAGCCACACTCAACTCTACTTGAGCCCATTGGTAGAAACTTACACTGACCTCTAGAATAACCAAATCCTCAGGATAGTACTTTATAAGGAGTGCATTCACTGATCATTTAGGAAATGAAGCAGAGAATACATTAAATATCATTATATAATGCATACATTATTATTGTACACATAAAGGTATACCTGGTATGGGTGTATGTATATATACTTGACTGTAGTCCCAGAGTACTGCTGAGGATGTTTTGATGAATTATGATACTGAAAGGTCAAAATAATGCAGTCTTTAACATTTTTTGAATCAGCAGTGTTTTTTTAAAAGTATTCCATATTAAAATAATGTTTATAAATTTTAGGGGAAATGGAATCGTGAAAAAAGTAGCAGTATAATCACAGTAGAAGTATTTTGTTCACACTGTGCATCCAAATACAGAGCAGACAGTCGATATGGGGAAAGAGAGTTATTTTTTTAGTTAAATGTCTTCAAATATACATTATTTGTAACATTCCACCTCAACATTTTGAAATAAGCATTATATAGGTTTATTTTTATCTTCTTTCTTGTTTAACAATACACAGGATTTCCTCCATAAGAACTAAGACTCCCTGTAGCTTTCACATTTAAGGTGACCACTACTGATTAACAGGGCTTGATGATTTGCCACGGTCATCCTGTATTATCTGGCTGTGGTTTCCCGTTAAATTTGTCTCAGTAACCATAAAATTGTAGAAACCAGAGGGATCCAGCAGGTTGTGGGAAAAATCACACCTTCTGTGTAGCTTGTGATGCCATGCAAATGAGGCGCAATTCCACTGAAAAAGAGGGGACGCAAAACTGCTTTCATCCATTTTATTGAGCTGCAACCGTCATCCTTAACCCCAGATAAACAAACAGAGCTACCTTCTTAATTTGCTTAGGGAGCAATTTAGACCAGTACAAGGCCCCCTGCTGAACCTGTAGAATGCCAGAGTGAGAGAATGGGATGACCCAGACCTCTAAGCAGTCTCTTCACATTCTGCTTTACTCTATCCATAAAATCATTCCTGCAAACAGGAGCTCAATTGAGGAAATGTGCTTGGGAAATTATATAAATAAACCCTTTTAAGAGTCTGCATAAAGTCAGGCCTGTTCACTGAGCAAGTAAATGTTTTTAAGATAAAACAAACTTTTAGTAAGCATACATTATAAGCTTTAAAAATCCAGAAAAGATCGTTAAACTGGCAAAAATGAGAAATCTAGAACTCAAAACATGTTTGTCCAAGATTAAGAATACAAGGCATTTAAAAACAGTTATCAATTTATTTTGTATTTCAAACAAACCAACACATTGTCCACATAAATAAGCAAGATTGTATGTTCGCATTCAGAACTAGCAAGCAGCCAAACTGAAAGACATAATTGAAATACAAACACTGATTAAAGAGGAGATGAGTCCCGACAGTTTAATTGTTTATAAATGGAACTTATGGAAGACCTGTTGACTTTTCCAATTGGATCGGTAATCTTTGTTTGCTCATGCATTTCTAAGACTGATTGTCAGAATGTTCTGAACAATTACAGGCTAAATGTGTTTGCCAGCCACACAGAGCACCCTGCACCCCTCTAAAGAGATCAAAAGGGGAGTCCCCCCTCCTTCTTCATTTCCTTTCAGTCATGTCAATTCAGCTGGAAAGTCAACCATAAATGATTTTTTTAGAAGCCTGAGTATTGGGGACATGGCCATTCACAGTGTCTGAATTTCAACAGCTGACTTATTGGGTGGATGCATATTTCATTTAAATGTTGTGTATCTGATCAAAGCTTCAAATGTTCTGTCTGCAATGACAGTGTATTGACTGGGGACCATTAACACATCTTTGATATGTAAAAGGTTCATGATATGTAATAATAAAGGCTGCATCTTCATCACTATTTTCAAAAATGACCCACATCATAGAAGACTTTAATGAATTAAAAGAAAAACTGCTTATTAAAACAAGCTCTGATATTTACAGTACAAATTCAATTTAACCAAGAACTTATAGCACAATACACATCTCTGAGACTTAGAATGGTCATTTAGCATATTGGCACTGCTGGAAAAAAACTTGTATCTCCAAAATGGTAACTTTTATAAAATTTTTAACTTTGAGTGCATGTTAACGTAACAAAATCTTTTCCTAGCAATTTTGTGCCATTTCTACCAATTCATTCAGCAAGAAAATGTCACACAATATAAATGGCGAGCGTTTTCAAATGAACTTAGAAAAATGTAGTTGTTAAGTTTGCATTGACACTGATGATATGTTACCAGATGTGTTCGTGAGAAAGGTCCTTGGAAAAAGTCTACGTCAGATTCATGACACTTTCTTAAAACACAGAACTGTTCTCACCTTTGTGCTCTTGGGTGTGTATAGATTCTGTTCTTACCTAAGAACAAATCCCAAATAATAAAACATTATCTTTCTATCATTTTCATCTTCATGAAAACTGCAAAAGTGGGTTTTAAGAAGAAATTTCTTCTTAAGAATGATTGGTGAATGAGGCCCAATATCTTTTAAACAAATTTCTTGAAAGCAAAACAACAAATAATAAAAAAAAAATAATAATACATTTTGTCTTCTAAACTAAAACAGCACAAACTAAATTTAATCTAACTTTAACCTTAAAGACAGGAAAGAAATTGTTTTCATTAACTAGTTAGGAGAGAGAATGTCAGAGTCTGTAGCATGCTGAACTACTTGGTCTTCGCATTGAATAGGTTGAGGTCAAGCTACCACTTCTTTCCTAACAAAAGCAGCTATCAAGTAGATGCATTTCTGACAATCACACACCATAACCTAAGATCAAATAGGCCCACTGTGGGACTAATTTAAAAACGTGTCATACAATGACAAGCGCTGAATGCTTACATAAGATGGAATCCCCAGTCAAAAAAGCTTGCCATACAAAAAGAAGAAGCTGAAGAAGAAACACATCAATGCCACTGGTGGAGCCAAAGTGAGGGGTGGACACGGAGAGGATTTGGAAAAAAGCTAAAATGAAGAAAAGAACAAAATTGCATTCCACAAGCAACTGAGCATGTCTTCAGAGAAATCAAGTCTATAGAAAGAGAGACAAGAGCAGAGAAGGAGTAAAAAGACAAGAAGAAGCCTTGGCTACAGCCACTTTTACTGCAGAAATACTAGCTTGTATACTTTTCAATGATCAGATAATGACACTGGAAAAGCACTGAAACAGGCACTGGTTTCAGTAATTATAATGATGAACTCAGGTGGTGTTGTGCAAGGCTGGAACCAGTGCACACATGGCAGCACAGTTTGAAGACCAGAGGCCTATTCGCTGCTTTCTGAATAGACTTCCATGCAAATTCATCACTACCATCTATCAAATTTGTATGCACACCATGCATCATTGTTTGGGGCAGAAAATTAAGAGATGTGAAATGAGATGTAAACCAGTTCCTGGAGAAACAGTGGCCAGTTTAAAATCAGCTTAGAATAAACCAATTACATTGGTGTTGTCACATGCACACAAACTCTGTGCTTAAAACAAACTCTGTGCTAACTTGTTGGAACTATCTTTTGTGAGTTGGTTTAAGTGTATTTCACCAAGTCAATCAATTATGTTGCTTGTGTACAGTGTCCACTGTAGAGGACTGCACAACTTCTTGTGGGTCTTATAGGTCTGACTCGCATGTTGTTGTCTTGTCTTATTAATTGTGACTCTGGATGGTTTTTGTCTGCGATTTAGGTACTAGAAAAAAATTACAAATAACAATTATTATTATTATTATTATATTATTATTGAGTGTTCTAGAATGCTTATGTTATATACTATTAATTTTGAGACTGAGTACAGATGGTGTGGATTGCTTTTGTGTATATATACAGTTCGTATGAGCCAGGTAATTCAACAGCCTACGTTTTATGTGTTTGCAATCCAGTCATTTTTACTTCTTGCACATTTTCAGTTGTGTGAACATCTTCCGGACATCAGCATAATCTGCTTCGCATTATCAAGCTAACCTTCACTCGACCTCCTGGCTGTAATAGGAATTAACAAGATTGATATTTGTCTGTAGCCATGAAAACTGTCACCATATTATTTTCCCTTACAGTAATGCAGATAAGCCGAGAAAAGTCAAAATCCCACAGCCTACAATCCCCCAGTAAGGTCGATGTGATTTTCTGTTTACTTTTCCTACAACACAACTCACGTGACTTGCTTTCACGAGGAATGGCTCCCACCACTGACTGTGTTTACACGCTCTGAAAAAATGGGATTCTGTATACATTTGCCTATAACCGATCAATTATTCAGCTTTAAAGACGTTAATTTACGTCGACGCAAATACACTGTAATAGTTAACGGTGAGCAGGCACCGAGTCTGAGAAGGAGCCGCAATGTTTCTGTTTCAGTTACCCGACGATGTTCTGTACCTCATCTTGTCGTACTTGGACTACAAATCGCTGTGTCGCCTCTCTCAAGTTTGCAAGAGAAGCCACCACTTTACCGTCCGCGATGCTGTTTGGAGGAGGATAGCAAAAGACTTTATCAACACCGGCATGACAAGACAAGGACCAGACCTGTAAGAATCTATATTAAAGAGACGAATAGCTAGCCAGCTAGTTGGCTAACGTGGGCCTCCAGCATGAATCGCGTAGCTAGGCTACGTAAGTGCCGTAGAGAGTGCTGGTCAACATACGAGATTCCGCAAGAAACAGCGTAGCTTGTAATTCAGTAAGATGTGGTCGTACAGTCTTGTTTATGCTTTAGCCCGTATCGACCTGTTTAATAAAACGGCTGAAATCCTTAATAACTGACATAAATAAATTAAATTAGTAGTGTCTTATAGTAACTTGTCAATAGCATATAGCTCGGTTCTAAAGCTTGTCGGGTAGTAAAGTAACATAGCTTTGCTCACTCTAACGTTACCTAGCAAAGCTAGCTTAGCTAAGCTAACGTTACCTGGGCACTTTAGTTAGAGAGCAGCTAACGTGACATATTTTACGTTTAGCTTAGGTAGTTATAACTGTGCTTCAAAATAATTTGAGGGAAACATTCCGGCAGGCATTAGAAGAAAGTGTTTCTTTTTAGTTTAGGCTTCCAGGAAGTCTTTCTTCATGGTTGTTTGATTGCTTAAGTTAATTGTGAAGTGGTGTCACTTTGATAAGCTCATGCTCTTCTTATAGTTTATATGTCAACAAGCAGCAAAGCACAGTACCATACACACTCGAATAGTTTAGCATGAATCCCAAATAAGTGACAGGTGTGTAGTATGACTTTTGAAAGCGACTCTCTTTGTTCTGGGATCCTGAAATAATGTCCCTCATGTTTATGCTCATAGGAAATCCTTTTAGACACGCTTAGACAAGTAACTGTACTGGCAGTACCCTTCTATATTACAAAGAGAAAACTATATCTAAAGTATTATCCTTGTTAATATAACCAACTTTCTTTGCTCATCTGTCACAACCCGAAATGTTTCCTACAATTGCCTACTGACTTTCAGTTCTGTTAGGCCTTCTGAATGATTGATGGAACGTTTTCATGACTTTTCTGGGAGTAGCTCTAAATTTACTGAGGTGGTTGACGGGATGCTCCATTTTTTATATGAATATAGTTCTGTCATATGTTATTAGTAATATTTACATTATAAAATGGTAAACTTTTAAACACAACTGGATTTTAAGTAGGTGGCAAATACAGTTCATTTTGTTCCAGATTCTGTTTGAAACATGATCTTTGTGCGCTGGTGTGAATGTAATAGTCTTCAGATTACTGTAATTTTGAGAGAGATTGTCATAAATCATTTAAAGAAACTATAGGTCCTAATGTCCCCATTTTAAATAATTATGATGGATTATATTTTGATGGATTTAGTCAAAATGTTTGCGACATTGCTCTTTAACATATTTAAGTTAATCAGTTTTTGTTTTAAGTTTTCTTTGAAACATTTAGTAGCTTTTAAGTGATTGCTTGTGTCTTTTTCCCATGTGCAACAAACTGGTGCACCAGTTAGTTGCACATGGGTTTATATTGAGTGTAGCCCCAGTTGAGAATCGCCTGCCCCTACACATCACGCTAAAATAACTGTCTGTTATTTATTATTTTGCATGTCAGTCAGATAGCCCTTTCCTGGCAAAGTAGGCTGACTCTCTGACGATAGGCAGAAATCTTGCTTGCAAGACTGTGTCACCACATATTGTGATTGCAATTCACCTTGCACTATATTGGTCATTAGAGATGGACCGATTGCCTTTCAGTACGATCAGGCGATAGCTGATACCGATCGAAGACGGGGCTGAATGCCACATTCAAAGGTTCAGTGACTTGGGCGAACGACTGTTGATATTTGAACTCAAGAGCAAAACAAGTACTCCCTTCAGTGCTCCTTCAGAAGCTCCAAGTCCCATTTTTCATGGAAGTGCATTGCTAAGGCAAACGACACTTTTTTTAGATCTTCATGTCCATAAAACCCTTCGCAAACATTGTACAGACAAAAAAGTAGTTAGCAAACCATTGCTACTGCAAAGCTAAGCAGTCGGGGTTAGCTATCACAAACATTAGCAAACATTAGACAAAACAGTACTGACCTATTGGTTCTGTGAAACATAAAAAAATAAGTTAAAGTTACCTTCCTGTCATGCAGAAACAGAGCAACCTCCTCATCCCTTATGCCTTTCAACTCTCGATGAAGCTTAAGTCAGCTTCTGTGTTGCTTTCTTTCGCCAGCTTCTTGTTTGAATTTTTCCTTTCCACTTTGAATGGTGCAGCAGTTACATTCTGCTAGGCTAACATAGCCTTTAAAACAACCAGCACAGCTAACAGGACAAAACAGTCCTCCTGCTTTACGAATGGATTTTTAAATATTCTATAAAAAGGGCTGACATACAATCGCTTTTTCCATCTTATTTCTATTTTCAGCCCCTGCCAAAGCTGTAGGTCATGAAGCTAGTTAGTAAACTAAGATTAGCGCTCAGATGCAAATCCTTAGCAGAAATGAATCCTCAAAGCTTTGACAAAAGCCGTGTTAATTACAGCTCTGCACGTTCGCACAGCGAGTTTACAGCGAAGTAGGAGCCAAATATGTAACATACTTCAAAAAGATGTTTTTCATTAGTGAAATAGATATGATGAGGCTGAAGTTGGCTTTCTATTCGCCAGCTTCTTGTTCGACCGTTCCACCTTAAATGGTGCTGCAGTTACATTCTGATGCCTCAGATGAAATATGGCTTTGTACGTCACTTGAGCTCTCAGGATCGGCTAAGTTGAGGATATATCGGCTGATTGCGTTTACTTTATTTATTTATTTATTTGACATTTTTAAAAAATGTCCTGTAGATTAACCAAAAAAAATGAGACAAAAATAAATATATTTTGGTATGCAAATTGTGGGGAAAAACTATGCATGGAAGTGAACTAACATTCATTAAACACAAGACAAGGAAGTTTAATTATGTCAAGGTTTGAAATAATTAGATAAAATCTAACCAAATTATGTATGAAAAGTTCACATATATTTATATTTTGCTGTACATTTCATAATACATTCAGAATGAGTGAGCATATTTTTCTTCTGTCTCTGATAATCTCTGAACCAAATCCTATCATTAAAAAATATGTCACAACACAGGACAACTATTTGATTTACTTGATTTGAACTGTTTGTTAAATCTACAAAAAATAAGAAAATGAGTGGGAGCAATTTCAAGTTTAGATTTAAAGAAAAATTCTTTTGTTTTGCTTTGTTTTGTTTTTTTTTCTCTTTGGATTTGGGCTTACATCAACTACCCTCTAACAAAGAGTCTGGTTAAAAGTATTTTTTTTTCTGTAGTCAAAAAGGTCTTCTAGTATTGTTCTTGTCTTATTTCTGTTGACATCATGACACTTTTGTGCATCTGTTTTCCCCTTCTTAAAATGGAAAGACATTCCTAAAATGCAGCTTTTATTAGTGTTACTGCCCTGCAAATAAACATTAAAAATCTTTCACCTTTCAGGTATCCTACTATTCTCTTGAAGGACAGAGTGAAGATATCCCAGAATTGGAGTCGTGGTGTCTGCCGTAAAGATGTCCTTCTGAAATGGAAGATCAAGTGAGTTCATTAGGTATAAGCCTAATGGAGCTAACAAGTGATTACTGCACATTTGCCTCAAACCATGTTGAGATGATGAATAATAAACAGATATTATTACGTGGTTTCTGGTGCAGTGTGTGATCATTTAAGCATACAGTTTGCACAGTGCTAACTGATGCAGGATTAGCTTCTATTGTTTGTTAGCTACATTAGCCTCATAGCTTCAGTGAAAATCTAAGGAAGCATGTTTTTCACTGCTTTTGGGAAAATAGTGTAAATTTGACTTTTCACTGAAGTATTCCTTTAAGTCATTTCCCACAGTTAAAGGGGAAACCGAAAGGCATGGGTATGGAATGTGTTGTGTTTTTATTGTCCATCCCCATGATGAAATATTTTCTCAAACACTGAAAAAAGGATTCTGATTCGGGTGTGTTATTGACCTTACCAGCATGGATAAGAAATCCTTCTGTTTTTTATTAGCCACTACATCACCTAAGTCCTTAGAAACCAGATTGAGCTACATGTGTAGGAGTAATTTCCATTCCTTGATTTTTCCCCACAGCTTGTTGCCGTGGATACAGCTGGACGATGATGTGCTGTATCTGTCTCAGGCAGCAGACATTGGAGCGTACCATCTCAGGGGGCCTGAGGGGGGGAGGTTCCAGCATAATAGATTGACTGTGTTTTCAGGACACCAAGAGGATGTGTGTAGATTCACTTTGACAGACACACATCTTGTCAGTGCTGGAGGGTAATTCGCTGGTTTTTGTATTTTTTTTGTTTCTTTTGTTTTGGTCATTAATTTTAGGGTCACTAGGTACAATGTTGCAACTGCTTCTTTGATTAAAAAGTTTTACTAGTTTTCAGTTACAAATTAGGTAGACTATTTTTCTCTATTTTTGAATTATATAGTATCATGCTGAGTTGCCACAATTGTACCTCTTTAACTCATAGTAATCTTCCCATACATTAACAACAACATTTCAGTGGATTATCAAAAATTTTTTTACTTGGCTGCAACACCTTGATCTCCATGTTCTTAATATTTAAGCTTATTAATCACTAACTACTATGAATTATTCTGTGTCTACTGTGAAATTAGTATGCAAGTTATGTACATATGAGAGTAAGGAATGGAGGTCTGGAACCTTACTTGGCTCCTTGGAGTAATAAAAGTCAATTATACATTTCATTTGTCTAGTCAGCTTGATTATTGTTCATTTTTTTGATAGGCCACTGCTGTGTACACTTCATACATTTTTGTCTTTTCACAGTGATGGGAAGATCATTATCCATGACAGAAAAAGTGATTATTCTGTGGAGTATTATGGCCATAATCAGGAGGTGAACTGTATTGACTGCAAAGGTGAATTGATCATCAGTGGGTCAAGAGACAGGACTGCTAAGGTAGGGTTTAATTCCCCCCATCTACAAATTTCAAGTATACTTTGCAGTGCAACCCAGGACAACATGACACAGGATAAGATATTATAATGGGAAATATCTTGGCACGTCTTCACAAAATTTGGAGCTATACCTTTTGATAATAATGACAGGGAGTGTAGTGTGTATTACTGAGTTCACTAAACTTTGCCCTCTGTACTCATACACATACCTGCACACACAATACCTTAGAGGACATTGCTTTCATCATGTAGTTTATGAAATGGGACTAGACCTCACCACTTCTTCCTGTAAAGCTCAGTTCAAAGGAAGTAATATTTTACATTAACTTCAACCACTTAGTAAATTCAGTTTTTATCCAGCTCTTCGAATTGCAGAGAATAATCCTGAATCTGGAGACTTTAAGAAAACAAGTTTTACGACTAGCGTTGACTTGTAGCATTATAAGATTCTCTATAAAGTTCTTATACTGGAATTCCACTGATATTTCAAAATTGGCGTAGGTCAGTTGATTAGATGTGAACAAAGTCATGTGGAGTGGTTTGATATGAAATGTTCCATTCTAGAGAACAACTCAGATTTCTTTACAGTGGTGGTGATAGGAATCAAAACCACCAGGGAGCCTACATGCGTCTTGAGAGGTTTTACATGTAATGATGATGATGGTAAAATAACATTAAATCTAACGGTACTATTTAGCCTTGCTGTGTCCTGCTTGTACCCCTCTGCCACAAATGTATCTAAAAAATATATTTTAGGCCTTGTCTCAACACTTTTGTAAAACAATGTCTCATTCATCAGGCAGCATAGTCATCACCATTTCACGTTTTTGAAGACAGATGTTTGATTCCTATTTCTGATTTCCTAATTCTGTAAGTTTGTCTAGAACTGAGCATTTCACATCAAACTACTTTGAATAAGAGAGGAGCATACATGGTAAAAGTTGTCTTAACCTTGGAACATGCAGTATGATGGATTACCATACTGCCTGTCTGCCAGAATAAACTGATATTGTTTCAGCATTTAAATGTTTTGGTTTTAAGCAATGTGTGACTGTAACTTTTTCATCAATTTATCTTTAGATATGGGCATTAACTCCAAACCAGCTTGGCAAGTGTCTTCATACAGTCCCAACCTATGATCGAGTATGGTCTGTGGCCATCAGCCCCTCTCTATGGTGAGCAAATGTTCCATTTGAACTTTTCTGCTGGAATGTATTATTGTCTGCACTCTTTCAGTAAGTGTTATTTGTCATTAAGAGTCTGAGCAGTGCTTAGAAATCTACCACAAACCGTTAAGAGGTGTAAAACATAAAACTACATTGTGTGTTTAAGATGCGAAGACCACAACTTTTGGCACATTTAACACCTTAGAAGTGTTTGAAAGTTTTAATATACCTGTATAATCATATCAGCATTTATTATAAAGTTACAAAGAGTTTACTTTGGAGGTAATTTACTTGCGACCGTGACACTTATCCCTTCTTATTTGTGACCCATGGTGTTTAGTGCTTCATCCTTGTTGGTTTTCTTAATGCTTCTGTCAATATGAATCATCATGAGACCCCCAACATCCACCTACGGCTTTCATCATGGTGAATTTGAGATTGTCCAAATAAAGAATGTATCGGATGGTTTGGAAAGGGGGGTGGAGGGCATCATTATGGATAGAGGGGTGAAATGGTCAGAGACAGGGTGCATCAAAGCAGGTGGCCAGACCCTTTTTTTATATGTACTCCTCAATTTATTGCCATGCCATTGCTTTGAAGTCAGTTAGCTAACACCTCTGAAATGCAGATGGAGAGGGATGGGATCCTGGCTCTAAATGGTTAGAAAGCAGAATTGTGCCCCCTCATGGTCTAGCATGTAGATTTTTTTTTTTTTGCCAAATTTGTTTTTGTTCACATTGATTGAGTGTTTACTTTGCAATATATTTATTAAGATTAATCATAGACAATAATGGTCCAGTGAGTCCAGATGGTCCAGATCATTTTACTATGGCTTTGACTGTATCTGATATTAAGAAGGAACACTAAAGGAAATGCAGATATATTAGAAGAATATTTAGGCTTAGAGAAGTCAAACTGTCTTAGTTCATCACCCTGCTCGAACAAAGCTTGAGCAAAGCCGTTTTCTCCTAATGTGACTAGCTGGTTAAAAAAGTAGCGTATAAAGTGAGACAAAAGGCAGTGAAGGAGACGAAAGGGGAAAAACTGTGGCAGGATATAATGTCGGTGCAGGGTCGCCTTCACCGCTGCTGCCTTTGATTGCTCAGCCATGTATACACCCACACACTTAATGACACACAGCCGCATGAAGCTGTAACACTAGCACTGAGCCTCCACCTGCCTCTGCGTGTCAGGCAGCTGATCTGTCAAGCGCACCTTCGTAGCGCTGCTGAACGAATGGAAACATCGTGCACGGGAAACAACGAAAGGGCGCTGCTAGGCTTTTCCTCTTCTTAACCCATCTTTTGTTATAACACAGGCTGTGTGTAGCTGAAGAAAGCCACCTGAACAAATGCAATGGTTCAGTGCTGTTTTAGCCGCTCAGCTGAATTATTAAACCCCGGTGCCCTGCCTCCTCAACCACGAATTTAGATTTCTGAATAAGAGACGATTATCCACGTCATTAATTCTCCAATTTGATGGCTGAAATAGCAGGCCCCTGAAACAGACTGCTGCACCCAAATAATGGACCACACTCTTGCTAATATATTGACAATGGGCGAAGTTAATTAAAATAGCCAGAAATCAAGGTGTCAGTTAACTGGCAAGCTTCTTTGGTTTGAAATGTGTCTATTTGTGGTATGGTGGCAATGATGATGCAGGTAAAGACATGAAGTAGCATTTTGGAGTATTTCTGATTATTAGGTTGTGATTGTAATCACAATCAACTTTGTACTGTCGTTCTTGAGTGCGGTAGGTCAAATGAAACCTGGTAAAATCTGGTATTTGTTCTCTTAAATAATCTTGTAACTTCTGTATTTATACTGTAATATAAAAACAGTGCTGTCACAATTAATCAGTTACATGTGTTTATTTAAGTGATAGGGATGCAGCAATGTGGCAGTTGTATGTGGCCGATGATGTATGCAGTATTTTTTTATGTTACATTTCTACTGATACTAATATATAAACATATTTATAAAATGTAGAAATTGTACAAAATCTGCTTGAATTAACATTACAGGGAAATATGCCACTTATTTATTATTTCTAACTGTTTGGACTTACGAAAATAATCAGTAGATTATCTGGTTACTAATATAATCAATACTGACAGCCCTACGTTACAGTAAGGATCATCATAACCCCAGTAATCCATGCTTGATTCATTCCCATTGACAATAATTGTGTTCTACGAGTTAGAATTGAGAAGCTGAAATATCTTAAAGGTGGAGAATGGTAATGGGGGGTTACTAAATGGTGATTGCACAATGTGTGTTTTAATTTGGGAAACTGAGTGAGGAAGAGAAGGGAGCCCCTTGTGTTGCAAATGTAATTGTTCCAGCTTCACGCCTGAGGTATCTAAAGGACAGGGAGTGAGACAGGAGGCGCAGCAGTGAACGACAGGATCCAGAAGAAAAGGAGGGGGGGGGAAGAGGAGCAAGAGAAAGAGAAGAAGAGTGGGTGTGCTTCTGACACTGATGTGTTGGAGATTTTATTGCTTCTACCAAGAGCATGTAACAATAGTATAACAAAACTGTGGCTGGTTTTATAGTCATAACTCTGTTACACTGCTGTTATTCTGCTTTTCTCCATATCAGTGTATCTTATATCTTTCCCTTTTGCCTTTCTCTTATGTCTCTGTATTTACCCTTATCTGTTACCCTGTCTTTCTGTCCTTTTTGCACTCTCTCCCCTCCCACCCACTTGTTCTTGTCAATTTTTCCACTGAACATCATCTCAAGGTTCATTAGGGGGATATTGTGGCTGGAGGAAAATGCCAAGGTTGGTTCTTGGTTTGTCTTGTATCTCGTTGCGGTGAACGTGATGGATTCCACCAGCATTTCTGGTACTCCTTTTTCTGGAATTGCTTTTCACAGTTGATTTTTTTTTTCTTGCTAGGCAGGGTATGTCCCACTGTTATGCTTTTTCGTTTTCAATTATGTGCTCAGAATTTCACTCTGGTGTTTCAAAAGGTTTAGTCTTCTAAATCATAAGTGATGTAAGTAGCAGACAGGACTAGTCCCGTGCAGGCTGGAGGATATCTTCAGTGAATATAGCGTTCACAGCTGACTTTGCATTGTAAACACTACCTCTGGAACTCTCTAAATGGCATCATATGGCTAGCAGTCCCAGTTTTAACTGTGAGGCCAATCTAAAAGAGCTCTCTCTCCCATCGTGAAGGTAATGTCTGCTCTGGCTTCCTGCATTGTTCTCATTCCTCTTCAGGGTCCATTTGCTATCTCATATGAAAGAGACGGTGACCATGCAGAAGATAAAAGAACCAAAGTAAAAGCAGCTGGAATAATTTTTAATTTGTGATCTTGATCCTTTGGGCTTGACACCCCCCACCCAACCCGGTGTCCCTCCCGTCTGAGTCCAGTCTTTGTCTGTCATGTCAGGCCTCAGTCACTTTGCTCTCAATGTGGATTCATCTGCTGCTGTCTCAAAGGAAACTCTGATGGCTACTAATGGTCTCTGATTAGCATATGTTTTATTTTGGAGGCACTGTTTTAGAACCTGGAATGACTTGTCCAGTTAGTTGATGTGCTCCTCTTTGGAGAATGCAACTCTTTCAAGTCTTTCAGTGCTCTAATGGGAGCTTAAGCGTGTTGACATTTTAGATTTGAATCTGTTGTCTGCGTTTGGGTTTGTTTATTTATTTATTTGTGTATCTATTTATTTAGTTATGTGTTTATTAACTTGGATTATAAAGAATTATTCTTTTTTTCATTGAGATTATTCCTTTTTATTATTAGTTTTTAATTTTGTATTTGTTCAGCTGTCTTTGGTCGCTAGAAGTTTGTGTTCTGGACTTTGGGTTAAATATAACCATTGTGGTTACTATTTTGAAATTTCCTTTAAATTGAATTCTAAATTAAAGGTCCAATATCTTACATTATTTCTGTATTATATTTTTTCCCTAAGATTCACTTGTAATGTTTGTGTGATTTTATTTACCCAAAACAGTCATAATTTATTTTTACATAACCATTTTCCATTTTATCTCTTAGTATTAAACAGATTTTTTTCTTATTCTTATTTTTTCTTTACTGTACCATTAAGACTGGTGTACGCAAATAAGCTATGTTCTGATTGGCTGTCCTGTGTTCAGCCTCATTCAAAAAGGAGTCTGGATTAAAACACTCTTTGTATTTTGTGTGAATTGGCAGGGGTACACTGCTCTTGGCTGAATAGGCAGATATATGTAAATATGATGCTTTGAGTGACATCGCAAAAAACAATACACAATAAACAAAAAAGGTACGAATACACAATACACAAAAAAGGTACGAAACTGCCACTGGGGCAGTACCCCTCTTGTCACTGGGGAGGTACCCTCAAGGGTACATCTCAGTACCTTTAGTCAGTAATTGTACCATAATCCGTTTAAATATATGTTCTAAGTTGTATTGACACCACACACCCTGTCTCGTCTCCCGGCTTTTTATTTTATTGTTCTGTTTTAAAACATTATGTTATGAAAAGATACAAATATGTACTTTTCTACTGGAGAAAACTTATTTAGGGTACACAATTGGATTGGTTTTTGAAGTAGTGTTCCATGATATGGACCCTTTAAGTAAGTATGTTATTAAGTAATATGATCATATCCCATCAAGAACAAAAATTAAATACAGAAATAATTAATAAATAAATTCAGAGCCTGATCTTCTAATAATATTTTTTTAGGAAACTCATTAGAAGTCCAGAAAATGAGTGTTCTGTTTTCTGTTTTAGCTTACTGTTTCCTTCTTCTTCTTATCCTCTTTTGTACTGGTGAGTGTAGAATTATAAGGAAACATTTGTGAGTTTGTGATTAATAGTTGGCTAAATTGTTTCCTGTAATGTCAAACATGTTAGACCTTTGCTAACAAGACAGGACTTGTTGAGTCTGGAACACGCAATCAAAGAGAATGTAACTCTAGCTCATGTGTGTACACTCACCACAGTAAATCATTTGTTCTCAGATACTTCTCTTAAACTCTCCTTTGGGCTCTTTGGTCAAGCTAGAAACAGGTGGCCATTCATCTGATTTGAAGATGTTACTAATTTATCTCTGTTGATCTCTTTGTTTTTGTTTTTTTGTGTTTGTTTTGTTGCACAATTAGGAAACATATATGTTCTTTGAGATCATTTGAACATTGTGTTAGAAATAGAAATAGAATGCCTGGTTAAACTAACATATGTTTAAGTTAAGAACATTTTCCTGTTAATATTTCAGAGATTTGTTCCACACATAGATTTGAGAATTTATTTTTATTTTCAGTCATAAAAAATACTCTTGCAAATAGATAATGCCAGATGGAGTGAAATACATTTCAGTTCTTGGACTTTTTTGTATAGTTAGTGACATTTTGTCTAGCACCTCTAGGCTAACTGTACATTTAAACAGTGAAAGAGTAGGGCGTTTCATTGCAAAACACATTATAGACTATTTTTATATATAAACTCCTGAATTGCTCAATTAAACTCAATTTTAAAAAAATATATAGTATAAAATTTACAGTCTCGATGGATTGGCAGTGATACATGATGATAATACACATTTTAAATGCTTATATTCTTTTACAGTAAGAAATACCAGTTAATGGGCATGCCCATGTAAATGCATTATTTCTTTAATTGTTGTTTGATCTTTTTAACTTTATTAATTGTCAAAATAATGGCTTTACACAGATTACACAATTACTAATCAGTATTGATGAACCTACAGCAATGCACTGATTTCTCAGACCTGTGAACCTGCAGATACACTGTACCTATTACTACTATTTTGCTAAGACTATGATGTGATGCTTTTAAAGCTATTGTGATTCTGAGAAATTCATTGGATGGATGGTTTCTAAAAACCGCTGCTGTCCAAAACAAAAAAAAACTTTTTCAATTTTCATTTTTCTACATCACTTTAGCACAGCTTTCTCTTTACATTGTGTGTAAATCTTATGAAGAATTCACTTACAGAAATTCTCCACAATTGCTTGGAATAAAATTTCTGACATTAACTTACATTAAAAATAGAGAACATTTTTGTTTTCTTCTGTAAAGTGACCATTTTGGAAATGATTGTCTTTTTTGGGCAGTAATATTCATGTGGTGCATAAATGCTGCACAGTATATTTGTGATGTACAATGATAAATTCCCATGAACTCGTTCATAAATTATGACACCAGATTTGCTGCAGAGATGGTAGCAGCTGTTGTTTTGCTTCATCATAAGTTCGGTTACATTGTCTGTGTTGGTGCTCAAATGCAGTGGTCGTATTGGTCTAATTGCTGCCCTTCTGATTACCACTGGTTCGTGAAGTGTACAGGAAACTCCGTGCTTTATCATTTCTTTAAGTGTGCAAATGTTAATCATATCGCATAGACTGCGGTACACCAGTTCATAAGCATCTCTCATTGTCACAGGCTGCTGTGCTGTAGGCGAGACTGGTAGAGCCTGCGACAGCCGATCTCTGCGCGTCAAAGGACAGCGTATACAATACCTCAGCAGTTGTAGTGAGTCCGCACTGATCAGGCCCAGGGAGATAGAGGGGGAGGGGGTGCAAGCCATCGGAGAGAGAAGCAACCCCAAGGAGAGGTGAGAAAGGGTCCTTTTTTGGGGAGCCTGTTTTGTCTAGGGTTGGTCAAGCACAACTACAAAGATGTTGCAGGGGTACTGCCTTTGAAACTTTCCAAAGAAAATGATTGTTGGATAAACCGCCCCCAAATCGCCTCTCTCTGGCAAACAGAGGGAGCATGACCTCTGACCCTCGGTATCAAAGTACAGGGAGACTCAACCCTCTATGCCGCCCAAACCCAACCCCGCCCCAATTTCACCCCCATTGCTCCACCCCACTCAAGCGCAAAAAAGAGAAAGAGGAAAAAAAAAACTGAAATTCACATCTTTCATTCTGCCTCTCGTCCCTCTCTCTCTCTCAAGTCTAGTAGAGCGAGCTGTGTCTTAGGAGTCAAGAATTCAATTAGTTTTGGTAAAAAAAGCAAGTGAAAGAAAGAAAAGAAAGAGGCTGCAACAATAAAGCGATAACGGACAGAATGTGCGTTCCCACACGTTAAATACAGGGCGCTTACTACTGAAAGCACTGCATGGGAGCTATAGCCTCTGACTGCAGGTGGTGTCCTGAATAATTGCAGTCAATATGCCCCTTCTATGCAGGCTTTGCAGAAGCAGATCATTAGGCACATGCCACATACAGGTGTTCCCTAGGTGCATTTGAGATGGAAACTTCTGGTACTCGCTAAAAAAGCATTTTTCCCTTAGAAGTTGAGTGCTGAGTATGTATACTCCTGTAGTGTTAAAGCTGTGTCAGACATGTGAATTGTACTCATGATTAAGTCAGCCTTTACATATGCACAGCTGTTACGCAATTAAAATTATTCTCTGCAGACCTTTTGTAATTTGTAATATGAAGATGTAGTTAATATATATATATATATATATATGTGTGTGTGTGTATGTACATACACACGTTTTAGGCACTTGAGACGATTGTTTAGCAATTTATCTGAGTGTTTATTAGCTCAGTAAACAGTAACATTAGAATAAATACAAATAACTCTAATCCAGTAAGAAATTATTTTATGTTTGTCAGTGTAGAGGTCTGTAACCAAACCGGTGTTCTAACCAGCACAAAAGATATCACCTAATTTTTTAAAACAAGACATTTTGCTACTACACTGCATTTGTTTTATTGCATTTATTTTTAATATTACATGGTGTTTTATTTACAAGCAAAACACATTTACTGTTAAAATACAATTTGTGATTTGTAAAGTAATACACATAGTTTACACAGTTGTATGTGAATGTTTGAGCGCTCCTGGTCAAATTAAATATTTTCTTGATTGTCAAAGTGAAAATATGTACACAGCTTTACAGAGAGCACACTTCTGCACAATTTGTTGCACAATTACAGTTTATTTGCTGAATTTAACATATTGGAAAAAAAAAAAACATAAAATATGGCTTGTGCAAACGTTATGGCACATTTTATGTATTCATTCCTGTAGAGGACGTGTACATTTATTTTCATTTAGAAAAATGACAAAACATATTATTTGAGATATATATATATATATATATCTTTAATTCTCATTTGGGAGACCAAAATTCATCACAAATCCCATATGCAAACCATGTGATCAATAGCCCTTCCAGAGCTGCCTGCAGCTCCAAGTGGAAAGAAACATTCAAAAAATGTGATTGTAAATTCCAGATGGAAGTAACAGTGCTGGCCAAAGTGGCATAGTGATTATCCAGAGCATTGTAGGCTTGCGTTGCACCTTGCATGTGTCATAATGAGATATAATGAGACAGGTGACTGATGTCCTGGAGCAGTGTGTGTGTAACTGGCTGTAAGGATTCTCATGAATCTTCAGTTGTATTTTTGTCCAAACTGATCTGGGGCTGTTCCACCCAGCTAAGCAAAAGGCGGTGTGTGGAATGTTCCTCTGACCTCAGACACAGGGGACACGGACAGAAAGCCAAAAGGTCTGTGAACTCGGGTGTGAGTTGAAGTAGGGGGGAGAGGGTTGGAGCGCAGACACAGAGAGGGCGAGAGAGAGAAAGAGCAAGGGACCCTGCCTATTGTCCCTTTCAGAGCAATATAAATACATCATAACCCTTTTCAATTCGAACATATTTAGAGGCCGAGATGAAAGCACTTTTACAAACTAGATACATCCCCTTTTACAAAGCCAGGGGTCAACCATAACAAATGAACAACCTCCTCCTGGCCCAGAGCTAGCCCTGTGCTAGGCTGATGTGCTGGGTTTATACTCGCTTTGAACTCCTATTTGTACCCCTGTGTTTCTATTCATCTACATGGACCAAGACATGGTTTGATTCTGTGATGAGTTAACGCCATAAACTACAGGCATGTTATTCAGTAACTACAATAAATTATTTGGCAACTACTGTTAAATTTATGATATGTAGTTATAAGAGTAAAAAATTGATATGTGGGCCACATACAATTATCTTACATTTTAAGGAGTTAAATTAATATTTCCTGCTAATATTAACCTTTTAGATGCCCAGGTCTTGCTGACAGGTCCAAGTTTCCATTCCTCACTCCCATAACATGAAGTTAACATAGGTTGGTTTGCACTGTTTTCCACATAATACCTGAATCATAAGGCTTAGGATATAATAAACTTAGGATTTCAGTAGTTAAACTGTAGATTTGTTTTAATACCAAAAAATTAAATATCTGGCAGTTCAGTTTTTATTCTGATTTTGTCTGGCTGTGAATTAAACTGTTAATAAACTGTTGTGTTATTAACATTACTTATTTGTAGATTACATTGTTTTTTCAAGTAATGTTTTACTCAGTGCATATATGTTATGTTAAGAACCTGCAGTACTATGAAAAGTCTTCGGTGTCTAAGCTTATTATTTAAAGACATTTATCTTCGCAGTACATTAGTTGTTGCTTATAAAATTATCATATGTAATAGAATAAATTGAAATAAACAAATACAGTAAAATGTAACAAGAATTTTAAAAATGTAGTTGATGTCTTGCAAGCTAGTTGAAGAACAGTGTTTGGTTCCAGATTTCTCTTTGATGCCTCAAGCAATCACATGAATTTGTTAAATTCCAACACTAACACACTTGATTTAACTTAATGGAGTATTAATTAGCCAGACCAGGTATTGAATGATACCTACAAATAATACTGAGTTGCCATGAGAGTAGGTTCAGAAATGGTTTAATTAAACCATTGACATACATTAAAATCACTGCTTATTGTATTAATGCTGTTCATGTTTATTATATTTAATTATATTTATTTAATATTAGTGTTTTTCTTGGAAAATAAATGCTTACTGAACAGATCTAATTGTTCCACAGCACCGCATGTATGTCATGGGGATGTTTTCATTTTGTTTCATTATTTGTTTTTTTATTATTATTTAATTATCCATTTTTATTGCACGCTCTTATCATTGCAGCTTGCATTTATTTCACTATTAAAGTCTCAAAAATTACTTGTCTGTAAAATCACTTAATGAAAATTATATAATTGTTAATCTACTCAGATTGTACTCTGAGTGCCTTACATCTATTTTCAGTTGTGTCAGAAGTCTTTGATATGATTGTCACAGTAATACATGCTCCCTAAAACAGGGTGTGAAGTTTCTGTTATGAACACTGCACATTTCTTGTGGTCTCTGCAAAATGTATCCTAAACTTTTGCAATGGTCTTGATCTGATACGTGTGGTTGGTTGTGTTGATTTGGCCCTAACAATGTTGTTACTGTTGGAGTTCTTCTCCCAGCAGGGGCTGAATTAAAGTTTGTGTGACCCCAGCACTAATTTCATGCTACACAGTACCTCGAATAATGATGTCAGCTGATTAGGTTACCAAAATGGTTGTGTTGGCAGTGAACCCCCGACATGTTCTAATGATCTTGAGGCACTCTGTGTTTTTTGGGTTAGAGGAGTAGTTAGGTTGGGGGGGGGGTCGCTTGCAGGGTGTAGCGACGGGCAAAGGGGTGTCAGGGGGCTCGGAGACTGTGCTTACTCTTCGGTTTGGGGTGGGATGAGTGTAAGGTCAGGAAAAGGGTGGGGGCACATTAGGCGAGAGAGAGGCTTTGACCTTTTACAGCTATAATATCACTGGGACTCCCTTTTAGATCAGTCAGAACTTGTCTGGAGGACAAAAATGTATTTAATCGTGGTGTTCTGTTTTTCTCCAGTTCTCTCTCTCCCTTGTGATTTTTTTTCACAATCAGACTCAGTGAGGGATGAGTAATTGAAGTAATAGAGAGTAATAAGGGCTGGGAAGAGAGAGCTTGGCTTTGCCCCTATTGTATCTTGTGTCACACAGGTTCAGAGGTCAGGCAGCCTGCATATTCTATTAGGACACACGGCCTTCACTGGGGCAAATGAGTTTACCCAACAGTAATTAAAATGCCAGCACTGGCCCAGCAAGCTGAATATGGTTGATGGGCCGCCGCTAACCGGGTTGACAGCTGCCATGGCTGTCTTTGCCAATACGCTTGGGCCTTCAATGAAGAAACTAACCGAAGCCATCAGAGGGAGGAACGCTGGTTCCCTCTCTTCTACGCACCATCTCTTTCCTCTTTTGTGAATGGCTCTCATATTATGCATCTTAGATTAGCACAGGTTTCAGAATGGATGTGATGTCTGTAATTCTGTCCCACCAAGTCCATATCTTCGCATTTAGGTGAACGAATTTTCTCAGAATGTAGTTTTTTGTTCTTGCCTTTCTGAACTTTCCTTATCTTTCTCAGAAGTAGAAATGTCCTACTTTGGATGCCCTCATTTCGGATGGTTCGCTGTAGCCCTTGTCTTATTGGGACCGAAGTGTAAAAGGCATCATTCAAATCCTGCTCGCCTCCTCCTTCAGTTCTCACTGACTGTGGTGTAGGGTCACTGTCTCTCTCTCTGTTTTTGTGCTTGGGGTTTGGAGTTGGACCCCAGGCGCTACAGAGCTTATTCACACAGGCTGGCTGTTAATTTGAGGCCACACTGGTATTCCATTGTGGAGCCTGTTTCTTTGGCGTGGGGGCGGAGAGCCCACTGCTCGGGTGTTCTCTTGAGGTATGAAAGTATGTTAGAAAGAAAGAGAGCTTCTAAGAGGCTTTGTGATTTATTATAGGCAGTGTGTTTTTGTGTGTCCTCTCCAGTCTGATACATGTTAGGTTTTAGGCAAATTTATATTAGGCCCACATTAACTTCAGGCTTTCAGAGACCAAATAAGACACACACACACACACAGACTGCCCTTTGTCTTCATTTAGTTGGCAATAAGACTAAGAAGCAAATTGGGATATGGGGGGGAAGAACCCATCCCAGCAGGACATTGTAGGAATACCTGTGCGCTAAAGCCACCACATTCCAGCATGCTCAGTATTGTGGGAGTCCCATTGTGCAGCTCACCTCTGCACACAATGCAGGGAGCGGCGGAGGCCTGGAGCCTCGCCTGCCAATCCCAGCTGTCCAGGAGGGCCCTAATCCCTAACTATCAGGCAGGTCAAAACCATGGTGCACACACACATGCACACACACACACACACCCTCCTAACATACTCCTCCCTACCTGTTCCAACTAATTTTCACCTGTCATCCAAATCAAAGGGGGCACCAAAGTGTTTTTGTTTCTCTTACTTAGCCACCCCCCAGCATCGCGGTGAGTGAATGCACATCTTGGAACAAAGTTGACAGTCTTAACTTACCACTCAAGCACTCTTACACCTTCCTATACTCTGCTCACTCCTTTTAAAGTTACTTTTAAGTTGTTATGTGTGATGATTGCCGGTTTTAGTGATATACCACAGCTTAGGAAACAGTGATAATCATAATCTTTTCATTTTTTAATAATTCAGGACCATGCATATGTACATACAGTGGGGACCAAAAGTCTTAGACCATATTGAAAATCTGGGATTTTTGTTTCATTTAAACCTGGAAATAAACAATAGAAAAGTTACAACAACAAGCAAAATGAAGAAGAAATGCTCTGTTTCTAGGTCACTATTCAGATGATAGTAAATTTGTGACACTGACCATGTGAAGGTCTGTACAATATGGTCAGTTTGAGTCTCATTCCTTTCTTTGACGCATGTGTTCAGACAACAGTCAGGTGGATTTGATCTACTCATCAGAGGCTTTAGCTTAAATTTGTCATTGAAGCAAAAGAGAGACATACAAAATAAAATTTCAAAGATTCTGCTTTTCACTCAGATTGTTGTGCTGATATCATTTGTAATGAAAATTGTTGTTTTAAATTAGAAAACAATGCCAAATAGAAGCTTTTCACTATCAATCTCAGACTTCTGAACCCCACTGCAGTAATAATCTGAACAATGAACAGTAGTAGTGCCAGTGATAGTTTAATAATTATATTGTGTTTTGTTAGAAAGAAATACAAAACCTGCAGTTAAATCCATTTATCATGTATTGGTGCATTTTGAAGACTTTTAGTACATTTTTAACAATACTTTGATAAAAAATATCATTATGCTAGGAAATGTTCATACCATCCCATCCCTTACTTTTTGTACTACACTGTAGGCTTCAAGAGCATTTAATGGTTAAAATGGCCTCCTCTGTTTCTTTAAAGAAGGGAAGCAATGCTCAAGACACTTAACCACAAAAATGTAGTGAATTTCCAGTATATTCCTAAAGGTTCTGATGAATGTGAGAACCTGTCTTTTTTGTCTGTTCACTTGATGTTTTAAAGTGTGCAGATATGTGGCTGGTTGATAGTATTAACTCATTAAGTAACTCTTTGTCTATCTCTCTCAACAGCACCTTTGTGACTGGAACTGCATGCTGTGAAAACTTTGCCCCTCTTCGGATATGGGACACAGAGAGGTACCTGACTACTAAACTGTGTAATATCTCTGTCATCTAACCTGTCACTGTAATTAAAAACACAGTATGTGTAAGACAGGACAGTATGACAATATATATGGTTATTTGATAAAATATGTCACAATACAATACATATCATCATTACATGTAGAACACTCAGAAACTGTGTATTTCATTATAAAGAGAGCAAAATCCATTTAACTGAAACACGGTACATCAAATATTGAATAAAAATCATCGCGCTCACAGTTTTTGATAGTAATTTTTTTACATGTAGCACTACTAGTTCTTTTTTTTCTCTGTTCCAACTGATTAGACGTCTGAAAAAATAAATATCCTGAAAATGTTTGCCACCTCTAAGTTTGTGTTCATATATTACTGTTAAAGCTTATGCTAGAATTAATTTAAATGCACAAAGTTTAAAAGTTTTCTAGTTTACAATGTCTATGTGTTGTCAGCTTCAAAGACCTTAAAACATTCAGACCCATGACGAGTGTTAAGTCCCCAGATCCTTCTCCATTTGTAACGTTAATTGATCACACACAGGTAAAAGCTGAAAGTTATCGTAATGATAGTTGTTGTTCATTATCCTCTCAGCTCCCTTACTGGGCTTTTTGGGAAGTTCAAAGCTGACTTCTGAATTCCCATCATGAAAGGCCTGGCTTAAACCTGATACAACCTGACTGGCTTCTGTAATTCCCCTGCTTTACCTGCAGAATTCAGCCTACTTACACATTGTCAGTCTAGGGAAAGGAAAATTAAGAAGGAAAAAGAAAAAAAGGTGGGTTCCGGCACCAAATGACAAGGAAATTTGAGAAGGGAGAGATTGCTGGGAAGGAGGAGGAGCAATTCAGCATGCATAACCCTGGGAATCACATATTACAAAGAAGGAGGAGAAATAGAAAATTTGGCCAGGAATTAGGTGAGCAAAGGACAGGACCTGAGTTTTGATCTGTGAAGCATAGCTAGTTGGTGTCCGGCTGATGGACGTTAGCTGGGTCGCTGTCTGCAGGCTGATTTTATCCATATAAGTTAAGAGAGCTGTAAGCCACTGAGCCAGCTTTGCTGCACTGCACATAACTACTGAGGCCCTGTCAGGCTGAGTTGTAGACAGAGGGATGTGACAGACACAGAAGTGACTCCACTTACATACTGACATGTTTTGGATGTTCTGACAATATGGCTATTTTTTGGTTTTCGTTTGTGTGTTTGGGTGCATGTTTTGCAAATATGGTCTCCATGACCTGTCTGACACTGCGTCTTATTATTTTTCTTCTCATCTTTGTGCTGCTGCATTGGGGTTAGAAGTGTCTTACCATGATGTGTCCCGTCTGGTAATCAAGTGCACCTTGTAAAGAGTACAATGCCACCAGTCACAAGGGGGTCGAGAAAACAGACATGAGTGGAGGGGTGGTGGAATGGGGGCACTGTGTGTGTCTGTGTGCATGCATGTGTATGTGTATGTGTTTCTGCGAATCCCTTTTTAAACATTTCCCAGACAGACCACCTGCATAATCCTCAGACAGCCACTACCGACATGAAACAACACATTAGGATGGCTACAGTTGCAATGATAAAGGCAGACATCAGAGCAGGCATCGCAAACACTATTACAGCCTGTTGGTCACAACACAGACAGGTGATAGCTGTTGTCAAAACATCACATAGTTTTTAACAGTTTTAAGTTTTATCAAGGCTTGCTTTATTATAATCTTTCTGACATGTTTCAACACCCTGTCCACAGCAAGACAGTTGCAAACTGGGCAGAGCAAAAAACAATGTTGTTCCAGCGAAAAAGCTTCTGGTTCTTCTAAAGCAGTTGTGGCATGGCAAAAATAAGTGTGATCACTCTCCACAGAAAACCTGCTCAAAGACATCCCTCAAATTAAATGTCACCACACTCTTAAACATCCATGCATAATTGTGACAGGGCTGTTCTAAATTTAGAAACTTTGGTGACAACAAACCTGGGTCATTCAGAGGTTTTTCTAAATATGATACTGCATGCATTTCTGGCTTTCAAATAAGTAACAAGTAGTCTATGCCTTATCAAAACAGTAACCAGCTAAAGGCATTGTGTGTTGTTATTCAGCTCTTTGCGGAATCTCATGCAACGTTGCAAGTGGTGACTATTAGGGATGTGCACAGTTACTTGGGTACTCGGTTAACTGTTGTGCCCATATTCCAAAACTGAAATCACTATTTTAGTATTTGTTACATTTTATCACAGGAATACAGATAAAATATACAAACCAACAGTTCAGTGTAACATGATGGTTTGATGACACTTTATTTTGAGTGGTCCTTTTAGATGAAGCACGCACTCAAGTAAAATGTCAAAAACATATGAGTTTTAGGATTAGGTTTTGGGTTGAGGTTAAGGTTAGTGTTAGGATTAGGTTTTGGGTAAGGTTGGGTAAGGTTAGGTTTTGTGTAATGGAAGTAACATATTAACGATAAATCTACTTAATGTAAATAATTTATCAACCGTACATCAACAAGATATTTACTTCAATGTATTCAGATGCTTCACTGCTGCTACCTCACTGATAAGTTGTCGATGTGTAACTGATAATCTGTTAAGAGTTTATTGATCATCTACAAAGGACCACTCCAAAAAAAGTGTTACTGATGGTTGTTCTCGTATTTGCAAGTATGTTTTACTTTGCTACTTCAAATGCAAGTGCCTGAACGTGAATGCTTTGCGAAAGACATGATTTTCAGAATATGTTTCCAGAATTGAGAAATTAAATATTCAGTCCAAGTTACACATTGTAAAGGCTGTATTCAATGTACAATTTACTTTGGACATTTTTGAGAGAATACTTACCTACTAAATTTTAAAAATTCACACCATTTTAACAAGAAACACCACCAATACTTGTTAATTCTATTCTATTCTTTGTTCTGTATCTATTATAGAATAGTTGTTTTTCCTTCTATCCGTGAATAATCTGATATGTTAATGAACTTTTCAAAATTAGTGAAAATGCACATCGGCGACTATCCATATTTCATTAGCGTGTATTTAACATTTAGGTTCAATTTAACATTGAGGTCAACTTCCTTTTTCTTAAGAGTTTAAACAATCAGGAGCGTTCAACAGCAGTTGTGTGCAGGGCAATTACAACGATGAGAGATCTTGTTTTCCTGTCTTTTGTTTATCTGCTTACCTCAAGAACCACTTTACGAGTAAGACAAGTGCCCCTGACGTTTTTCTAATGTGTTCACAAAAGATGGGGGCACCTTTTTTGAACAGTGCCTGTTGACTAGAGAGGGGAATGATGCAGGAGGCATGTACAGGCCAAGATCACTCGCACCCTCATGTCTGAACAGCGCAGCTGACCAGCTGGTGGGGAAACAGGCTGAAGAGGTATGACAGAAAGAGTGAGCAACAGAGAGACTGTCTGGGAGAGAGACACAGATGATCCTGCTGTCATTCATGGCGCATTCTTTTTTCCATCCTGTGACTAAAAACAAAAGAAATGTTCACTTTGAAAACAAACACGATATAACATATACATAATGACTTCGATATCAGAAAACAACATTTTAATCAGGGTTCACAATTTCTAAGGATATACAATTCAGTTTTTACTCAGCATTGTGCTGGTTGCCATGCAGTTTTAGATAAGGAAAAAAATCAAAATCTTTTCTTTGACTGGAAATGTTTCTTTTTGTCCCTGCCCTTTCTTGCTCATCTGTATGGTCCAGAGGCCTGTGATCACCCCGACTCCCACACAAGTGGTGCTTTAAAGGCACCCCTAACTTTTCATGAGGCCCTCGGTCATGGATAAACACAGAGAAAAGCCATCAAAGAAACACACAATTGCACAGAAATTCCTCACATTCTTCCCTGAAAGAGAGGGTTAAACGTCTGGATCTGGCAGGAGCTGTGTTTTACAAATTGCAATCTCATTGTTTTTTAAGAGAACGCGTGTGACATTTAAAAGTCTCCATTGTCCTGCCCCCTGACATTCCATGCTGGGTTTTTTTTTTTTCTCTTTTTCTTTCGTTCTCTCTTGGCTGGCGGTTATTTCAACTCTTGGCTAAATTGGCTGACGAGCAGACGGCGCAATGCAATTTCTGTTTGTTTTAGGCACTGAAAAACCCAGCAGGACTCTTTATGTACCTGTCTCACATCCTTTCAGGGCACTGACTGTTTCCCATAGCTTCCCTATGCCAGTTTACCCTCTATACTTAACCTTACAAGAGCGTCAGTGCAAAATGACCTTTTCTGTGGCTCCAATACCCAAAGAAATGTCCTCAGCCTCTCCCCTTTTCAGAATCCATCAATTCATTAAAGGTCCCTTTCATAAGGTGTGTGTGTGTGGCCCAAATGGCCAAAGAGAAAGTAAGGACTGTTGAAGAGGCCAGCCCCTCCATTTTGCTTCATGGCCCTGAGACTATAACTCACAACTAATCACTAACACATGTCATTCTTTATAGTCCAGAATTTGTATTTAACAGCTCTTGTACAATATCAGGACATAAAAGCAGATGGACCGCCTGTCACCTGCTTTTATTAGCGTATTCAGCAAATGTAAAGAAAGGCATATAGAAACAAAAGTAATATGTTAGTATATTAGTCTGTTCCTTACATAACAAACATAAAGATGAGTTTCACTGCTTTGCGGCTTGGGCTTAAACGTATCTAGGGGTCAAAGAGGATTAGGCTGAGGTCAGCAGCCTCTGAGGAGTGGTTTAAAAGAGCCTAGAATATAAAGCATTTTCCCTTTAGTTTGTCTCAGTGCATTTGGTGGTAATTTTGGCTGTGTGATCTCTTTAGCAGGTTGCACATCTCAAATGCCCCTAACTTGTCTGCGTGTGACCTCTTAACTCCCCCACAAGTCTGGACATTAGACGTCTCCCCCAGCAAGCAGCACAAAGCAGTCAAATAAGACATGATAAAGCCCTAATCCTCTATGCTCTTTGGTTATGCTTGTTCAGAGGAGTTGCCTGTCTTGGCTGCTCTAAAAGTGAATGTACAAAAGGCAGAGAGAAAGAGCCTTCCCTGACATACGTCTTCTACATATATTACTACATCAGAGGTGTTAAAAAATGAAATATAAAGAGTCTCATTCTGCCACTGTTGAACCCATGGATTTCTAATCTGTTGATTGTTGCTGTTTATGAGAGATGATCTGCTGTGCTAGTTGTAAAACCACTAGAGCGTGGTCTGGTATATTTTTTGATTTCATGTGCTTTCTCTGCTACCCTGTATAATCAAACCAGTAAAAAATCGTCCCAATACTAGTTTATACCATCTACCTACTGACCTTTTTAAAACATAGGCTGTGTCACAGCTCTGTAGGAGTGTGTTTGACCTAAAAATGACATCCTTTTCAGCAAACTAAAGCCCTTCTTTCGTAATCAAAAGCTCTTATTTAGTCATATTCTCATTCTTCCCTGTCATCATACAGCTAGGAGAACCAGGTATGGTTTCACCTGACATTTCCAGAGCTCTCAGAGCTTTCCCGACATACTTTGTGACGCTGTCAGATCAGATGTTGGGCTGGCTGTGGAAGAACAAGGCTGGCCGCCATGCAGATGCAGCAATTTGAAAGATTATATGGTTATCCTCCATCCTGTAATCTTCATAGGTCCTCCCAAGAAAAAAAATGGCACACATAAAACCTGTGACCTAACAATTTAAGAATCCTGGTGTTTGCTCCTCTGCATGGAACAGTGCTATTACTGGCTTTAAAATCAGAGCACAGATGTGAGGGCTTCTTTTACGACGCTTGTTTTTCTCGCTTCACGCTTTGACATTTGCAGAGGGCCAGGCAGACACCGGATGCGCTGTATTGACCAGAGTTTACACATTTTCTTTAAACAGTTCATAAAACCATGCAATGTGAATTACTGTAATGAGAAGTGTAAGTTGTTTTCTTGGCATCTGCTGACTATTTCCATTGTCCCTGGCTCTAGCTACAGTTCTAGGTAGTTGATAAGCTGCTGTTTTAGCAGTAAGAGGTAAATGATGGGCTCTTGCTTAACATAGACACCCATGGGCCACGGGGGCAGTTTGTCTTTAGGCCCACTGGGGTTTTGCCTTTAGTTTCTGGAGGCCTATCTTTTAAAGAGCCTGGGTCTAATAAGACCCCCCTGTCCACCCAGAGCGAAGGTTGGGGATTACCAGTCTGCCCTTGGCGAACAAGCTCACAGGAGTCCACAAACGTGGGGGGCGGTCGCTATGGCCATTGGGCTCCTCTAAATAGTTGCTAGGGACCAGGTATCAAAGGTCCACAAGTCGCACACAGTCACGGTCATGGAGGGAATTAAACGGCAACAATGAAATTGTTATTCTACAATAATCTGGTTTCTGCAGTGTGGGCTGGGGGCTAGGAGGGCGCAGCAGGCCTGTTCAGCCTGTGATCATAGGAGCGTGGTGCTAACACAGGCACCCCCCCACCCAACACCACCACCAGCAGCCCCCCTCTCTATCTCTCTTTCTCCTACTCGGTCCCTCTCTTCTTTCTCCTCCTTTTTCTCTCCCATACACATTTAAGAAAAGAGGTTAGTGCCACTCCTAATCTTCTTTCTCAGGCCATTCAGCTTGGTGTTTACTTTTTTCCCTCCATCACCTAGGACTTAATTTATCCTTTGTGTGGTGTATGCATGTTGGGAATATGGGAATATAGTGGGATTTAGAGGTAATGAGAGATTAACTGGGCAAATGAAGGCATTTGATCCGAAATGACAACTGATGAATTGGTCCACACTAATGTGTTAACTGAGACATAAGAACTTGAGACAACCTTACAAATGAATCAAGTACACTGAACAAATGCTAAGGTATAAAGTAACATCTCTAGTTTGAAATCATTTTTTTTCTAACAACATGTTTTGGGGATTGACTCCAGTGTGCCCACTTTGAAGCTTCCCCCCTGTAATTTTTTTGATGTTGTCGCTTTCTTTCATGATGTTTGACAAGCAATAGTCTATAACTTTTCATGCTTTTTCTTCTCCTCCCTCTCTCCCAGGTGTCACCTGGTGTCGTGTCTTGGCTCAGAGTTCCGCAGAGGTGCAGGTGTGTTGGATATTGTCTATGAGTCTCCTTTCCAGCTCCTCACCTGTGGATATGACACCTTTATCCGCTACTGGGATCTGCGTGTCTGCTCTAGGTACGTGGGGAGGGAGGGGAAGGGAATCTCCCTTGTCTTAAAGGAATACTCCAGTGTTTTTCAATCTAATCTCTCTCGATACCATTGATTACCAGGGACAATCAAGAATATCCCTATATCCCTAAAAAGAACAGAAGAAGTTTGACAGTTTGAATTGAAACACCCTTATAACTGAAGCCAGTGGACAGATGTGTCATTAGTGTGATGTGAATTACAAGTACAAAGAAATTGTAATCTGTGGTAAACAAAACTGCTAGAGACAGAGATTAGGGTGCAAAATGCAGGAGTATTCCTTTAAAAGTAGATTGATCTGCTTTTGAGGTCTGAATGTGACACTGCAGCTGACTGCTGGCCTTGTCCCGTTATTAGCAGGCCTTAAACAGTAATAATACTGCATGGCTGCTGCACAGGTTAAATTGGACTTGCTGCGCACTGTGCCGTCAGAAGAACTAGGCTTGTCCGCAGAGAGTAATAAAGTTAGTGGGTCTCTCTCTGAGAGCCTGTGAGGAAGATTAGTGTTCTCAGTTAATCTAATAAGCCCTCCTGTGCATAGAGCACCATTTAGACAAAAAAGGAGCCAGGCCTGAGTCTCCTCTTGGCTCTGTGGACACAATTGTTCCTGTGGGCGACTGAAAGGGACCCCCTCTTTGAGAGGGACTCTCGCTGTAGGACTCCAACCCACCCAAGCCTGCACCAGTCGGTGGCCATATTGATGCGGCGCTGTGCATCTCCAGGGCAACGGGGTGAGCTGTGAGGATCAGTGAGCTGCTTGTGAGGCAGACTGGGCCCCTGTGTCAGACTTTGGGAGGGTGGGGAGGGGGCCCACACAATCGCATATGGGCAGTCAAGTAACACAAATCAGAGGTGATTGAAAGAGGGCCCTGGAGAGTTTGGGGAGGGGCAAATGTCCCCTCTTAAGATATCAATAATTCACAGTGTGACCAGTCAGGGGCCAATATGTGGTCAGTCCTGACTCAGAGTGGGTCGTCATCTCTTCAGTCTAAAGAGGATAGTTAAAAACGTACTCCGTGTTAATTGCTAATGACAGGCGCAAGTGTGAAACAATCAATGACAATGTATTGTATTGTCACTGTTATTACACTAATTATGGCCTTTTTCTGGACACATTGTACTCCAAGTTTGGAAACCTCCTAGTTTCTGCTCACACGTTCTCATTCTCCATACTCTGTTATTTTCTGCTGTGCCGCTTTGGTAGAGTGTCTGGTAACAGTTATTTGCCTATTAAGAAGAGGGAATCAGTCATCATTTGTCAAAATGCCAAAGCCTTTATCTTGCTTCCTTTTTTACCCATTCTTGAAACTGTGCCCAGTTCATATTTGTTTACATCCTGCCAGTAAGGGGTTGAGAGGTGTCAGAATTGATTGTTAAGAGTGTGTATGTGAGTCTGTGCGCATGGTGCGCACACGCCCTGCAGAGACTGTGTCCAGACATCTCCTGTGTGCTCCTGCTGCCCTGATGTCTGCCGCACACCCCAGCCACACTCCCTCCCCATGATTTATTCATTGCCACCATTAATGGAGAATTGATCTCTATTGGCCTAGCACACATGCAGATATTTTCCCTAACCTTCCCACCTCTATTCTCAGCCTGCATTAAAACAAGAAAGCCCCTTTCCGTAAACAAGTGATGTGAGGTTTCATCCTTGCCAATTTAAATAAGACACTTGTCTTTAGGCTGCACAGAGAGGCAGCCACAGTGGCTTTGGCCCTGAGCTAAGGAACTGGCGAAGAAGTGTGATATGAACTGTACTGACAAGATGAATGCCGTTCCAGCGTTTAGTTTGCTTGGTCATTGGAGATTAAGTGTGAGCCATGCTTTTATGTTTATTTAAGTTTTGGATTGCAGAGAATTCAGGTAAACTCAAACTCAATGTAAGTGTGCTTATTAAACATCATTTTCCTCCTTAACAGAAAATGTGTGATGGAGTGGGAGGAGCCCCATGACAATGCACTTTACTGTATCAAGACCGATAAGAATCACATGATCGCCAGTGGCTCCTCCTACTATGGAGTGGTGCGTCTGTGGGACAAAAGGCAAACTCGATGTTTGCAGGTGAGAGCATTTGTGTGCTGAAAATATTTCTACACTGTTTCGTTTTGTCCATTCAAATCGATTTTGTACTTATCCATGTGTTCCATATAATATTTCAGATGTTCCAGCTCACCTCCACCACCAGCAGTCCAGTTTACAGCCTGTGCTTCAATGCCACACACCTGTATGCTGCCCTGGCCTCAGCCCTCTACTCACTGGACTTCAGAACTTCAGGGCCCAGGCACAGGAGATAGAACAGCTCACAAGCACTCTCAACAAGCACCTTTGGTTTAATCCCACATTGCACACCTCCAACAGCTCTAAGAGCAGGTCTTTGGTCTTTGACCTTCAGAGATTTTAACTAGACATATCCGGAACTCCATTAAAAATATCTGTACCTCTTGTTGCCTTGTATTGGCATGCAGATAGTTGTCATTTCTCCAGCTATCTGTGTCGCTAGTCGCTGAGAAGGACTGGAGGGAGCAGGGTTCACGACCTTCCGTGTTAACGGACTTAACACATTGCCAGCGACCTGTGGGACTTCTAAAAACAAACACTGCTCAGAGCTGCCAGAACATCCTGTGGAGATTTATGCTGAAACATATACACTATGATAACATTTTTTTTTCTTCCTATTGTGTTTGAAATGTATATTTTTTCAACAGTGAGTCAATTAGATGGCTTTGGCTTGGCTTTGTGTTTCCTGAGTCTTCTTCTAGTCAGTCATAAGGCATTGTGAACCTGCAGGGTTTTTTACTCAGTAAGACATATTTACATTATTTGACATATAAAGATTTTAGGTTATGTGGATCAGTCTACCAAATTAGTTCAAAGTCAGAGTTCACATCCCATTTTAGACTTTTAACTGACTTGGACTTTAGACTAACATTATACCTTAATAATATTTATCAAAATAAATGATTGAGAATACCATTTTGTCAACACCTAAACAATCATAACAATACTAAAACTTCAGTAGTGACTGTTTCAGTAGTAACATTTTAGCATAACTCAAAAACAGTAGCCAATACATGGCTGGGATAATATTTTTCACAAAAAAAGTTTACTTAATTGCAGAAAATGTGTTTTGGAAGTGACAATTCTTAATGTTACACACTTCAGTCTTTAGGACACATTTACTTCAAAACAATTCAGACTGCTCACCATGTGGCCATGAGGGACAGGGATGCAGTCTCACTTCCTGTGCTAAAATACAAGGGTGTAGCTAAAATAAGGCCTAAAAGTCTGTGTTTTAGTAGTGACATGAAATTGTAGGACAGCATTTTTTAAATAAAGTTTTTTTATTCAAGTATTAAACTGGTGGTAAATCTAAATCTTTCACCTTACTTTGAAGTATTATTATCATAAGTTTGAATGTAGGGGTTAGAGTGTGGGACAGCCACCTCCCCATAGAAAGTACCTTATAAATTATGACTTTGTATATATTTTGCTTATTGCTAAATCTTTTAATGCCTTGGGTTTAAATAGATCATGACATAATCCTTGTAAATATCTAAAGTCTGAATACTAACTGTGAGATCTCAGTTTGAACTAATTTGTTAGAATGATCCATATACTGAGTTAAGTCAGGGGTTTCCAGCCTGTAGCTCACATCAAGCGACCAGTAGCAAACAGGGATTTTTTTTTTAAAATAATGTAATAGATTTTCCTATGATCCTAAATTTGTGCATTTTTGCACATAAACCAAAACCCTCCACTTCAGACAATTCAGAAAAGACTACACCATAATGCAATTTGGTTTTACTAGAAAAATATCATGATATCAGCCTCACTATGTGAATGCAACAGAATAATCAGAAATCTGTTTAATAAGGTTATTATAGAATGCTTGCTTACCTCATTTGCTGCTGCTAATGAAAGGTTCTTCAGGTTTGTAATGTATATATTTTGAAACCTGACTTTATATTGAATGCTTCAAGAGTCTCGAGGGAAATGACTCCTGCTGTGTGTGTATCCTTCTAGTGGATTCAGTATTCAATTATTCAATAGTTTGCTGAAGGTTTCCCCACTTAAAAACTAGTTCACACATCAGAAAGGTTGAAAGGGAAGCAGGCATTCTTGGATGGAAGGTGAGGGCTTAATGGCTGTGGGTGGCCATAAGATCCATGGTGGTCATGATGTTGGAGCATAGACATCTGCCGGAGGGAATGAGAGAGAGGTAAGTGCAAAAGGGTCGTCTGTTCTTGCTGTGCACTAAACGTGCCGTTTTACAGCACACAAGTATCTGACCAGTGAGCAAGGGCCTGTGCTGACATGGCTAATCCATGGGCCATCCCAAAACAAATGTCTCATCGCTCTGATGTTAAAGCCCCCTGGATTTGGTTATGACAGAGGATCACATTGGAAAGGTGTTGTACGTTAACGCTATAGTCACATTTCTTTTCTCTCTTAGGGTTCAGCAGACCTCAATTATAGAGTCACATGCCGACTAAAAATAACAACAGGGATTCAAAGAAATGCAGTACTTAAAATCTCATGTTATGGAAAAATCAGCTGGAAAGGCAATATGGTTCGTGACATGGTGACAAAACAAAATCCACATGCTGATACAGTGTTTATCCATATCTAATGTGCATTTGTTTGGCTGCTCTCTTGGGGATCAGGTCCCATGATTTGGAGAGCCAATGTAGGAAAAGGAAAATACAACAATACTGGATTATTTATAACTGTCACAAAGCATGGTTTTTATGCTACTAATTGATGTGTTCAGCAGCATTTTAATAACTTCAACATGCTGTTGTACACATATTCAGATTGCACTCAGCTGGTACACAGAATAGTAAAAGCACATAGGGATGCTGAGTGCTGAGAATATTGGGGAGAGGTGTGTGATTTACGGACAATGATGGAATAAATTAGATCACATTCAATGTGGGACAATCCATTAGCTGATTTGGCATTGAGGATAAAAGGAATGCCTACACGTCCGTGCAGAGATTGTACAGTCATGCAAGAAATATGGCCACTTGGGACCGAAAACAGTGGTCAGTTAAATAAATAATAATCTTCTACTTTTGGGCTGAGATGGAAATGGGCACTTAAGCGCATGCAAAATTACATTCTTTTGTGCATATTATAGTAAATATTAGCCATCCATTGTAATATATCGTATCAGTGACAATTTCACAGGTGCAAATGGCAATTTGCATTCACCCACACTCTTTTTAAGGACAGTGGTTCTATAAAGAATCATTTGCATGCTTAAAGCGTTCTTTGTATGGTGAAATGGTTCTTCAAATTAATTGAGAATGTGTTGTATATGGTGCTGTATAGCACCAAAAAGGGTTCTTCTATTGTTACGAGTTTGACATCATAATGATAGAAGAACCCTTTTCAAAAAGGTTCTGTATAGAACCATTACAACACATTCTCCATCAATCTGAAGAACGATTGCACCATGAACATTGAACATACACATGGTTCTTTGAGTGGTCATGGGTCTACGAAGAACCCTTGAAGAACTATTTTTTTTAACAGTGTGGAGTGTTGACTTCAGACATCACAAGTCATTCTTTTTCACCACTTCATTGCTTTTTGCTTCTTTTCTGCTAATCTAGTGTCCCTCCTGCTCTCACCTTTTCCCTCCTTTCCACAGTACTGCTCAACCACAACTGCCCTTCTGACCTCTCCACTTTCCTTTCCTGTTTTGTCCCACCTGTCCATATTTATATCTTCTCCGACCTTTGTGGTAAACCCCCCTATGTAAGTGAAGCTGAATCAGCCTTTTGTACAAGATAAAATGAAGCTTATGGGAATGGGCCAAAGGTTTACCTACAGTACATGTGACCCAAATGGCACTTAAAAGCATTCGTTTTAAAATGAGGGTCTGTTCTTTTGGATCAGATGACACATGAATGTATGTTACTCATGTTACTGAAAGGGTTTTAACATTGATCAGTCCTGAAATTCACTATTTTTAGTGAATGTTCATCCAGCAATGACGTAAACTGAAATGTGCAGCATCCAGATGTTGGTGCAAGGACAGATCTGAAGTAGACCGATTACGTGTACACTCTGACAAGGTTAAATTTAAGTGCCACAGGGAATTGTGGGGAACTACTTCTGGTTTTCAGGGGAAGTGATGGAAATGGAGAACACTGTCATAGAGTCCTCTGGGTTCAGAGGGTATGGGGAGTGTCTGGGGGCACCTTGTAGAACAAAGGTTTGAGGGATTACATGACACACCTTTGGACCCTCCCGCACACAGACAGAACCTTCACACCCTTTGCAAAATGCACATAAGTAAACAGTCACAGCTGGAGACAGTTTAAAAGAGTTTTGTACTTTCCTGAGTATTTTCAAATGATAAGACTTTTACTGAAGTGTATTTGTGTGGAAAGTCTTTTACTTTGTACTCATTTTAATCATAAACATTTAGTTGCCAGTTCCTTTTTTGTGTTTAATTGCATGACATTAGTGAGTATCTGTACTGCTTCATGACTGGTCAAATCTCTCACTTTTGAGGTTTATCACTTTCAATTAAGAGTTTAGCAAAAAGAGCCTAACAAATTTCAATTTCTATGATGATAGATGCTTGATACATTAAAAAGTCCTGAACTTGTACGTGTCATTATTTCATCAGCTTTTTGTTGTTTTTTCAACATACGTTTACTTGAGTATGGGTTTAGGCTTCTCTACTAATCTCTCGTTACAGATACCTTGTATCTACACTCATTGGCCAATTTTATCACTTACATCTGGTGTTGCCAACCCTCATGCATTGACCTTGAGGCTTAAGGCATTGGCCAAGGCCTCTTGGAATTGTGAAAAATCAGTCCTTGATTTAACATAAAGACAACCCAGAAAATCCCACATATAATTGGCTTTGTATAGCAAATAACTGGTTGTTGCAAATCAGCTAAACTAGCTAAATAATTTCATGAGGCCAAAATGGAGGAGCTAGGGAGCATCCCTCCAGAAAGAGACATTTCTGTGCATTTGCTGAAAAAACTGAAGCATTTCTGTCAGATGAAGTTGGCAACCCCAAGTACACTCACCATATAAGAGCACCTTAAAGATATACAATTACTGACTATAGAACATCAGCTGCTGTGCACAGTTTGTCATCCACTCGCTACCCCATCATCAGTGGAAAAACTGCTGACCAGATATTGTTTCAATGACCATTCACCATTCTCAGCTCAGAATGGTAGTAACATGATAGTGGGTATTGCTTCAAAATGCACACATATCATAGATACATGTATATCAGTTAAAATACTCAGTGTGTGTGGATGCAAGGTAGATGTACTTAATGTACTGGCAATTTATTGCATATTATTCACTCATCTTTTATTTTTCTCATATTTGAGAACATAAATCAGAACTTTTCTTGGACAGCAATGGCCTGTGCATGCAAAACAGCTTCACTAACAGTAAAAAAGACATAGAAATGAGCGTTCACTGACCAGAGATAAAGGCCACCTAACAAGTATCTCAAAAACTACAGACATCACACATAATCCTGACAATGTAAGCTAAGTTCAGAAATTACAACTATCAGCATAACTCTAATTGCACCAAGACTACCAGTATTGTGAAACAAATATACCGGTTTTCCCTATTCTACTTTAATGTAAGGGAAACAACAGGATGGAGAGGAATACACTGCCAGTTGTAAACTGAATCTTGAGAACATTTTGATCTAATTTGTTTTAATTCATAGCTCCGGTTGTTTTGTTTGTTTGTAAAGCATCTGTTCCCGGGCTGGACACATGCTCTAGCATCACAACAATGTTAAGAGTAAAGACGGCAAACCACAGAGAGTGACCTGAGCAGAGACCGCTCCATAAATTTAGAAAACAAAATACAGCATGACGAAGGTAATGATGCATCTGGTCAGAGTGCTGGCCTGCGTCTTCAAAGCTTTAATTACACTGTGACTCTCCTGGCAGATGTTGGAAGAATAGTGGGAAGACAGAGCAAAGTATTTAGCAGGTGAAACACTATCCTCCATGTTATGTTATACCTCACAAGGGTGGGAACACAGGCAACTGCAGTTCTGCTCAGGTTTTATTTTAATATGATAATGGAATAAAGGGATGACTCTATGTGAAGGGTATGTAAGGGTCCAGTTTTAAGTATTTTTCAGAACGCTTCACGAATTGTGATGTCGTTTCATAAATGCAGGCACTACTGAACCTGTAAACCACAGTTAAATAAGCCTACCCCATTTCACACATTATTCACCTGTATTCACCTGTACTTCTCCTTAACCACAAAGACGACTGAGAGTGTAACGTGAGTATAAGTTAAAAGTAAGACCATGTTTTGCTTGGCCAAGTTCACTGGACTTAAATAGAATCAAGGACTTCCTTTTGAGAGCAGGTGACCCCTGTTTCCTACAGGATGATGCCCTTCCCGAGCTGCATTAGCTTGTGGTCAAGTATCAGGTATCACTGAGGCTAATCACACAACTAGGAATAGGCCTCAGCTCACTCAAGCATCTCAGAGGACTTAGTGGTAATTTTATAGCAATAGTGCCATCTAAAGGTCAGAGGAAAAACTTGCAGAACTTACAAGAACTTTTATAAAGACAAGAAAATCTTTATCTAAGTACATAAGTCATCAGACAACCTAGAGCTATTTATACTGCAGATGGCTTTAAATGCCTCATAACTGCACTGCAAATACTATTCATACATTTTTAAAACTATATTTATTTATAGTTAACCATTTTTCCCAATTTATAAGTAAGAAGGTATATTTTAGTCCATATTAAGTCTTTACTGTATATTGAAATTCAGTTAAGCTTTCTTACAGGTTTTCATTCATGTGTCATTTTACATTTTAATTTATATGCTAATATATATAAACTTATGCTCCTACAGTTTTGTAAATAAACAAAAAACAATGTTTGTCATTATAAGGGGAAATAAAAGGAATAAGAGCAAACAGAAAAAAGGGCACAACACATTTGTGCATTTTTAATCTCTCTTAATTTTCTGGCCCATTCAACCAACTTCATTTGCTATGCAAAAAAAAGCAAAGCAGTTTGATCTGTCTGTCAAAGTCCTCTCTTTAAAGGCAATGCGGTTCGAATTATAATAGGGTTGAATCAGAGGGTAAAGAGGTGGGGCCAGCCTGAGCCCACCATGCTCCCCAACCTCTCCACCTTCTCTGCTGTGGGAGAAGGCAAGGACCTGTCAGTCATCTGCTGGCACTGGACCTGAAGAATACATGCCTTTCATACAGACCTCCAGCATTTCTCCTCATGGAATCCCACCAGCACTTAGTGAAAGGCACCCTTTACCCAGAGGAGGGAAAAAAAAAAGCAAATTTGAAGAAACTCGAGCCTACTTTGCAAATCAGTCAGTAGATACCTGATTGTCACTCCAAGAGTCAGGGACTAATCCTATTGTTTTTTCTATAGGATTACTTGCGCCAGGTCCCACTCCCCCTTTGGCACTGCGCGGGAGAATAGACAGATTAAGGGGATTAGCTTGTATCCTCCTAACTTGTCAAGCCGGGATGTAAGAATCCATTGACTTCTCTGTTCTGAATGAGAGCAGTGCCTAAAAAAGGAAGAAATGAAAGGCACTGAACAAGAAAAATTCCTGAAAGAACAATGTGATTTGTTTGCTTTTGTTTCTTTTAACTCGGATGAAAGGTTCAAAGGGCCTCACCTAAGGAGCAGGAGTCCAGAGATGGAAGGAAAGATACATCTTGGGAATCAAAGTGGGTGTGAGCCCATCTGTCAAAATAACATATTCTATAAAGCAAACATGTACACTTACACGGAGATTACCCTCATCTACCTCAATAAGAGACATTCTCAGTCCAATACTTATAACACATCATAAGAAACTGTGATTGAACACACTAAACCTTCATATTAATGTTAATTGATCATGCTACTGAATTATTTGTTTTTGTTCAATTTTTTGCCACATGTGCTACATATTTCATCAGAATGCCATGCTTTCATCAAAAATGCTTTTAAAGGGGAATTCTGGACTAAAACTAGCAATTAACATGCTAACTAGCATTTAACTTATTTGTCATGTAATGTAATATTCTTTAGTGCAGCACTGCATCCTTTAGCCTTATCAGTTTCACAGAATCCACAATTTTGTATCTTTTGTGTTTCTCTCCATCTGTGTTCTCTTAATATCCAGCATATATTACACAAAAATTACTCTAACAGAATCCTCCCATCAATGATAAAGAAATCCTGACTGGGGGCACAGACACTCATGCAGAGGCTAATAAATATAGACATATTATTCAGCCTCCTAGCAGTAGCAGTTAGCTATCTGGCTTTCTTCTGTATTAGCCAGCTAGCGGGAAAAAAAAATCAAACAGCCTGCCCTCATGTATCCACCCCAAACTGCTAGTAGTTTTTCAAAAGTTCCTCCCACCTTCAAGATACATCATCAGAAGTGGGTTTTCCTGATCTTTAAAACTGAAAATCTCACTCTAGAAATTTATGTGGCAGTAGTGTAGAACAGGAATACAACAGATGTAGCAATGGTAATTTATTTTTAATTTGAAGTGTCCCTTTAAATGATAATTCAAACGAATGCAGTCATAGGTATAGTTTAAAGTAAATATTTACATTTGAAGTGTAATGATTTTTATACATTGTTATGATTTTTCCATAAGTTTATCCATGTATCCCCAAAAACTTGCTTAAAAAAATAAATAAAATAAAAAATAACAAACATTGCCCACCATATGGCACTCACGTGATATTACATGTTATTATGACAAACTGTTTTCAAACACATCACATTAACATGAATGAATGCGCATTTATTAAAAGAACATTTGCTGACTTTCAGGATTCCTTGTAGTGGAAATGTATTTGTTCTCTGTGAGTAAGTAATGTCAAAATGTATTCCCTGAAAATAACAAGGAGAGAAACATACATTTTTCCTGCATTTAACCTACATTAATGCATCGGCAAGTAGTAGCTTCACTCAGTGACGAGAGGAAAATGCTGACATTGCAGACCTCGAGTTAAGAATAAACGTTATTCAATTATTACTCGTTCTTGAAAAGAGCGCAAACAGGACCCAAATATCCGCTCCATTATAGGGCCATTTAAATATAATAAATGGCGTCTCGTTTAAAACGTATTTCCTGTCCCTTTAACTCATCATCACCTGACTTCTTTGCAATCAAATGTAAAGAGCTTGCTTATAAAGTCACACCCTGTACAGTCCTACCAGCGCTGACAGCACTGCAGCTGTTTGCAGAGTGACAGCCCGAGCAGCCTGTGCTGAAACGCTCCTACAGCGACATCAGGGAAGTTTCTCCTTGAATCGTCCAATAGCAAAGTATGAAGAAGGCGGGGCTTGGAAGTGTAGCTACTTTCCCTAGAGTTGTGTAGCTAGCTGGCTAATTAGTTGAAAAATAGACAGAAATAAAAAACAAAGCTGGCTTGCTTGTTAGCTAAATGTCATACCGCGCCGCAGATGTGTCGACAGCTACGACAAAGAGTGGGATGCGGGAGACCGACTATACAGCGCTGAAAATGGGCTTGTTCTTCATGAACGCCGTTGTCGGTCCCGTCAGCTCGGCGTCAGCGGAGACACTGATCACGGAGGTAAAAGCAGAGCGAAGCAGCTCGCTGTTATACCTTCACTTGGTTCGAGCTGGCTAAGCTAGCTAGTCTTCCTACTCTTTTTACAGTGTTGTCATTGGTCAACAAGCTACTCCATCGTCCGAAAATGTCAACAGTAACACAGGCGACTTAAACACAGACTAGAAATGGATCATAGCGGTAACGTTAACTTTGCCAGTTTGTGAATTGATAGACTTGGCTATCACTAAGCTAAGTTAGCTGTGTGGGTAAAAACTTTGTTTGGAGCTGCAGAGAGACAGATAGCTGTCTAGCTAGCTAGCTAGCTTAGCTAGCAACAAAACAGCTTTCTGCGGAAGTCTCTGAATACCAGTATCACTAGTAAATTAGATAAACAAGGTTAATATGTTCGACAGTTCATTGGCGACGGATTTTAAACACTGTAATATTTCTTTGTAGTTCAGTGACATTTCATTGGCAGCTGGTAACTTTATTTTTAACGGTGTTTTTGGTTGGTGAGTGAGTTTCTTTGTGTGAGCTGAGTTGACGCATGATCAGTCCAAATCTGTTTAAATACTACCGGTACGTTGCCTTCTATACGAACGTTTTCATTGACACTTAGAGGAAAGATTTCTTTATGTTCATGGAAAATAAGTTTTTTCTAAAGAAAATTAAAAAGATGTCACTATCAAAATGAAGGCCTAGCCATTATTAAACTGCCTGTATGGGTCAGTGATGAACAGTGTGAAAGACATTATTTGTCCATTTATTGTATTTTTGTTCAGGAAAATGTGTGGGGAGACAGTGTTATCAGGGTTTCACTTATTGGTGGGCTTGCTATGGCCTAACCAACATTCACACACAAAACTGAAGAACTTCAGGAGAATCTCCATTAAACAATTCTAGATATAATCATCTAAAGTATTAATGTGTTTGATTGTTATTTAACATGGCAAAAAATCTAGACAAATGCTAGGTTAGGTTACTCCAGTCTGAGCTTTTATCATATTATTCTGTAAATTTACAGTAAGCCACAGAATTTAAAATGCAATTTTCTAGTGTTTCACCTGCACTCCAACCTGTATTTCACAACTAAAATCCAAATTTGTAACTGCACTTACACTATATAGACAAAAGTATTGGGACACACCTCCTAATTATTGAGTTCATCCTCACCCATTGTTAACAGGTGGATAAAATTAAGCACGTAGCCTTGCAATCTCAGTAGACAAACACTGGCAGTAGAATAGGTCGCACTGATGAGCTCAGTGACATTAAACGTGGGACTTTCAAAGGATGCTACCTCTGCCATAAGTCAGTTTGTGATATTTCTGTCCCGCTAGATCTGCCCCTGTCAACTGTAAGTGCTATTACTGTGAAATGGAAGCACCTAGGAGCAACAACAGCCACAAAGTGGTAGACCACGCAAACTCACAGAGTGGGCCGGCAAGTGCTGAAGTGCACAGTGCCTAGGCTCTGTTGAATCACTCACTAACGAGTTCCAAATTGTCTCTAGAAGCAACATCAGCAAAAGCACAGTCTGATGGACAGGTTTGGTTTTGGCGAATGCCAGGAGAACATTACCTGCCTGACTGCATTTTGCAAAGTGTAAAGTTTGGTGGAGGAGGATAATGCTATGGGGTTGCTTTTCAGGGGCTGCCCTAGGCCCCTTCGTTCCAGTGAAGGTAATCTTAATGCTTCAGCAGACCAAGACATTGGACAATTATACTATTATACTTCCAACTTTGTGGGAACAGTTTGGGGAAGGCCCTTTTCCAGTCTACCATGACTGTGCCCCAGTGCAGAAAGCAAGGTCCATTAAGGGATGGCTGAGTGAGTTTGGTGTGGAAGAACTTGACTGGTCCGCACAGAGCCCTGACCTCAACCCCACTGAACACCTTTGGGATTAACTAGAACAGAGTTTGCGAGCCAGACTCTCTCGTCTAACATCAGTGTCTGACCTCGCAAATGCCCTTCTGGATGAACGGGCAAAAATTCCTACAGACACACTTCAAAATCTTATAGAAAGCTTTCCAGAAGAGGGGAAGTTGTTATAGCTGCAAAGGGGGGCACGAACAATATTAATGCCTATGGGTTTAGAATGGGATGTCATAAAAGCTCAAGTGGGTGTATTGTGTAGGTGTCCTAATACGTTTGTCCATATAGTATATCTAGGTAAGCAGGGTTCACATGAAAAATGTGATCCAGTCAATAGCAGTGATTTTTAAGAGTTTATGAACCAGTGAAAGGGGATCCTTCCCAAAGTAATTTAATATTTGTTTAGTTTCTCCAGTCCAGATTTGAAAGTGATTTGTCCAACACTGACAATTGTGATATGTACATATGGCCTTGCATGTGTACCTGTGGGAATGAAAATAAAGTTGCACACATCCAGATTAGTACACGTTCAGTCAGGAACTTGGCAGAAACGGTCTTTTATATGTAATGTTTGTCAACTCCTGCCCCAAAGATTAAAGTGAATCTTTGACTTTACTGCAGTCTTTTGCCTTTGTGCAGTAAATTGCATTGTAGCTGGAACAGTGTAAACCCCAGATTGATTTACTAATCTTCAGTTAATTTCTTCAGAATTTCCAGACCTTCCATGTAGTTTTTACAGTAGTTTACCACACCTTGCTGCTGAGCTTATACTTTTAAATAATCTAACGGGGGCTGATATTTAGTATTTCCTGTTCTAATTTTTTTTCTAATTGCCACATTTCAGGTTTACATTTTAATTAACCATTACTTTACCTCCCTGCTCGTGATGCTTCTGTTTTAAAGCCCTGGCTCTAATGTTTATAAGGTCTGAAGACCTTAATCGTTTGGGTCAGGTATATTAGTGTAGTGTTTCACTTTCTAGTTAAAGGAGGACCGATCTTAAACATCATGGCTGTGTTTAAATTTCTCTCCAAGTTAGAGCTGTTTTCGTATGAACTTTCTTCAGTTTTCCACACATTTCTGCTTTTAAGGCAAATGAAGAAGAGCATTTCAGTAACTATAGTAGTGATTCTGGGTAATGAAATGGTCAGTGACTCAGATAATTAAGTTTGTAATCATAAGTAATGAATAACTAATGGACCCATGTTTCTCAATCACTAGAGCTTTAGTTCTGCTAAAGGAATGTCTTACAAACATGACCTGTTTTGGTTGAAATGTTTTATTCAGTTTTCGTCTCATAAAACAAATTTTGTCATGTTCTGTTATTACAACCCTATTTTATATCCTGTCATTCTTTCAATATCACTAAAATATCATTAAAACTGAAAAGTGAGATCATAAAATAAATGTCCATTTTATGGTATACCAGTATAAAGACAATATCACCCAGCACTACCGTGAGAGATTATGACTTAGATTTTAAGTTGAAGTACCAGTGTTAGCGTTATAATTTAGCCTGTTGCTTCGTCTGTGCATTCGTTTCTGGGTTTTCTCAGACCATTGTACACAAACATTATGTTTACTGCCTTAAAAAGGTAACTTTACAGGAACAGGAAGAACGTTCTTAACTTCTAATGGAAGTGAATGGATGGATAATTGTGGACCATTTCTGTTGGTTCGTTCGTCATGAAATTTTGACACATCATAAAGGGCAACTAGCCTTTTTTAAGTTATGTCAAAAATGAAAAATGACAAAAATGGACATACAAGGTTTGGTGTGTTTTGATTAGGCCTAAATTCGAAAAAGCCTTTACTGCTGTTAGTGTAAGGTTCTGTGTGTGTGAGTGTGAGTGTGTGTGTGTGTTTAAGTGTCTGAGTGAGTGACAGGGAGAGACAGCTTGCCTGTGTCATCCTGTTTACTTGCATTCCCTGGCATGGCTAGCTGTGTCCTAAATGTTGTGAGCGGGGGCTGTGCTGGTGTTTAAAATGAGACTAGCCTTCAGACTGGGCAGTTCATGTCGCACTGTATCATGTCCGAGTGCAGAATTGTTTGGACTTGATCTTCCTCTTGTCTCTTCCTTCGCTCTCCAGTCCTGCGTGTGTAACATTACTCTCTCTGAGCTGAGATAGCAGTGAATTCTTCTTTCCAGTATACACTATGTCTCTCCTTTTGGGCGTTCGGCAGGTAATCCAGAACAAAAAACAGCAGCACGTGTCAACATTATTTTAATTGACAAATGATGATTATACTTGTTGCTCTGTTGGCTGTGTTTGATGAGAAGTTTCACTGAGCTTCACATTAACTGCATCCCCTACTCTATGGACAGATGTGGTTGTTGTTGTTGATGTTGATGTTGTTGTTGTTGTTGTTTTGTTTTTTGTTTGTTATTTTAGCAGCATGTTTTTGTTTGTTTTTTTTTTTAACAGCATAACCATGTTTTTAATGAAGGGTTAGGGTTAGGTTAGGTGGTTGTTGTTCCATGAGTTGCCTATGTTGCTTATCCTTTCACTTTGTATAAACTGTCCCAGTTTCAAAGCCACTTAGTAATTGTACCTTTTACGTAATTACGTCATTACATTTTAATGTGCAGTTTCTAACGTGTTAGCAGTGTTTCAAGGACAGTACAATATGTACCTGTTTAGGGTAGTGCTGTTATAACAATACACAATTATTTGCAAACATACAGTCCAACATAGTGCATTTGATAGTTGAGTCATGAGCAAAGTAGGCATCACACCTTGTATTTTGTTTTGCAGAGTAAGCTGCTGTGCATCGGGGTGAACAACCAGAGCTACATCTGTGAATCAGGCCACTGCTGTGGAGAATCTCAGTGCTGTAGCTACTACTATGAGCTGTGGTGTAAGTAACCTCACCTTTCCTTTTCATGTTTGAGAGCCAGGTCAGGACATGGTACGGATATTGTTTATTTTGATGTAAGTAATGTTTGAACAAGGAGTGACCCAGCCAAGTATGTTTGCCTCTGGATTCCTCAGTACTGTAGGAATGTTCAACAGCAGGTCTAATAAAAGCAGATATTTGCATGTATCTTGTGTATCATTTACTTAGAAATGGCACTGATTATAGCTGTATACACTTTGACTACCTTAAGTAAATAATTAGTTTCTGCACCGCTAATTATTGACAATCCAAGTCTTTGTGTTTGATATGAATCTGTTTTTGTGGCTTATTTCTTGACCAAAGGGTTAGCACTATTATTCGCAAATTATTTCATATATATATATATATATATTTGGCTTTTTGGATATTTGTTCATTGGGTAGGTATTTGGATTTTAATCTTGGGATTTGGACCCTTTTGTTTATTTATTTATTTATTTATTTTTTGTTGTTGTTTTTTTGGCTAAATGTAGGCTATCAATAAGGGCAGACAACAAAATACTGTAATGTTCAGGGTTCTTGAAAGAGACTTGGATGACTCAAGATTACGGTCCATAATGCAGCTTTATTTTTCATTTGCACCACAAATGTTGAGATGAAACACAGCCTCTCCAGTTCTAACAGCTAAAAAAACAGCCCTCTTCTTTACTCCGGAAACCCATCACTTCACCATTTTCAGGCTCTTCAGCATAAAAGTCCATGTACAAATGAACCTAATACAGCTCAACATGAACATTTCTTCTCTTTCTGAACTACTTATAATGCAGCATGGTAACACCACAGTATATTTTGTCAGTACATTCTTTTATACTTTTTGACACTGGTAAAATGTGGAAGTGTATATCATCTCAGCTTGGCCTCCTGACGTTCCGCTCATTTACAGCAGTGAATTTCTTTCTGCCGTGGTATTAGACACCATGTATTTCCCAGGTTGGCTACAAACAGTGCCCTGCCGTTCTGGACCCTTAATAGACCCACGACGTATGCCCTTCATACCTCGAGTTACATCACCTCTGTGAACTGTGCAATTACCCCCTAGCCTGCCGCTGAGAGAGGCTAGGGCCTGGTAGACGCGGTATGAGCACTGCAGCGCTCTGCGAGGAAAGCGACTAGCCCGGAGATTCAGATATTACAGCAGATGAAGCTGTGGACTTTCTCATGATTGCGTATTTGCTATAAAAAAACTTGTTTAAGTTCAAAGTGCATGGAAATCTGTTATGTAATGCACATTGTTTCTGTAATGTTAAAAGCATTGATCCTTGTTCGTGCCCACTCAGGATTTATTCATGGTGCTGCTATGTGTATTTTGCATATTAATTAATTATCATATTTACTGTGCTGTTATGGTGAAACTGCCTTTGCTTAATCCTAGACCATATTAGTGACTTTAGAATGTTTCTACTGATTTTGGGAGTAACTTATAGTACTGGAGAAACCCTGTATACTGGGTGTGTAGTGATGAGGCTGATCTGTAAAAGGATGGTACTTGCTTTTGTGTGGATGGCTCACTCAGTCATATTTGTAGTCCGGCACTGTTCACACCCACTGTCAATGGTATTGTCTTATCAGGTTACTTTCGTTCTGTGGTGTGCCATCTATTTTAATAGCTGATGACTAGTCTCATTTCTGCAGTAATTATGGCATATCATCTGCTGAGTCAAGGACTGCACAATGTTTTTTTCCTCATTGCAGCTAATACAGCCGGTCCAGACAGACTTGCCTCACATGTAACCCGATCAGGGCAGCTCCTGTAAACAGATGCCTTCAGCCTCTCTATTTGGAAAAGTCGAGCCCATTTGCCAGAAATGGCTTGTGCTTTATTTGGGACAATATTTCACACACTTGGATCTCATGATGACATGGCAGCCTGCAGCGTTTTCTTCTCCCCCCTTCCGGCTAGCAAGTGTTCCGTCCGAAAGTTCAGGACATTCTTCACTTGTGATTCGATGCCGGAAGTGTATCACCATATGAAAATATTTAACTGACTTTTAAACCTTCTAAGAATAGTATTGACATTTTGCAGAAGTAAAGACGGCTGGTTCTTATTAGTCAGTCTTTGAGGAATTGACCTCAATTGTTGGAAGAAATGTCACAAGATAGAGTACTGTTCATTCATGCACATGACCAATGTAAATTTGTAAATCTGTTCTAATTTTTTTTTCCATTATGCTATCCAGTGCTGTTATTTGATGTTATTGATACAGAACACGTTATGAGGTGTACGTATTTATGCTTTGTAGGGTTCTGGCTGGTCTGGACTGTCATCATCATCCTAAGCTGCTGTTGTGTTTGTCACCATCGTCGCACCAAGCATCGACTGCAACAACAGCAACGTCAGCATGAAATCAACCTCATTGCCTACAGAGAGGTCCACAATTACACCTCACTTCCCTTCTACTTCAGTGAGTGGCCTGCTTTGACTTTATACAATGGCATCTACCTGCTTTTTTCTCAGACATCTCCTTTCTTACTATGTAGACTTGTATTTAGGATTCTCTGTGCTTATATGCTTTAAACATCTAAGCTTTGACATCTAAGCTTTATGTTTGAAGAGAGAGCAGAATCATAAGATCAGTCTCATGACTACTCAAGCTTAGCATCACCACCTACACTTAGGGGGGACTAGCATAGTGCTAACTTGTCTCTGCCACCTGGCCTTCATTTATTACTACCATGTTAAGTTCATTTTTAGTTGAAATATGCATTTAAGCAGGATTGTGTTTGTTACATTTACATGATTCATTCATGGCCTTTGAGAACATACACATTTTAAAACTTCTCTCTCCCTCTCTCCTTGCTTCATTGTCTTACTTTCAAGGGTTCCTGCCTAGCTACCTCTTACCTGCATATGAGGAGGTGGAGAACAGACCCTCAACACCCCCTCCTCCATATAGTGCCTCTCAGCCTGGTCAGGGCAGTGATGCTTTGAGCCCTGAACAGCCGGATGAGCTTTGCCCATCGCTGCAGTCCACCTCTACAAACCCTGCATCAGAGAGCCACTCCAGCGGGGACTGTATAGAAGAAACTCATTGCCCTGATGCGCATTGTCCAGCAGGAGATGCCCACAAACCCTACCTAAGCTTTGAAGAAGATAGTCAACAGCAGCAGGTAGCATCAGCCACTTCTCCTGAGATGTCCAAGCAAGGCAGCTGTGGCAAAGATCCCTCAAAGCCTGCGGAGCAGGGACTGGACAGTTGTCCTGACAACAAGGACAGGACTCCTGGGCGGCATAGACGCTTTACAGGTGACTCAGGAATTGAGGTGTGTGTGTGCAACCGTGGACCAGGCGAAGATGAGGAGGAAGAGGAGGAGATGAAGGAGCTTGAGGGACTTCTGGACAGAGAGGGGTTAAGGGAGCAGGACTTCTGTGATAGCTGCAACCCCCGTAGCAATGGCCCTCAACAGCCAGGGGATGAGGAGCAGGGCTTTGCTGCCCCCGAGAGGGGCCCTGAGCACAGAGAGCCTCCCTTACAGCGACCCCCCATCTGCCTCCATTTGCACACCATCAATGAACAGGAGGGTCCTCACCATGGCAACAATACAGATCCCCAAAGCTAAGCACCACCACCTATAGCAGTGACTATTTTAAGGACTGCTGTCTCCCTTTACTTTCTCACCATACTGTTGCTTTGGCCGTTTGTGTTGGAAGTGTGAATGTTATGTAGTGTTTGGAGATAAACGTCAAAATCCAACAGAGACATTTTTAGGCATATAGGCCGTGGTCAAAGCTGCGGAGAGAAAATGATTCACTTGCTAGGCCTAAAAACAATTGCTTACAATTTTGAATGAGGTGCCTGTAGTAGTGAAATATTGATTAATTATTTAAATATTATTTCTTCATGAACCCAGTGAGGGTTATAGTTAGTTAAGGACAAAATATCCAGTGGCAGCCAGTTAATCTTCCAATTAGAGCACTCATAAAATATTTAACATTGGCAGCAATGTATTACATGCTTGTTAAGTAGCTGAACTGACTCCTAGATGTCATCTAGCAAGAGGTTGCACTAACACCTTACAATTTTATATTTATTTCTTTTTTGGCCTCAGTATAGTGCCCCAGTACATGAGTCCACCACTCTTGCTAGTATACTGCTTTGTGGAGATTTTGATGTTCTTTTATTTTGTTAAATAAATAGACAGGTAGATCTACTTTTTTCTCCACATATTTAAAGACATATAAATTTCTTGAAAGCTAAATAGTAAGAAGTCTAACTGGAATATTTTTCAGTTATTTCAGCAAATGTCGACCTGTTTCAAACATGGTCTGCATGTTTAAAACATTAAACATAAATGTAATCAGATACACACAAATTTTCTTTGAGCTTTTCACCCTGTGATGTAAATGTAGCCTTCAGTTTCTTTCTTGGCTACTCCTCTCAAAGGGACTAGATTATGCACTTCATAAATGCAAGAAAATAGGGTGAGGGCCACCTTGTCACATCACATATGTCCCCAATATCAGAGCAGTCTACCAAACAATAGAAATCGGGCTACTGTGTAGCCTTTCTGAACAGCGCCCTTTTGCATTTCACCTCCCTTTTTAATTGGGAATGAAATCTATCAGATATTATACATACTGTATTGGTGCAAAGGTAGACTGTTGTGCTATGCTTAGCTCAAAGATGAGGTAAATCTCCTTTCGTTCAGGATTTATTTAATTGTGCTCTTTATTTGGCAGGCTTTTCAGTTTTCTTTTTTGTGTGTATGCATTTGTATGTGTTTTGCATCACATGGACTCCGCTTTCTAAAAAAAGGATTATATTTGATATGTCTGTAAACTCATATTGCGTACAGTAAAGTAAAAGTGGAGTTTGGAGTTAATTAAGCAGGTGCTTCAAGTGAGGACTGCAAATGTTGTATATTGGTGTTTTCTGGTAATGACACAGCTTGCCTAATTAGGTGCCTTTGTTGATTTTCATATCTCCCTCTTTCATATGCCTTAATGGAATAATTTCATAATGGGATTCCATTGTAAATAAGAATTTAAGGCCAGTATGGGTGATGGATGCTCCTTCTACAGAATTCTGATTCAGATTGTGTGAGGTGCTAATGGCTGTAATCTTTTTGTCACAAAGAACTTCTCAGCTTCATGTAATTTCTTATGTTTTTTTTCCATATCCCATTTTCTAACACTGTATGGAAACAAAATAAGCTTGTAAAGTTTTATGGTACCTGTTTGCTAATGTTATTACAGATTTTGTCTGGTTAATAAGTCAGGTATGTATTCAGTTTGATAATGATAAACATGCTTTTTACAGAGACAGAGTGCTATAAAGAGCATTTTGTGCACAAAAAAGGTTGCAAACAATAATTCTGTTGCAATTAGAACTTTTTCATGACGAGAGAGAATTCTTTATGGTTCCAAATGGTTTGATTCATGTTCTCTTCCACAGTGTTCTCAGTGCATATGCTTTTGTGTGCTGTTTTCTTTTTAAATATGGTAATGTGGATCAGCCAGTTTCCGTTCTACTGTGGCAATACAGACTGCTCAGAGCTGCTCCACTGCATTCCTACACTGTGGTGCGTATGTGTGTCTGTTAGTGAGAGGGATAGATAGAAAGAGAGATAGATAAAGTGATTTGGAGTTGCTTGTTCGTTGGGGTCATGTGTTTATTTGACCTTTGGTGTGAATTATCAGTAAGGCTTCCAGCAATACAGGACGTTTAGATAGTCCTCAGTTCAAAGGGCACAGATAGACCATCAGCCCCAGAGATAATGCCAGGCTAGGGTATCTGTGTAAATGGAGGATTCTCTTAAACAAACAGCAGCCACCAGATACTGTAGAATCCTGCTTGGGCAGTGTTTGCTGGAAACACTGGTCCTGCAAACAAATTAAAACTTAGATCTGCCGCTCATTAGGACGTTTAAAATATTTTGTATGTACAGCAACTTCATGCTTGCAGAAGCATTTGGTGTTGAGTTATAAGTGCATTTGTCTGCTTTAGATAGTTCCTGAAGCTGTACAATCTGCTTCAAGTATCTTGAAGTTTGAAGGAATTGTGCTCTCAAGTTTCTTCTGTATTTCTAGTGCCAGGTGCTTTCCCTCCTATTTTGATGTCTTGAGACCAAAAAATATATATTGGTTTAAAAGAGAAATCAGAATCATCTTAAAATATGAATGAGATTAATTTGTTTTGTTTTGTTTTGTTTTTGTTATTTTTGCCTGAATAAGGTGTCATTGCACTGTTTTAAATTTGATGCAGTGAGTTTATGTGCTTGAAGGTGACGAAAGGCTTTAGGAGCCAGTTGCTTATCATGTTTAGCTCTAATGTGAGGCTTGGTACTATATCTTAGTTTTGTATCTGTAGTTGCATTTGTTTTTTTTTTTAAAGAAAACTGCGGTTTCTGCTATGGGTAACATTTTGTATAAAGCCTCAGCCAAATGAACGAGTATCAAAGAATGTACATCATGAATAAAATAACTTTTAAGTAACAGCCAAGTATTCTGCATTGCGTGAAGTGTATTTACTGATGGGTGCGTTCTGTGATTTTAGAAAAATGCCGGACAGTGACGGTGGTGAGAATCCAACAGAAAACTGAATGAAAGTGTTGAAGGTGTTTTGCTCCCCTTTAAATTCATACACAGTGCTCTAGATGTAAGAAGCATCAGTCACTATGGCCCCATTTCTTGTAGCTGGCTCGCAGAGTTGGCTAACTCTGGAAAACGCTGTTTGATAACTATATCCTTTGTGTTTTATAGTCCATCAACCATACAGTTTAATCTTTTATACTCCACTACTACAAGTGCATTTATAAGTTCAAAAGTTTAAGTACAGTCAATAAAATTGGCTAAATATGAGGGACAGGGCCCAGAGCCCTGGAGGAAAAGATGAACTTAAACCTTAATTTTTAAAAAGTTTTTATTAAGCTTTTGTTTATGGATATGGAATCAACAGCTCATATACCATCATGACGTAAGAAAGTTCTGAGCTATTGAGGCACCTTAAAATCAACGGTTATTTTATTATTCACCATGAAGGCAATGTAAACAACAAGGCTTTAAAAATGTCTGTGTGCTTTTATGACTTCTTAGTTATACTTTAACCAGCAAGACCAGATTTATCTTTTTATTACAGAAACAAAGAAGCATATTTCTTTGCCTCATAGTTCATACACACTTCACCAAAACTATGCCCAGCTTATTAGAGAAGATTAATTATAAAACGTGGCATATTTTTGTAGCAAAACGGTCAGAAAAAGACACAAAAAGCTGACTTTAAAGCTAGACTGAATTAACCTCATTGTTTTAATGAAGTTGTGGGGTCTTTTCCCAACCAGGCCTGAGTTTGGCATCGACCTTATATTTCTGGGGCTGAAGGACAACCCCAAACTTGCCCTGCAGATCTGGTAGAGGCTGACCAGCAGGCACCCCCAGAGTGAACCTCTGCAGAATCCATGACAGGAAGAGGAAGAGCTCCATCTTGGCCAAGGCCTCGCCGAGACAAACGCGCACACCAGCTCCAAAGGGCAGGTAACTGGCCGATGGGTATAACAGACTGTTCCCTTCCTTGTCCAGGAAACGCTCTGCTCAAGAAAAATTACAAAAGACTGTATTACACATTATGTTACCATTACTAAGCAACAACAGGAGCATCGCCATTAATATTGATGTTTTACACAACACAGTGGCTTTGTATTTATTAGCAAAAATGTAGGATTTATGTAGTTATTTAATTAGTACCTGGAACAAACAGTTCAGGGTTTTTCCATTCTTTTTCATCATGATGCAAGGACCACAGGTTAACAATGACTCGTGTCCCTTTCTGCACAGTGTACTCTCCTATACTGCAATACAGCAGATAAAACAGAGGCATGTTTTGGTTTACAAAGGTTCACTGCAGAACATTGGGCCTCATTCACCAACCATTCTTAAGAAGAAATGTCTTCTTAAAACCCACTTTTGTAATTTTCACAAAGATTCTGACATTCACCAATGTTTTCCTATTAGGGGTTTGTTCTAGAACAGAATCTACATACACTCTAGAGCACAAAAGTGTGAACAATTCTGCAGTTTAAGAGCATGTCATGAATCTGACATGGACTTTTTCTTATAGGACCTTTCTCAATGACAAATATAAGAAAAAAATTGTTGGTGAATGAGGCTGTTTTGAAGGCCCCATATGCTACATGTTTTCTTGCATTTCAGGTTTCTGAGAGGTTTTTCCACTTACAAGATTAGCATGATTTTATGTACCAAAAACAGTCATCATTCATTTTACATGACCATTTTCAAACATCTCTTTATCCCCTAGAATTATACAGGCTGTTTTTGTTACTGTGCCTTTAAGAATAATATATACAAACAAGCTCTGTTCTGATTGGCTGCTCTGTATTTCACTTCATTCAAAAAGTTTTAGAACTTAAATATAAATGGGTGGGGTTAAACTGCTATAGGCTGAATAGGTGGATCTATGTAAATAAGTTGGTTCTGCCTTTAATGTAAGTACATAGTGGTGTGGAATTACCTGCAGTCTGAGAGAGCAACATGAGGGATGAGGAGTGGAGAGACAGGCCGAATTCGGAGCACCTCTCTGACTGTGGCCTCAAGGTAGGGCAGATTTCCTCTGTCACTAAGCAGTGGGTGCCTGTCTCTTCCAATCTTACTGTCCAACTCTTCTTGAATCTTTTTCTGAACCTAGAATTCAGACAAAGAGAAAGCATGACTGGCTGTTCTTGACCTACATTTTCCCCTCTCTTCTGCACTGACTTGGTGGTGGCCCTAGTGGTACATACTGGTTGTGATAGGGTCATCCACGTTCTTTTTTGTTGTCTAGAACAGTACTGTGCATTTAATCTTTATTAACCTAAATTCGTGAAAGTACAAGCAAAAAATGATGGTGGGATCACTGTTATGGTCAAAAAGTGTAATTTACTGGACCTGTGGATGATGTATAAGGTAAACTATGGACCACTTCAGAACGGTGGTTGTGGTCTCCACTCCAGCTCCGAAAATATCCCCCACAGTCATCAGCAGATGGTCATCAGTGAGACCAACATCCTGAGTGCTGGTGTTATTCTCTGACCTGCGTTTGGTGTGCAGCAGAGCATCCAACAGGTCCCGCTGGACGTTATCACTGTAATCTGCCTGCAGAGGGAGACACATTTCAAACAAGCTAAAGTGAATAATCAAATAAGGCAATAAGTGTATTAAAGACATATAAATGAAATGAAGAGTAATCTTCTTATTGTCTCTCACCTTGTGCTCCTCATATTTCTTTTGAAGCAGCTTGTCTCTAATGGAAACACATTGTTTTAGAATTCTGAGGTCTTCATTTGGAAACATCTGCAGAGAAAGCAGGTGGTAGATTCTATAATTGTATTATATTATCTTAATTGTATATGTAATATGGATGTGAACTGCACCAGTGCTTGGTGATATTGATATAATCTATTATTATTATTATTATTATTATTATTAATGATAATAATAATAATAATAATAATATAAAAATATAACAAGAAGTGGTGAAGCTACATTTAGCATGAAAGCTCCTAAACTATGAACCTCCCTCCCACAAGACACACAACAAGCATCTTCAGTTTGCAGCTTAAAAAATAGCCTAAAACATGAGTTTTTACTTTAGCTTTTTATGGTATCATTTGCCTTTTTGTAATAAATATTTATTTTTAATTAGGTTATTTTAGATGTGATGTACAATAAACAGGTTTTTATTTCTCTAATAAAGGTGGTATTAATCATATATAATATATATAATCATATACCACTGATTATATCATATTATTATTATTATTATTCAATAAAATATGTACCAGATATTTTCAAACACAAAAAGGTTGGTTTATTGTATTTGTTGTAGATACTTTACTACTGTGTAAATAGTTTCTGCATCTTAAGTGTTTTTTGTCTGAATTGAACAAAAATAATCAAATATTATTGTGGTGAAATTTGTGCACTTAATTGAGGTCTGTGATTTACACCCCTAATATTTAATCTATGGTCTTCACCTGCAGCCATGGGAAAATGTCCACCAAACTGTCCTTGGCAACCGTATCCACAATGCCCTGGCTGTACTGGAGCATAGCTTCGAACTCAGGATCTCCACGCTTGTATGAGGAGCTGAAGCACAGGGCACACACCACGTTTGTGACTGCGCGGGTCAACTCAGGGGCCATGTCCACTGCAGTGTTCTGCAATTCAGTCAGAACCTCACACATAGAGCTCGCCTCTCTGCAAACTGCAAGGAAGAAATGAGTGGAGAACACAAAGAGTAGAGTGGAGAGAGATGATGATTGTGTGATTTCATAATTTTACTAACTTCTCAAGAACATAAATATGTTTTTTTGCGAATACAATGTGGCGGCACAAGAACTGTTAAGGGCCCAGTTTCCCAAATGCTTCATCTTATCACATAGAGAGAGTGTTCAGTCTGAATTATAAAAATAATATTTGCATTAAGATGCTTTCATGTGAGATGCTTCATACTCACTTATTTTCTCGATAGACACAGCTCCCTCTCCAAACATGCACAGGGCTCCATGCACAATTTTCCGATGGAACCTCCATGTGGCACTGTAGTCAGCAAATGCTATGTCTTTCCCATCTCGTGTTAAGATGTCTGTAGTAACCTTAAAGGAGTGAAACTTCTTTTAAGAATTATTTTAAACATTAGATAATGTACTGGAGCTCTGCAGTAGCTTTGTATGGTAATGGCCACTGACCCTCTGCTGTGGTCAGCAGTAGAACTGAGCATTTTTGTTACACTCTTAAATATAAAGGTTCCTAAATGGTTCTTAGCTTAAGGAAATACTTGTAACTTGTATAGAAGCTTTAAATTTAAAAGGTTCTTCACACTAAAACATCTCATTTCCAAAACTTTAATACTGATTTACTGAAAGGTTCTTTAAGGAGCCAAAAACTGTTCTTCTATTCCTTTGCCACAAATAACCTTTTTAGGCACTTTCATTTTTATAAGTGTATAAAACCCAGACTAATAAAGTCTACTTACAGTCCGTGGTCTCCCTGCAAATATTTTCCCTTTCCTAAGCAGGACCTCTTTTGCATGGTGATAATTGTTGACGATGATAACTTTATGGGAGCCCATCATAAGCGAATATATATCCCCGTATTTCTTCTGCAGCTGCTGAAAGAAAATGTGTGGAGGGCTGTCACTCTTTAGGCTCAGAAGGCTCCCGATAACAGGGAGAGAAGGGAGGCTTGGAGGGCTTCTATCGTCTGCCAGAAACACCTGCATTTTCCTCTTCAGGTAAAGAACCACAATGATTACTGCAGCAAATACACAGGAACAAAAAAGCCATGCCATCCTGAAATGTCTGGAAGCTATTCAGTATCTCAGCCAGGTCTGTATCTAGCAGTATAGTGCCTGGTACTGCACATGCTCTGAGACATCTGAAGAGGGATTTTTATATGACTTCTTCAATGCCACCTCCTTGACCTTAAAATAGTTTCAGCTCAGCAATCTTTAACAGTCAATGTCAATTTGAAACCAAAAGAATGCATGTGCCAGCAGTTGCACAGCCACTTACAAACACTGCAATGGACTGAATGTTTCATAACGTAATTTTTCAATGACAAAACATTCAGTCTGTTCCAGATGCTTGTGAATTTTCTGTTTCATATGTTTTTAGAGACAGAAGACTAATAATGTTATTGAAGTTTAGGGAGCAACTTATGTTGCTTTATAACAAAATAAATAGTAGTTTTTGAATAGTTACAGGCCAGTATCGAAGCTTGATCCAGAATTTATGGAATCTAATCAATGATTTCATTGCAGATAAACTTATTTTAAATATACGTAATTGTGGTTATATCATCCCTTGTAGTTAATAATGTTGCTTACAATTCTGTGTCACTTAAAACTGTGAACACAGTCGTTTATTATTCTTGTTTCTGGATCCTGTTCATATATGATTTATTCTTTTCTTTATTTAACCTACATTTGTGGATGCAGCAACAAACTGTTCTCACAGACTGTGGTTTTCAGAAGTGTTCCTGAGCCCATAAAGTGATTTCCTCTATAGAATCATGCCTGTTTTTAATGCAGTGCCACCTGAAGGCCCAAAGATCGCAGCAAGCAAATACTGGTTTTTGGCCTTGTCCCTTGCATACAGAGATTTCACCAGATTCTCTGAATCTTTTAATGTTATTATGTACTGTAGATGATGAATGGTGAACATCTTGGAGGACGTCTTTACTTCTGAAAGACTCAGCCTCTCTGGGATGATTTTTGTTCATGTTACTGACCTGTTGCCAATTAACCACCAGGTGTTTCTTAGCATTACAGAATTACACAACTTTACCAGCCTTTGGTTGCCCCTGTCCAAACTTTTTTAGAATGGGTTGCTGACATAAAATTCAAAATGGGCATATATTTTTCAAAAAACAATAAACTTTCTCAGTTTCAACATTTTAAATGTGGTCTTTGTACTATTTTCAATAAAATATAGGGTTTAAATGATTTGCACATCATTGTATTTTGTTTTTATTTACATTTTGCACAGCGTCCCAACTTTTTTGGAAATGGGGTTGAACTAACATACTTTTGGTCACAACTTTCTGAGGAGTTACATTTCAACGTTGTGACAATGTTGTGGGCACCAAAACAGTAGCTGTTGGTAGATTTGGGCCATATCCTTTACTTCTACTCACTTTACATTGTGTGGGCCAGGCCTGGGCTGAAGGCCCAGCCGTATACCAGGCCAGAACAAACCAAGAATGTGGTCCACAAGTGGACAAACAAATTTTGCTAACTGGGCTGTTAATCTAAACTGATCCTCGTCCTAACGAATCGTCAGAACAAACTTTCATATTAGGTATTATTTGTATCAGGGAGCAAAGATTTACTTTAATGTCTGTTTCTCGTCTCATTTTTTTCCAAAATAAATTTAAGAACAAACACACACACACACGTATATACACATACATACACACACACACACACACACACACACACACACACACACGCACACACACACATATACACACACACACACACACACATTGAGAAACGGCCCCTGTTTGGCCGCTCGTGTTATTTGTCCCTCGGGTCGCTCCGTAGCGTAGCCATGGCTTCCTCAGAAGCGCAGCCCCGCTTTGGTCAGTCTGTTAAAGGTCTGCTGTCTGATAAAGTGGGCTGTTGCAGCGGAGATGTAATCGCCCTTACTCGACAGGTTTTAAAAGGTTCTCGTAGCCAAGAGGTAAATGTTAAAATTCCAACAGCAGCAAAACGCGACGTTTTCTTTATTACTCATGCTAGCTAGCTAGCTTAGCTGACTAGCTTCCTCTATTTGTTTGTTGAAGTCTTTGCATTACGAAGAGAAAGCTTTTTGACAAGCTACTAAAGCACTGTAATACTTATGAACTGGTATATAGATTACATTTGACGTTACGTTAAACTACAAATTAAGAACATTAGCTAGTTAAGTTAGCTAACCTAGTTAGCTAACCAGGGGGCAGTTTTCTTGATCTGCAGTTTGACACTGTAATGTCGGTTGTGATTTTCAGCTGCTCGGCCAGGCGGCCAGAAATATGGTCATTCAGGAGGACGCTATTCTGCACTCTGAAGATGTAAGGACTTTTTTTATACTTACTTTTTATTCCTTTGGTAAACCCAGTATGTCATTTGCACAGAAATACCAAATGTGAACACTTTGTCAGATGTGGAATATTAATTTGCATTATAGAGTCTGAGGAAGATGTCCATAATAACTACTCATTTGCAGTATCAGTGAGTATATCTACAGTACTTCTCATTTATATTTCGCTGTTGTTGGAAGAAAACCTTGTATCTCTATTTTTGTAGTTTTTTAGGTTTTGACATATTTTGAAATTGCCTGTTGCCCTTTATGTTGTGTGTGCATTTCATGATGAATGGACCAACAGAAATGACCCAAAATGACTTGGAAAAAAGTCTGGTTCCATTGACTTACATTAAAAGTAAAGTAGTTTTTTTCCTTCTCCTGTAAAGTTACAATTTTGGAGATACAAGGTTTTGTTCCAACAACAGCGATTTAATTTTGTTGATAAAATAACTGCTGACATTCTATGTACAGTGCAGTGGAAGTCTCTACGTGCATTAATATTGTCTTATATGTTCTTTCATTAAGGCAAGAAGCCATCCAAAAGAAGTAAGTCAAAACAGGCACACTGCTCAGTTATTCTGACTGCTTTATGTAATTTAAAGCCACAGCAACCAATGACCATATCTGTCCTTCCTTATTCTTTTCACAGTGTGGAACACTCCAAAAACCTTCAGGACCAGCTAAGACATTTGCTTAAATAACCAGGCTATGATGTTGATCTCCTCTAGGAGATTTGGTTTGTTTCTTTTATCACTTTTCATTAAGTGGCCAGATATTGTGCAGAGCATTCACAGTTGCTCTCTTAAGGGAGGGATCAGGTGAGCCCCTAGATAGGCCTCATGTTATTGAGACATAGTCTCATCCAATGTTATTTGATTGTGTTCAGTTATTATGTTTATGATTTTAAATATAATTTTACACTGTTGCCAGTTAAATTGGAGCATGCCACTTTTATCAAGGACTGGATGAAGGACTAGTGTCAGTGTTCAATTACCCTGCCTTAAAGAAAAAAGTGTGCATGAACAATCTACTGCATATTTACTTCAATTTATTTGCCTTTTTTACTTTGAGGAATAAATAAATTGGTCTTTTGTATACAAATTGTAGGATTCAGCCACATACTCTTTACAGAGGGGAAATTGGGATGTGTGATATATCAGAATCTCAGCAAGGTCAAGCAGATGTCTGTCCTAGACTGTAGCCTCGATCATCACTCCCAGGAAGCTTTGGATTCCACAATGTTCTCACTTATCTTGCAAGCTATTTGTGCTCAGGGTTTTAGACACAAACAACCAGTAAGACCTGCAAACAGAGGAATTCATTGTGTCCTCATGTTTATCCCACATTTTTATGTAGGAAAAAAATTATGAAGGAGTATGACGGTCCCAGGTGGTACAAAGGTGTTACTACAGCTGTATGTCTAGAAGTATATTTATTCTGTTTTTGTACAATGTCCACAAATTTGACAAATTATGTTAGGGAGAAAAAGTTGCAGAAATTCAAGAAGTACTATAGCAAAAATAGTTGGTCAGTGACTGCTGTTACGATGTGACTTTGAACAGTTTGTGAACATGGAAGAGGTCTAGTCTTGGACAAAATTATAATGTCATTGGTGATTCACAATTGAAAAACCTTTTTTAACTAACTTGAGTAATCTTGGTTCAGTACGGCCAACACTTAATGTTTGTGTTATATAAGAGTAAGAAAGATTATGATGTTATAAAATGTTTAGTTTCACAATTGTTAAATCCATGGTTTGGAATTTGCTGCTCGAGAGAATGTTTGCCCTGCCTCTGAACATCTTTATCAGTACTCAAGGACAGTGTGCGCTGTTCCAGGAAAGCAGAGGAAAGATATTTGAAACTTTGTCAGCCATTGCGATTACTTGTTTTTTGTTTTTTTTTTGTAAGCAAGTGTCTGATATTTGTGGCATGCATTTCTGTAGAAATGTATTTGTTTGAATTAAATTTGTACATAAATGATTCCTTTGTGCATAACATTTGTATTGCATTATATTACATATACTGATCGAATATCTGCTTAACCCTTGCCTGGAGGCCAAAAAGTCAAGGTAGCAGGTACTGCAGAGAGTTTACGGTTATTTCTAAACCACTGTATGCTGTCTTTGCTTTGTTAATTCAAAATGGATGGGAACAGCTAAAGCTCCATTCTTTATCATTGTCATTTCAGTTCCAAACAAAGTCCTGTTGTAGGAAAATAACATAAAAATTCACCCACCTTAAATTATGCGTGAAGCCCTTTCCTTTTATTTCTCATCTGTGTAGAGTCTCCGTTACTCAAACACAGCTGTAGTTCTGTAGTTTTCAAGTGTGTTTATCCATTTCAACAAGATTACCGTATAACACACACAAATACAAATATATATATATATATATATATATATATATATATATATATTTGTGTGTGTGTGTATTTATAAGAAAATCTGGTTGGAATGGGGAAAAATCATGCTTGAAAACTACAGAACTACAGGGCTTCAGGCAGCTTTTATTCAAATTATTAAGGATTTAGTTTTATTATTTATTATTACTGAGTCTGATTAAATCTGTCAGTGCCCAGACATTCTGTATTTCAGCAGGACACACCCACCGTGTTTAATTCAATTAAATTGTCAGACATATCGTGACGAGTATAATAATACTACACCGTTGGCTGCAGAAAACCGCTCCCCGATTTTTGGGCCTCCCATCCTGACCACTGATTGGCCATTAAAAATTTCTCAATGCAATTTCCCAGCTTAGACCCGCCTCGCTTTAAGCCCTTCTGAGCCGCGCCATTTGTTGTGGCCGTGCGTTATTCCCACCCGAGCGGGTCTTTCTCCTCTGGATTGGTCCTCTGGAGTGTCCGTCAGCAGGCATCTGAAGCTGACCACCAGCTGCAGGGCTCACATTAGAGCGCGCTGGTGTGTCATCGCGTCGCAAGAGCCAGTGAGGCACGGTGAGGAATGTCAGCCTTATCACTTGTGCTAAGCCAGGCCAGAGCGAGGATGAGGAAGGCTGTCTGCGCTCCTCTCTGATGCAGATTCAGCCTGAACGTGCCCACTGTCAACATGGCAAAGCGGTGGTCCGCGTTGCCCACTTCTAACATGGCGGCGCTCAGCCCGGTCCGCTCATTGACTCTCGTGTTCCTGGTGGTCAGCGCCTGTCCCGCGCGCTGCTTTCACGCCAGAGAGGTGGCGATGGAGGAGGAGACCGTCATCATCGGCCTCAGGCTGGAGGACACGGACGACGTGTCGTTTATGGACAGGGGCTACCTGCGCGTAAGCGAGCGCTCGCGCGTCAAGCTGCGCGTTTACGGGCAAAACATCAACAACGAGACTTGGTCCAAGATCGCGTTCACGGAGCACGAGCGCGCCGCCGACAGCTACGGTTACGCGCCCGGTTTGCACCCCTGCGGCATCCGCTCGAGCGACATCATCATCCTTCCGAACGTGGAAGTGAACCGCAGGACGTCCGGCGTGATCGAGATCGACGTGAAGCCGCTGCGCAAGACCGAGAAGAGCAAGGTGTACTACCTGTGCATCGCCACGCAGGACGACGACGCGCGTCCAGAGAGCAGCTGGGTGTACCACGACGGCCACGACACCAAGGTGCTGGTGGTGGAGGAGAAGAAGTTCCTGCTGCCCTTCTGGCTGCAGGTGATCTTCATTGCCATGCTACTGTGCCTGTCCGGCATGTTCAGCGGCCTCAACCTGGGACTCATGGCACTGGACCCCATGGAGCTCAGGATCGTCCAGAACTGCGGGACGGAGAGGGAGAAGAACTACGCCAAGAAGATCGAGCCTGTGCGAAGTCAGGGAAACTACCTTCTGTGTTCCCTTCTTTTGGGAAACGTTCTCGTGAACACCACTCTGACCATTCTGCTGGACGACATTGCAGGGTCTGGCTTGATTGCGGTGGTGGTGTCCACCATTGGGATTGTCATATTCGGAGAGATCGTGCCACAGGCCATCTGTTCGAGACATGGGCTTGCTGTTGGGGCAAACACCATATTCTTGACTAAGTTCTTTATGATCCTTACTTTTCCTGCTTCTTATCCAGTCAGTAAGCTTTTGGACCACGTGCTGGGGCAGGAGATCGGGACCGTGTATAACCGAGAGAAGCTTCTTGAGATGCTCAGGGTTACAGACCCATATAATGACTTGGTGAAAGAGGAGCTCAATATCATCCAGGGAGCTCTGGAGCTGAGGACTAAAACCGTGGAGGATGTGATGACCCCTCTTCGTGACTGCTTCATGATCACCGCTGATGCCATCCTGGACTTCAACACCATGTCTGAGATCATGGAGAGTGGCTACACTCGCATCCCGGTTTTTGAAGGAGAGAGGTGTAACATAGTCGATCTGCTGTTTGTGAAGGACTTGGCGTTTGTGGATCCAGATGACTGCACCCCACTGAAAACCATCACCAAGTTCTACAGCCACCCTTTGCATTTTGTCTTCAATGATACTAAGCTGGATGCCATGCTGGAGGAGTTCAAGAAAGGTAAAAGTAATTTAGCTTGAGAGAGATGAGAGATCAATTAATATCCATTTCTGATGGACGACTAAAGAGAAGCTTTTGATCCACCTGTGGTGCATGAATTTTATGTGTTCAGGACTACAACTTCTTTAGAAGAACATTACTGTAGTGTTGTTTGACATACTGGTACAATGACATAGATGATCTTTGATGTTATATGCATTCAGATGTGAACATCACACACCCCAAAAATAGAAGTAAAATTGAAATAAGTCACATTAGTCTCAAATTTGAAGAATGGTTAGAATGCTGTGTTGGTATTGAATGTGAATGATGGTCCAGTTCCTTAAAACTCTTTTTGTTTTCTGTTGTCTGTGGTATGGGTTCTTCTCTACTTTGCTGCCACATCCTGTTGGGAAGAATGATGTAGCTGCATGGACTGGCACAACTGCAACATGTGCACGATACAATGCTGTACCTCATTCAGTCTCAGAGAGAAACATCCATGTCTTATTCAGCCATACAGTGAACTCAGAAGGCAAGATAGTAGCTTCACATTTTCATTTCAGATGACTACAGCTATTGACACTGAACCTAAAGGTAGTGAAAGTAGTTTCAGCCATGTTGGATAGATTTAGAAAGTACAATACATACAAACCCTGAACTTTCTGCTTATTATTATTACTATTGTTATTATTATTATTATTATTTAGCCAGAAATTTACAACATGTTTATTACCAGTGAGCATATGCACAAGTTAGTCTTAACTGCAGGTTACTATGTCATGAAGCACTGTCCAATTAATTTTGACTAATTTGGTTGCATCAGAGCAGAATGCATTTTTCCAGGGACTTAAGAATTTATCCTGCTGCTCCTGTCAGCACACATATCAGCAGTCATATCATTAATGAGGATAAACGAGCCAGTTAGAGTAGAGGCCATACATGATGAGGATGTATCACTGTGTACAGTGTGTTTCATAGATTAAGTGGTTGTGGTGAAAGGCAGTTCCTTTTTTCTCACATTTTCCATTTTTCTTCACTCTGGTACTGGACAAAGTTTTAGGCTTCTTTATTTAAGACTTGTTCTGTGTTCTTAAGACTTGTTTACCAGTGTTTTGAGTCTTTTTGTGTGCTCTGAGGTTTTGGCACATGGTGGCCTTTGATATTCTGCAACTGATAGTACTCTTTAGTCATTCAGTCTAGTAGTCTTCTATCATCTACTACGCTGTTTGTTGTTACTGATCTTGCTTCGCTTTTTTAATAATTGTTTTGTAGCTTTATGTTCATAATGACCCATTTTTTCTTGCAGGGACACTTTTTTGGTTTTCTTGTTGTCCGACATCTGACAGCAATGGATTCCATAGTAACAGCAAGTCTAACTTACCCTCCTAGTAAGACATAGCTATAAAGCAAGCGAAGCAAGTGCTTTTGGTGCCTTAAATATTGAGTCAGTATTTAAATTGTGAAAAGTTTACAGTCTGCGCGCTTGCTGCCATAACCATGTGATTTCTAATATTTCTAGGATTGATTCTCTCCATCAAGAATGCAATAAATCTGCATTCATCAGCAGGCTTACTAGAAATTACACTATATTTTTACATTATTTAACATTACATTTCTCCCTCTTGAATTCAAAGTACAGTACACTAGAGTATTAATTACTTACAGTAAATGCCATCAGCTTCTCCCACAGACCTCCTTTAGATGTCACAGTGCATATGAAAATAATGGAAGTTTCTTTTTGGAAATTTTTGGAACTAGAAATTCTTAGCACAACAGCTAAGCATTTTGAGTTCCAGTGCTTTAGATTTTATGATTAATGAAATAATGATAGCCTTCACAGAGCAGAGGAAGAATGGTCTGCATCGTAGCAGGAAGTTGGTAACTGGTAACTGGTGGTGCTCATTGCCTATTCTAAAGCTAAGAAAAAGTGCTCCTTATGAAGCCTCAGCAATGGTTTTATTTACATTTCATACAGCTGCCATTTCAGGTTCAGGAGATGGGTAAGAATGAGCGATGTTCCAGAGGTCTGTCAGTCTCTTTTAGATCCTTTTTGTTGGTGTTTTGTTTGCTTCATTATTTTATCATGATGTGTAACGTGTTTTATTAGTTGCTTTATAGTTACCTATATTTCTGTTACTTATACATATATTTGTCCGGTAGTGGACTCGGACTGGTAGGCTGGCTTTTAAATCAGTCCAGCATTCCACAAGTGGTGGCCCGACAGGAAATGGACTTAAACAGATTTGGGTAACAATCGGCATGTGCATGTTCTACAATGTCAAACTCGAGTCCATCAACAAAGCCTGTCTTAGAAGGCCCCACATCTCCTGTGTAAAGGACTTACCGTCACCCACATAAGCATTTCCCTCTGTGTTTGTCGTGACTCTGCATACCTTTCAACTTGTGTTTACTGAAAACAATAGACGGGAGATGCTCTGTGGGCCAAAGCAGCCCTACATGTGCCAGAGTGCAGGGGCAACTACTTTTCTCTGGTGGGCCAGCATACGCTCCTTTAGGTTCTCCACAACTGTATCGTATATTAATATAAGATTTTTTTCCACATTTTTCTTCTTCTCCTTTTCTTTTTTAATTCTGGGGTTAGTCATGTTTGGTTGTATACACAGCTTTGATATTGGACATATTTGTCTGCTGTGGTATTAATTTAAAAAATTCTTTCCAGGAATGAAGGGTATTTGCTTACAGAATGTTGCCATGTTGGAATGTGTAATCCTGTAAGCGGGGCTGGGAATTTACAGGGTTAATGGCTATTTATGTTCACAAACTGAGACACAATTGGCAGATTTTACATGAATCATGATGTAAACAAGTTCAACACACCAATTTCCAGTCAAGTATATTTGAAGTCGTTAATGAGCAGCACTTTTATACTTGGGGATTAATAAAGTATCAGTCACACGTTATGCTGCTCAGTAATACTCTGTCGAGAATTGTTCTTTACTGTGTGTGCTAAAATTCTTTTTAACAATCCATTTAATTCTACATCATATAGCTTGCCAGTAAAGCTGAAATCTGCTAAGTCTAAGTGGGGCTTGTAAGCTGCCGCTAGTTTTTTTTTTTTATTCTACATGCAGAAGAGTTGGGATCCAGACTTGAGGTTGACGATTTGATGAATTGTTTTCAGTTTAATGAAAATGCTCTGTTGGATCTTTTATAAATGTTACTTTTATTAGATTTCCAAAGTACAAAATCTGTCAGAACAAGACTTTGTGTTTCCATTTTTGATGTTTTTCTTTTTTAACGTCATTTGAACACTATTTTCATTGATGAATGGACCAGTAGAAATGGCTCAAAATAGTTTTACAGATTATTTTATTACATTATCTAACATTAAAAGTTTTTTTTTTTCATTTTTCTAAAAGCTTTTTTAGATCCAAGGTTTTGTTCCAAAAGAGACATTATATATCGCTGTCTGTTTGTTACATCTCTCAAGACTATGGTGATGTTTATACAAAAGTCATAGATCAAGCTTCTCTTAACGCAGTTTACCATAGTACTCCACTTTGTGGGTCTCATTATGGCTGGACATTTACTTGTCCTTACACCAGGAGTGTCCAGGCTTATCTGCAAACAGCTGGTGTGGCTGTAGATTTACATTCAAAACAAGCACATCTGATTTCACTTGTTTAATCAATTTGTCTCAAGCAGTTTATTATGTGTACTCTAACTGTGAAGTGTGTGTGTGTGTGTGTGTGAGAAGACTGACCATTACTGTACGGAGATTACAACAGTAATTGTTTTAATTTATAAGGTCTTATTGCTGTATTGACATTTCACAGTTGACATTGACATTTTCTCAATTTAAGAAAGATTTAATGCATATTAATGTATGTATTAATCACTAACAATAATATTGCAGTGAAATTAGTTAGAAATTACATTACTTTCCCTATAAAAGAATCCAGATAAAGATAAAAATGTTAACATTTGAAAAAGGAATCGATGCAACCTTTCACAAGTTTTCTAAAAGTCTTCAAATTTGAACACAGCGCCTGTTTCTTTGCCCTTTTCTCTGATGAATTTTTTCTGTCCTCTTAAGGACCTTTCTAGTCTTTATAAAAGGGACAGACACATTTCCCATTGCCTTAATTTATGTTTGCGACATGAAAAATATTCCAGTGAGGCATCACAGACTCGCCACCCACAGTCCCCCTGGCTATTTATAAAGAAATTCCATTATGGAAAAAATCTGAGTAAAATCCCATTCCATAAATAAGGTGGGAATGGGCAGATCGTGTAAGAGTGTGTAGTCTGAAGGGCAGGGTCTTAAAACAGAGGCTGATTCTCTGTCACATTCTCCTGTGTAGTAGCCTAGTTTTGATTGATGATAGTTGTGCTGTGTGAAACTGTTTCATACTAAAGGTCTGTGTCACAGTTCTTATGAGACAGCCAAGACGTTGTAAATAGCCAGCAGGTGTATTATATTTTATCTTTATGTTTGACATCTTAAAAAGCTTGGACACCCGATCCCTTTTAATTTTTTGTGGTTCAGGCGTGTTATGATTCTTAGAAGGTGTGTCTTCCTATGTTGGTTATATTTTCTCATTATGCACCACACCAGCTTTGTATAATCTCAACATGCCATATTGTTGGTCAGCCTATAGAAGAACAGTTACATGCAACTGCAAGTGCTCAAACTTCAATTGTGACTTTGATGCATAAATAGCCCCAAAAACCTATGCGACACTGTGTGGGCATTTTATGGAGCTGAGGAACAATGTTCCCTCTTTGCTGGAGTCTTGAATGTCTCTTTTCTCTTTCTCTCTCTTTGTAGTCCTAGGAGGTCTGAGCTTGTCCTGTACATGAGATCCTACGTATATCGTGGTCAAGAGCTCCACCATTCCTGAAAGTTTCTCAGAAGAACTTAATTTACATATGCTCTTTAAACCTTCAGATACGTAAAAAACACAGGGTTTAAAGGTAAACTGACAGTTGTTACAGGCTAAAGCCTGTTTGGTTGCTTAGATTTCTCAATATAAGTGAACTTAAAACAAGCATGAATGTTTGCCTTAATTGGTAGTGTCATTTGCAGAAACTTCACGTGGGCACTCTGGTTGTCCCATTGTCACGTCGGTGAGAGCATCGCCCAACTGCAGTGGAAACTTCATTTCAGGTCTAATATTAGCTCTGGCTCTGGAAAATTCCTTTTAAATGATCACTAGCTGAGAAACAGGAAAAGAATTTTCTTTAACGTTTTGGTTGACAGTACTGGGCAGGAATTTTTTAAGCAGCTTATTGAGGGGGTCCTGAGAAAACAGATGTGGAAGCATGGGAGATTTGTTAAGAAAATGTAATGGATTGTTGTCTGACTAAATCCAAGAGCATTTTGTTTGACCAATTTCTTGGTTATCATCAGTTTCATCCTTTCTCACAAGTCAGGGGCAAAGAATGCTTTCAGCAAGCATTTTTACCCCAATATTAGTTTGTGTAAAGAGGTCCAGAGCGTACGTGAATCGCAGTGTTTGGTTTGGACTCAACATTGCCAAATTTCATGCCACAGAGCGGATTCCCATGTGTATACCGTATGCATCTAACATTTGTGTGTGTTTGTTTGATTTGGCAGGTAAATCCCATCTGGCTATTGTCCAGCGAGTGAACAATGAAGGGGAGGGAGACCCTTTCTATGAGGTTCTGGGCATTGTCACATTAGAGGATGTCATTGAGGAGATCATTAAGTCTGAGATTCTGGATGAGACTGATTTGTACAGTACGTCTTTACAGCTTTGACTTGCGTAGTGTTATTGCAGTTTATGAACCTAAAACATAATGCATACCGTATTGCATTACGAATGTATATAGATTTTGTAACACAGTCTTTCCATTTGTTTTGGTAAAAGCTGACAACAAGACGAAAAAGAAGATAGCTCATCGGGAGAGGAAGCAAGATTTCTCTGTTTTCAAGCCAACAGACAACGATCTTGGGATCAAAATATCACCACAGCTTCTCCTGGCGACCCTGCGGTTCCTAGCAACTGGTACTGACGTCTGATTGGTGTGTGCTCTTGATTAGGAAAGCAATCACAGATTGATTCATGTTCTTCACCTCTCCTTTTCCTTTCTGTTCTAGAGGTAGAGCCGTTTGGACCTGCTCAAATGTCAGAGAAAATCCTCCTGCGCTTGCTCAAACATCCCAACGTCATCCAAGAGCTCAAATATGATGACAAGAACAAGAAAATGTTAGAGCATTATCTCTTTCATCGCAACAAGCCTGTGGATTACTTCATCCTCATCCTACAGGTCAGCACCGTGCACTGTGTCATAGCATTCAATGCATAATCTACAATTTAATGGGGGGAATACGTGGAGACATTGTGACAGGTGATTTAGTCAAAGTCGAATGAATTGGTGGAAACAGTTTTTGGGGTGAGATATTGACACCAAATGTTTTATATATATATATATATATATATATATAATATATATATGATATAGGTTGTAACAAAACCTCGTATCTCCATTTTTGTTGTTTTTCAGTTTTTGATATAGTTTGAAAATGCCTGTTGTCCTTTACATTGTGGGTGAAGTTCATGATGAATGGACCAAACGAAATGGCCCAAAACTACTCTGAAAAAAGTCTGGTTCCACTTACATTAAAAGTAAAGTATGTTTTTCCTTATCCTGTAAAGTTATCGTTTTGGAGATACGAGGTTTTGTTCTGACAGCAGCGACTTTTTGGCTGAATTGCTGACTATAAACTAACCTAGGCTGACACATTCTCCTGTAGTAATAATCATTACTTTTTGTGTTGGATTTAGCAGTTGCTCTATGATTTGGCCCTTCATTTCTTTTTCTTGTGTTTTTGCCCCATCACACTTTTAATGTGTTGGAATAATCAGAAATAATCATAAAAACAGTTGTTGTCGTTCTTGAAATTGTTTAGTGTCAGTATGACTTGTGTTATCCACTAATCGAAAAATAACAGGTTTTGTGTTTGATTCTCTTTTATTTTACTAAAAATAATAGTCTAAATTATTAATGATAATAATAATAACCTTCCAGTCAGGATTGAAAGTAACCACCATATAAGTGCTAGAATGTAGGGTGTGATTACCACATATTAGTGCCGCTAGAGACATTTAGTCCTTATCACAATGTGGCCTTTCATGCATACAAGCACTGTGATTTTTGCTGTTGCAAGAAAACCTCCTATCTCTGAAACAGTGACTTCACAGGAAAAGGAAAAATCGATCTTCATGCTAATATCTGCTTTTCAAAATTTCTGTTTGTCCATACATCATGAAATGTTCACAAAAAGGCAGCTGGCATTTTCAAATAGTGTCAAAAAAAAACAAAAAATGTGCTATGATGGCAAAACATTGTACCTGTTGCAAGACTAATCTTATATATTTACATATAGAGAAAACAAATACTTTCATAGGCTCATACCCAAGTTGGCAAACTGTACACTGAGTAGGCCAAGTATTCTGGATGAACTCAGTCTAGTTGTAAGTGCTTTGTCTGATTCATTCCCTGTATAGGATAATGTAGTATGCAGCCCTAAAGGCAGATTAACTATTGAACTCCCTGAACTGTACATTCAACTAAGCCATATGACTTTACAAACTGACCAGACTGAGCTCTGTTCTCAGATGTAGCTTACAAAGCACCAAGCTCAGCATTTTTAACACATTCTTTTCTTTCTCCAGAAAAGCTAGTTGATTATAGCAGGTGAGAGAAATGTTTTTAGGACCAACCTTAATTACCTTAAACATGAGACACATGCTGTTTAGACCAGCGATAACAAAAACATGTTGTAATTTAGTATTAATTATTTCTCACTCATAGCTGAAACGGGTGGTGTAATATGCAGGTTATAAGCTTTTAATCAATACCAGGTTTGTGAGGTGATGATGATTTACATGATGTAAATTTGAGCAAAAGATACTGTGCCTACTGCAGTGTTTTGCAGAAGGATACTGCGTGCCGTTTGTTGACATCAAAGCAAATGTAAAAATGTGAAAGTGTAAAAATGTAAAAGTCTTGAACGAGTTACAGAATGTAAATGAAATAACTATGTAATCAACCATGTTATTGTGTAATTGCATTTATATAAGCCAGGGAAGTGACAGTGATAACTCTCGACTTCTAAGAGTTGAATTTGTACTTTATTACTCTAAAACTCCTCCTTTTCATCCTCAGGGGAAGGTGGAGGTTGAGGCTGGCAAGGAGGGGATGAAGTTTAAAGCAGGGCCATTTTCCTATTATGGAATGATGGCCTTAACATCATCACCAGGTCTGTGTAATGGAGCAACACAAACACACACAACACAAGCACTGCTCGTGAGCTGAGGTGGTGCTGACTCCTCGCTTCTCCTCTAATGCCTTCTGGACTAGAACTCTGCCTGGCAGTTTTAGACACAATCTCCTACACCTGCCATTCAGTCCTGCTGACAGCTGAGTCAGCTGATTGTGTATACATTTCTACTGTCAAGCACTGAGCTTTTAGCCACAGCCCTGCAAGAAGCTGGCTTTGGTCAAATTAAACTTGGTAAAATGAATGCTTTGACCAGCCCTTGTGGGGGTGTGTGTGTGGGGGATGGGAGCGGGGTCTGTTGTGTTATGTGATTTCTGTGTATAAAAATTGTGCATGTTTGTCTCCAATCACTTATTTTCAGTCCTGTTGGTATTTTTTGGTAGAGCTTTCATTGCTCTTACATTGCTAATGATGTAGGAGAGAGTGGGGCACAAGCTAACACATTTTGCTTTTTGCTAAATATTTAAAATATATGTATTTGAACAAAAAAAATGTATATTCGAACAAGATAAGTACTTACTTATTTACAGTTTACCCCATAGTTAGTATCAGGTGTAACAGACTGAGGGTCTAGTTGTAACACTTTTTAGAAAAGTCTGGTAAATTTATCCAAACAGAATTAATTCAATATAATTTTTGTTGTTAGAACCAAACAAGCATTTCAAACCTAAACATATAAAAATACATACATCAAAATAAATATGTTTAGTATAAAGAGGATTTGTGAAACACTTGACAGATTTATTTTTGACCACAAAGCAGAGCAGCAAATATCAAATATCCGACTTTTTAATGAATATGGGAATAAAAAAATCCCAAAAATCAATTGTTTTGAATTCAAATAAGTGGTATATGCTGCTCTCATTGTTTTTTTCTTTTGAGGAACTTATTTCTAGAACTATGTTAATATAACCTTGCCATGTGGTGAAACTCAAATAATGTCTCTCAGATAGCTGTCAAAAATTTGCAGATGTTGATATAGGAAGTACGAGAAGGTGACCAAATGATTGGCTTGACCCTTCTCAAAAACATTAAAAATCTTTGCTACATTTTATCTTTCATTACTACTACTAAATCACTACTACTCTGCAAATGATTGATTCCTTTAAAATCCCTTCTGTGTTTTTTTTCTTTATTTATTCATGTTTCCTTTATTTCTTTCTCCTTTTGCTTTTCTTCCATCTTTATTCTCCAGTTCCACTCTCCTTGTCTCGAACGTTCGTTGTGAGCAGGGCAGAGTCACTTGCGGGATCTCCAGGTACACACTTGTCCTTTGCCTCCTTTCATTCTGTCACTCACTAACTCAGTTTCTCCTCCTCAGTCAGGATGTATTGTACATTTCCCTAACCCTCTCTCAGTCTCTGAATACAGAATGTAAGAAGTACCTTCTTTGTATCACTTGATTGACTCACTTGGGTTGAGAGATTATTTTCTAAAACCAGTTTGCTAAATCTTTAGGATATATTTGTGCTTAAATTATGATTAGAATTTATTAGATTTAAAACATCAGTAAAATGTATTAGGATATCAGTTATGCCTTTTCTCCATTCCAGTTTTAACCCTTTATCCCACATATTGTCATTTTTGTCTGGCAAATTCTTATAGTTTCCACTGAATGATCATACATTCTACTCAGTAGTAGTAGTTGTTTATCTAAAACATTTTATGGACATCTGACCCTGGGATAGTGGGATTATATACATTCCAGTGGAATGACTGCTGCTCTAACGGTTCCCTGTGGACTCTCTTTGAACTATTTTTTTAAGTCATGGAAAGCATAATCTTATTTTGATTAAAAAATCTTCCCTTTGGAAAACTCTTCTCTTTCCCTTTCCATTTTTTTTCACTTGCACTCATTTTACTTGGATTTCACTTAACTTGGTAATTTCTCAGGTGCTCTTAATTCAATAATTTAACATACTTTACAAGAACTGTCGCTCTGATTATCTTTTGAATGTTAAGATTAAACCTCATTTTATACAGATTAAGCTACTCCTGCACTATATTTGTGCCTAATTTGGTTCAAGCCTATGTTTATTCACGTCTTGAAAATGGTCCCTAATGTTAAGCTATGAGACAATCCTAGATTCAGTGTTATGCAAAGCAGTATAATCCACAAGACCAATGTGGGGACGTATGAGGATACCTCCATCTTCCAGTGGTCCTCTGAAGGACAGAATGATAGCCATCTGTATTGGTTGTTTACAACACAGCAGCACCAGCAGATGACCTTAGAACTTTTTGTTTGCTACACAGAGAATAAGTCACCTCCACGACCTTTTGGACTCAACCACTCGGACTCTGTGAACCGCAATGACCGCATGGAAGCTCTCACACCAACCCTCGGCAGCAGCAACAACCAGCTCAATGCCTTCCTGCAGATCTATGTGCCGGACTACTCTGTCAGAGCAGCCTCTGATTTGCTCTACATTAAGGTTTGAGTCTTGAGATTCCCAGTTTTCAATCATAATGATTAATCTAACATTAAGTGTCTTACAGATATTTGGGTGCTTCTTGATACTTGAGTCACCATATCATCGATCAGCCATAACATTAAAACCACCTCCCTGTATCTGCACTCATTGCCCATTTTATCAGCTATACTTACCATATAAGTGCACTTTGTAGTTTGACAATTACAGACTGTAGTCCATCTGTTTCTCTGCATAGTTTGTTAGCCCCCTGTCACCCTGTTCTTCAATGGTCAGGACCCCAAGAGGACACCATAGAGCAGGAATTATTTGGGTGGTGGATCATGAGTGTAGAAACAAGGAGGTGGTTTTAATGTTATGGCTGATCGGTTTAGCAGGCAGACCTTTGTAAGGACTGTTGATTTTGTTTTGTGTGGCAGGTGACCCGGCAGCAGTATCAGAACGCTCTCATGGCATCCCGCATGGACAAGACGCCACAGTCTACTGACAGCGAGTTCACTAAGATAGAACTCACACTGACTGAACACCAGGACGGACCAGGAGGCGAGTCAGCTTCACTGCTGATCCAGCAGCAGAACTCCACCAGTGCGCATAAACCCAACCACACTGCACACAGTGATGGAGCTATCTAAAGGATATGAGAGAGCTCTGTTCTCTGAGTTGTTGAGCAGTTGGGAAGCTTTCACAGGGCAGCTTCTCCAGGATAAAATGAACCCTCTGATTTTCTACTTTTTATCACAAACTTTCCAAGGGACAGAGGGCACAGTAAAATATTACATACCACACTGTGGGACGTGCTACTATTGCGGGCATTAGCAGAACTAGGACCGACCACCCTCCTCTTACTCACTCAGCCACATTCTAATCAGAACTCACTCACATCCAGCAATAGAGAAACAATAAGAGTCTCAAAATGGCCATAGCACTGTCCACTGTCACTTCTATTGAAGGCCGGTGAGGAATGAAAAATGAAAATGTAGTGCGTTATAATGCAGTATTAATGTGAGGTCTCATCATCCAATGACATACTGAGTTAACAGGAGTGGGGCTCATTTGTCATTTGGGTGTGCGAAGATCACATTTTAAAAGGAACAGCAAATCTAGTTTGGCATTAATCAAAGTTTTCTTACCTCAGTTCTTTGGTTAGAACAAAAGCTACGAGTGTAAGCAATGTAGGCATGACGGGCATGTTTTAATTAACGTGATATTTGATAGGGTTAATTTATGAGCTTAGAAAAAAGAGCATAGTTATACATTTCTTACAAGCAAGGATGATAACACCCTTTTGGGAATTAATTTAATTATTTAAATGTGTTTTTAGCCTGTTATGACCTGATTATTGAAATATTCACTGAAATCAGGGAGATTCATCACAGTGTATAAAGACCAACGCTCCTGCCTCAGTCCAGATTGCTTCGGTAAACACATTTGCTTCCTGATCCTTTTGGAAGATTCCGAGCAACCGAGTCTGGAAAGAGGTAGCGTGGCTTTTGTGACTTTTATATATACATACAAGGAGCTAAAACAGAACTTTTTCAGACTGCTCAGTTTGTGCTAGAACATATCAATGCACGTGAAGATTTAAGAACAAATGTCAGTCATCATTAGATGCAGGTGTATACCCACAGAATCAGGTGTCTTCATATCTATTGCAAAGCCCTATGCATTTTCCACAGAAATGGAAGTGGCCAAACCACTAAGCCTTTTCATAGTCGTCAGCCATGGAGATAAAGAGGCCACTCAGAGTAGAATTGAGGAGTTTCTTGACCAAAGAAGGAGTATTAAAGTATGATCAACCCTTAAGTGTTATAGATGTTTAGCTCCCCAGCAGCATCAGATGTCATGTTTATGAAAACAGCAGAGGCTGCATGTCTTACACATGTACAGATGTGCTATGTAAAGTATTTTCAGTACAAAGACATTCAGTATGTTTACATGAGGGCCTTTTTCGTGTACTTTTTTACTTCACTTTTGAAATCCGAGGTACGGTGTCGCATTTTACACTGAATAGACAGACTATATGTATATCTCACAACGTAACTCCAGTTTTTGTATGAAAAACGGTGGACCATTGTTGTTAACAGTAAGCTTTTAATTTGAGGTGCATTTGTCTGATCATGTGTTAAATGTATGTTTAAAACCATTTCAAGAATTTGTTTTCAGTTTAAATAATTCTACTGTTTTATGCTGCGTTTTAGAAAGGCGAACACTGTCAGAATCCTTCAGTATGACGTACGTGTAACTTGCTTCATGTCACATCGTAACAGTCTAAAATCTAATTACAGAGTTCAGCAGTCCTTGCTGAATTCATCATCATGGGAATAAGGTACTTGTAGTGTTTCCTCTGTTTTGAAAGAGTCATACAGTTATTTATTATTTGTCTGCACCTCAATTGGGAAAATACTTTGGAGGGATGTTTTTTCCTTTAAGTTTAGTTCAGTATTTCAGTTCATTACACTGCTCCTCAAGGGCTTCTGTTTGGTGAGTGTTCTATTAGGCACTCTTGGGATACAGCTGGGGTCTCAGTCTTAAGTATTATGTAGCAACCTGTCAGTGCAATAGTGTTTCAGTTATGCAGGGACAATCAGGAAAATAAACCCACAAAACTCAAACTCTCAAGTGCTGTTGCAAACAGGACACAGAAAATGAACCGATTGATGGCCAAGGACAGGATGAAAAGTGTTACAGATGAATAGTGGAGCTGTTGAACTACAAGTACGTATTGTATAAGCATCAAGAAGGGGTCACTGAGCATTCCTGTCACAGAGCTTATTTCAAATAACATGCTGTAGTCCATTTTATACTGTATAAGAAATGTTCTCATTTTCTCAGAGGGTAATGTTGTGTCCTAAAGATTGTAAAATTATTTGTCATGGCCCGCCTTAGACAAAACAGAGGAAACTTCTTCAGAAATGTGGTGCTCAAACGTACGGTTCGAGTCCATCATATAATGCTGCTATTCAGAATCTTGAATGTCTACAGAAATGCTGTAAAAGCATTGAGAATAGAGAGTTGTATTGTATACTTACCATCAACAAGAAAATATCATCTATATATATAAAAAAGTTGAATGTTACTATTATAAAAGAATTGTTTTGACAACTGCTTGATTGGTGCATTTTTTTTGTTTCTTAAATGCCTTGTAAATATGTGAGAACTGTAAGGAATTTAATATTTTGAGGGCTAAAGAGACTCTTTGGTTAAGTGGCCACTAGGTGGCTCTCTTGCTAAGAGAATAATGAACTCAACACTGAAAAGGACATTTTAAACGCTCATCACATGGCACACAGTCTGCGCAATACATACATTTAAAGGTTCTCAGGTAGGAAGAAGTTCTTTAAACTTTAAAAAGGTTTTTCACACCCACACATCCAAAAATCGTTCTTTGAAGAACCATCCACTGAAAGGTTTTTCAGGCCCCCGTCTATGTTTTTTCTATGGCATCGCTCCAAAAAAAACTCTTTTGGCACCTTTATTTTTAAAAGTGTCCAAGATACAATTAAACTAAGGGCTGATCATGTAAGAGAAATAGCCTTTATTTCTACAGTAAGATTACAGATTATAAATTCATGACACATCCTCTTTTCTTGTCATTGTGGAAAAAATAAAAGTAGACCAAATATAACAACTGCAAGACCTTGCAAACTTGAAAAAAAAATAAAAAACAGCAGGAAAGAAACTTGTCATCAGTCATTTAAGGCAACCAATTAACCGTTATTTGAAATAAAATGTGGCTCGTCATGTATTTTGTTCTAAGCCTTGTCCCTTATAATTCAGTCCTTTTGTGCATCATCTTAAAAAAATAATCAAAGACTACATCTGCTTCCTTAGAGACACCTGGGCAACAACGAACTAACATGATCACAGTCTCCATCGTTTTGTACTCAGTACTTTAATATGAATCGATATATAAAGTCAATGATCAAGCTTGTAGTTGTATAGTTGTGATTTGATCTGGATCAGGTATGATTTCACAGTGGAATTAGGTGAAGCAAGTTGAAACTGTTGCACGCACTAGGTGGCCATATGACTGTACAGTAGAAAATAACCGTCGTCCAGGTGATGGTGCTGTTTGGAAATGGAGACTAATGCCTCTGCTGAGAACAGGCTGTGCTCAGTGGATTATGCCTGACAGACTCCACTGTTCTTCAATACAGAACAGCTCAAAAACACAAAACCAGTCCCAAAATCAGTCTTAATGTTTGTACTGTAAACAACGCAAAAACAAGTTCTAAAGGTAGAAAAAATAAAATGCTGAGAAACGCGCACACGTTAAAAAATGTAAGGGCAACTGGGTTAAAGTGCCTCAAGTCACTCAAACAAAGGTAAGCCAACTTTTTCCATGTGTACAAAAACAAAATGGTATAGAGAACCACAATCAAAGAATGTCATCACATAGTGCTGATCACCACTATGACTGACACAGGCCTGCTAAACCCACACAGGCATAAAAATGAAGCAGCCTTTGGTTATGGGTATATTGCTGCTCTCATCTACTGGAGCAAACCGTCTAAACCACCAAAGTCCAACAAAACTAAACATTCCATTTTCAGGAATACTGATGGCATTGTTCAACAGTGTATAGAAAACATGCATGTGTATGTCTGAATATGTACATGTATACAGCAAGTCAACATGTCAATGCAACAGCAGAAGCACAGAACAATCCTACAATACGCATTTCATTCCAAACAGATCTGTATTGCTAACTTAATACTTGGCCCTGTTATCATCCCAGCATGTCTGATGACAGGGTCAAATTTATGTCTGCATATATTTAATGCATATGAAATAAGCAGTATCCTGTGAGAATAGGGCCAAAGAGGCATATAAGATGAAGCATGGTAGCCAAAAAAAATAATTATTAAATGATTATAGTCAAATTCTGTCCCTTTTGGTCCACATTAGTGTCCATGACCAGCTAGCACACAGAACAATGAAAATAGTTCAAAATAGATCCTTTCCATTCCGATCAGCACTACAGCACCGGATATAGTATTTAAGCAATACATTTCAGCTCAAAACTGAACACTTAAGTGAAAGAACATTAATAAAAATCCAGCAATCTGACAGATACAAAAGAAACGGATTGTAAATCTGTAATGTACTGTGCATGGCTAAGGCATGATGCATAAGCAGAATTCCCCGTGGTCCAGATTCTCATTGTTCTAAGAACACAAACTGCTTTACAGTAGTTGAGGCAGTGATGCAATCTTACATCTGCATGCAGGCAACAAATCCCATGCACTTCTCAGTTATGGCTGCTGACATTAAGGTTGATGCAGTTGCCTTTCTAGTGCAGTTGCTGAGTAATCCAAACATAATTCAAAAAGTCATTATGGCTGCATTCAGCTCAAAGCAGGCATATAATATTGCAGTCATCAATTGTGCTGTTTTCAGCTATTCAAAAAAAAAAACATAACCTTTTTTTTCCCAAGATAACCAAGAAAACAATGAAAGAATGAATCGTTGTACGCATACTTCACTTTCCCATAATGGAAACAACGAGCAAAAAAAAACCTGTACTAACAGCTCAATTATACAAGGTACATTTTCAACGCAATGAAAGGATACAGCTGTAGTAGGAGAGCTTTAGCCTCCTTCTGAATGGCCTGGTCACAGGCACAACACTGGTTACAGTAGGCTTTGGTTGTGTGTATGAGGAACCTTGGCATAGTACACAGTTGTCATCATGCAGTAAGGTTTCAATCTGAAAGGCTCAAAATAATATCACCCACTACATGAAATACCATTGCATGCTATTTTCTAAGGCTGTGCTGAGAAAAGTCAGCCTTATAAGGCAAATAATGTATTTGTTCCCTTAGTATCATGCAAATGGCAGGGTAACAGGTGACAAAAACTGATTTGCGCAAACTGGAACGTCTGCAATTTTATCATGGATCAGAGAAGGCAGGGTGTGTCTGCTAATGAACTTTGCCTTCTCATGAGGCGATTAAAGGAGTTTGGTCTGTGACGATTCCACTGTTGGTTCCCAAGTGAATCTCACTTACAACACAAAGCCTGAACAACGGAAGGCACCCTCAAAAGTTCTTTAGCCTTACAGAACAATTCAAGTTCTAAAAATATAATCGCATTTGGAATAGGCAATGGAAAAAAATAATTATTTTCACCTTATCCAAGAATAAAACTGATCTATGGATAAATGCTATGACTAACGTGCTGATTTCTAACCTGGTAATGTAACCGTATTTTTAGAAGATCTACTCTCACTTGATGCCAATACTACAAGTTATCTATTCCTCCTCCTCCTCTTCTTCCTCCTCATCATCGTCCTCATCATGGCAGTGTGTGATCTCCTGTGGTGTCTGAGGGAACAGGTGCGGAGGCTGAATCTCACTGATGGAGCGGGTAAGCTGGTGCCTCTTACGCTCATAGTCTCTGAAGTCCACAGAGCAACGGTTGCGTGTTGCCATGGGTGACTCTGTGTCACTGACAGACACATGAGTGTGTTCTACAGTGGACTCATGAGGCATCTGGGGGGGAAAAAAATACAAATTCATTTTTTGGATAAAATTACATAGAAATCTAAACAAATTTTTGGTTGTATTTTCTGCTTCCCAAACACACTCTGGGAAGTGCTTAAGCTATTGTGAAGCATACAATACTACTGCACGAGCATTTTGATGACAACAATCTACAATAATCCAAACTCACCAGTACATGTGCTGCTCTGAACAGGTAGCTGAAGGGGTAGTAGAGTAGGTTGATGAAGGAGGCAGCATACAGGTCAGCATAGCGCATCACCTGCGATGCGAAGAGTGTCTGTCTAGATCCACTACGGAACAGACTACCCATCATCCCATAACACATGTCCATGTCATGGGTTACTTTCTGAGAAAATCAGATACAAGTTTTGTCAATTTTAAGTAGACAAAACAGAACTCAAATAACTCGATGATCCTGGCCTTAATAAAACGCTCCTTATTAAGTTTTGATAAGAAGTTTGGATGGAGCGTTTCTTACCTTAATCCTCCTCTGAAGGGAACTGATGTCAGGTCTCTCATTACTGCTGCTGTCCAAATGCCTGTGAAGAGAAAAAGGGAGGACAGAGGAAAGATTACAGGGTAGATGAACGGGTGGGTGAGAGAGGGCAGGAGTGAAGGAATAGGAAAGAGAAGAGGGAGTGAGCACAGTGACAGACGAGCAAAACGTGAAAGAGGCTCCTCTAAAAATAGACAGGAATGTCCACTCTCTTATCTACATGTCAAATGGCTTCAGATGGTCTTCTCTTAATTCTTAAAACGTGCACACACACACACACACACACACACCACACACACACACACACACACACACACACTTACTTGTAGAGCTCTGCCAGGAAAATATCCAGACTCTGCAATTCCTCAAATAGAGCTGCAAAAGAGAACAGAATCAACTGCCTGGTTTACATAGACTGGTGGCTTCTTTCTCCACAGTCCTTCAAGCAACCTCTCAAAGGAGTCTTTTTATGAATAAAATTGTAGGCCTGACCATGTTTACACAAATTATGTTGGCATGTACAATTATTTTAAACAGTTTATAGGTTGCATATTGTAAGTCACTGCTACAATTGCCACCTCCAAGCAAAATGTATACAAAGTGATCTGATTTTGAGAATTAATAAATATATAATTAATAAATAATAGGAACCAAGAATAACAACCCAACATTTCACACTAATACAAAAAGAGACACCAGAAAATGGACTGAGACTCACAGCTTTTGTCAGTCCACACATGCAGCTCTTGAGCCAACTCAGGAATCACCAAGAATGTTCTCCAACCCTGACGTTTCTTAGACTTGAGGATGTCTCCAAAAATGTGGTCACCAATGTACAAAATGTCCTTTCCTTTTGCTCCCAATAGATCACAAACAATGTCTGAAGAACCTGTAGAAACAAACAAGTGCATGTTATAAGAATAAACTGTTTGTGTGTGTAGCATATTTACAAATTGTCAATCAACAGCAAATACTAACTTAATCTAGTTGCTGAATGCTTTATCTAGACCCTATAAAGCTAGAAAGTAATTACACTTACCGCCAGAGTAAACAATGCCATGCTGCAGTGGACCTGTGTACGTTCCAATCTTCAGCCTTCCTGTGGTCTGTAAAAACAGGTAAATAAATAGATATTTGATCAATTCAAGTATTATCCCAGGTATCAACAGGACACAAGTGTCATGAATATAGAGTGCAACTTTGGATGACAAAAGTTTGATCACTAGGAGCATGAAAGGTTGTTGCATGTTTACAAGTGCAAAAGCACACTGCCAGCTTACCGTGTCCACTTGTCTTAGGACTGTGCCCTCGCCAAAAAACACAGGCTTCCTAGCATCCACCAAAATAAGGTCAAAATAGGACTGCCAGGGCTGATGAGGCGTTCCCATCTGGAAATTAAGCAAACACCAGGTCAGGTCTCAATTTTTTCATGATATGTACTTTTTTAATGTTTTAATTATAATGTATGTTTTAATTATAATGTATTTTTTTATATTTGTTGTTTTATTATTATGTTCTTCAAATGGAACTTTAAGGTCTGTTTTTGTGCCTCTGTAAAGCACTTTGCCCTGTGTTTGAAAGGTGCTTTATAAATGAAAGGTGCTTGCTTGCTAGTATGTTACCTTTCCTGCCCCTAACTTCTGTTCCAATTTATTACACCTTGGAAGAACTGTTCAAATCCAAACACCTGAAGCTGAATCACTATGCTACTTTACTTATAAAACTGAGGTGACTACTGGGCAAGTCAAAGCTGACACGCAATCTGGATCCTTCCTGCCACCATTTAAAACTGTGTATCATTTTTGTACAAACATGTACACCTTAACTACAGGGCTGCTACAGGAAAATACAAGTTTCCACTTACTTTAGGACCATGAGGGAAGTCAAACAAGTATGTCATGATTTTCTGAAAGAACACAAAAAAGATTTTTGAGATACCAAGGTAGCAAGAAAACCTGTAACACTTGGTTAGATTCTGCACTATATCATCAATTTTTACAAAAATGCACATTCACAACAAATAACCTCATATAATAAACACATTTTATAACTAATTTATGTTCAAAATCTAGCCTTACAAAGAGACACAGTAAGAGCTGAGGACATCTGATGAGTATAATACCATGTAGATTCCTTACATCTGTGTATTTGTAGTCACTGTTAGTGGCCAGGAATACTTTGGCAACTTCATTCATTCGACTGAGGAGTAGAGGCAGCTTGGCCTTGTTTGAGATGGAGTTTGAGAAACACATAAAGTGATGAATATCAAACATACAGCATTAGAAAGAAGCAAAACACAAACATGATGAATATCAAACACACAGCATTACAAAAGCAAACATGAACCAAGGCAGAGCCTTACACAATGCATGACCATTTCCAGCAACTCAGCAAGTTGGTAACTGTTTACTCACATCTTTCACAACATACTTCTCTAGGTTTTCAACCGTCTTTTCTTTCAGTGATCCCTAAGAAACAAGACAAAAACAATGCATCAAATGTCTACCAGCACACCATGAGATAAATGAAAGGTACAGTGATCATTAATAATTGTCACTGTTGTTTAAATAACAGACTTTTTTTTTTTCTTGCCTTGAAATGAACCCAGTCAACAGCATCCCTGACATCCTGGAACATGCTTTTGAAGGACATGAAGAGATCTCCATCTTTAAATCCAGTTTCACAGCTATGGGGATCCATACAAAAAAATACGAAAAAGGTCAATCACACTAGCCTGACCTGAAAAAAGGATTAAGCATCCAGCTGGACAACGAGACCATAAACAAACCTAGTGTATCTGGAACAGTTGGTGAAGAAATCAACCAAGCAAGCAAAAAGGTAGGTCTCTGAGGAAAAAAAATATATATTGAGTGAAGAAGGTTTATAGTAGACATTACCATATAGCTCTGTAATTTTAACATTAGCTTTAGAATTGAATAATTACTTGTCAATAACTGTCACTCGCACATGCCAGTGCAAAGATCTAAGATGAAATTGCTTACCAGGCAGATTAAAGAGAGTATTTAGGATGTAGAATCGCTCTGTATCCCCACGCTGGATAAACTTGTTTGGATACATTTCCCTAATCTCTGGCCTAATTCATATAAATAGAGAAGAAAAGTAAAGCAAGAACAGTGGCTGCTAAGATATTTAAATATGACACTGACAGTCAGGTAATATGGACGGACAAACTTCAGTACTAAGACACATGCTTGGTAAGGCATAAATATGAACAGTATATGCATACAAGCTTTAAAATGTCTGCCACTCACCCACGCATGAAGTTAAAACCATGGGCACACACCAAAATGTTGCCATAGGCATCTACTTTCAGCAGATTGCCATGCATTGTATCAAATACCAGGCCTCTGTAATGAGTAACAGAATATGTTCAAATGAAAATGTAGCACAGCTTTTTTTTTCTATTTCATCACATTTGTCTGCTGTTTTATATGGACAAGAAATCTGCTAAACTAATTAACAGAAAAGTGGTTTATCATTCACCTGGTTGGGAAGGAAGGGTCATAGACGAAGTTTAGAAGCTCTTGTGGGTAACCAATGGAAACCAGCCTCTCCACGGTCAGGTCAAAGCCTAGGGATTCATACTCTGGAGACTTATAAACTGTAAATAAAATGGACAAAACAAAGAAAGACATGGTAAAAGTATGTTATTTTAAACAGGCATAACTACACAAATTTGGTGTTCAGGACCAAAAAAAATTATGAAGGGCTATAAAGGACATTTGTTGGGTATTTATTCTGTTGTTCTCATGATTTTACTGGTTCATAGATGGAATGGAAAAAAAACTTAAGCTACATGTGCACTCAAGCTCTAAAACATGAAAATCATTAAGAACTTCTTAAAGATCACTGTGTAATTTCTCAAATGGAATGTATACTTTTTCATACTCTTCTAAACTGTTTTCAGCAACTTGCCCTTGACTGTAAATTTAACTCATGCTAGGAGTCAGGTTTCTCTGCAACACAAGCCTATAGCTGGCTTCTGAAGCACATGTTGCATGCCTCACAAAATCTCAAAGCATCTTGATGTTAAAGTATAAAGTTTATGCACTATTTATGAACTCGGACTATATACGCTGTGAAGAAAGAAAGAAATGAGAGAGGAATGGAGAAGTCTGACCCCTTATCACATTCCTCGGAAATCCCATTCCTTGCAGCTGGTCATCATGGCAACATAGCATTATGCAACCAAGCAACACATAGGGCTGGCTACAGATTTATGGCTGGTCCCTGGTTTACTGTAACTGAGGCCTAGCTCTACAGCCCATCTGCTTTATAAATATCTTCATATATGTCATGTACATCCATGTGCATGTATGTGTTGCTGTAACCCAGTTAAAAAATTCATTTAAAATAGCTAGTATTCATTTGTTTTGTAAAGCATTAACTAAACTACTATGAGGAACTTACTTCAGCATAGGTAAGCATACCTGGCACAATGCCAAATAGGCCTGAATCTGTTTCACCTGTTCATGCCTTTAGTCAGTATGCAGGGCTTCAGGCAGGCGTGTTAGAGGCCTCATCTGATCACAGTGTGAAATTACAACCTCTTCCTGTAAACATTAGCACTTGTTTATGGGTCACGGCTCATAAACAGGGGGCAGGCTACTCAAAGCTAACAGGGATAATATTAGGAGGTAATAGAAATCCCTCCTTTCTGACCTCCCATCTTTGTCATTTATCCATATTCCCATTCCAGAGCAAAATGTCAAGGTCCTTTGACTTGGCCTATTTTGAGAAAGGAGCTATTTACAGACTCATTACATCCTATGCTTGTGATGTCACCAGACTCTTTTAGAAGTCCTAGATAACAATCCTATGGGACCATGGATTAAGTGCCAATTTTAGTTCACTATTCACTATTTTTAGAGAGTTATTGCACACTAGGCAACACTAAACACATAGGTAAAGAAAATATACTACATAAAAACTACATATAAACTTAAGTGTGATAATGAGGCATGGTATGTCTTTCACACACTAAATGTATAGTGAAACTGATGACTGATGCATAGAATGTACCTGCTAGAGTGTAATCCATATCAAAGCCAAAGCATTTTATCTTCTCCATTGCCAAACTTCTGTTGACAAAAACTCTGAGAATGCAAAGAATACAATCAGTGTAATGGCTGGGACAACCAGGACTTGTTCACATGATGAACAGCAGGTAAATGTATTTTTCAAAAGCCCTGTCCTGCTAGGTTTTATGATCTCTTCTGTGCAGTGCATTTAATACACATTCACAAATTTATTTACAAATTTACTTTGGTATATTTTAGGAAGAGGATTAAATGTGCAGAATTGCACACAAGCAGTAATTAGATAGGGCACATAGCAAAAATGACTTCTCTTGATTTAAAACATATCAAGTTAGAGGAGAAATTAGTGTTAGCTTAAATAATTAACAAAATCTGTCTTACACACCAGCTACAACAACATGAGGAGTTTACTAGATGCAAATTGTGAATTAAATGCCACAATTAATGAGGATTCATCACCGAACAGCCTTCATAGGTTGTAAGTAACATCACATATCACACAAGGAAAAAACTGGTATTTAATAGTATTATCATCATCACTGTATCAGTACCAACAAATGACATATTTGCCAGTTAGTACTAAGGATGTGCTGAAAGCATACTGATAAGATCCTAAATTATCTTGGGCTATCACATATTACTATGGGCTGGGTTTTAGGAATAGCACATAAATAAAAACTTTCTTTTGCAGTACTTTTCATTCTTATCAAAAGTCAGCTCATACACAGAAATTGAGCACTATGACTATGAAATGCCACATTTAAGTTTATTCCCTGTAGAGGATGTGTACTTATTTTCACTTCGAAAATAAACAAAACATGTAATTGGACTGAGGTTGTTTAAACTTTTGCATACAACTGTATACTCCTTAATATATTACTCACTGCTGATTGCTAATTCCATTACCTGTTCAAGGTATTTCCAGTATAGAGGCCATCATTCAAGCTCACTTTTCATTTTATTTTATAAAAATTAACTGCATACAAACGTACAAAAATAATTTAACATTTTTTTATTAACTGACATCACAAATGTTCTCCTTATTCAGATGCATGCAAACTATGAAAAAAACTAATACAAACATAAGAACACGATAAAAACAAATATTCTACCATGACATAAGCCTAAATGGATTGTGCAACATCTTTAACTTTTTTTAGTAAATTGCACAAACGCATTTAGCTAAATGATTTGTTTTGGCAACATTATTCATTGTTTGTTCCAATTCACCCAAATCACTTCACTTGAAACTGAAATTTCACTTCAAATTATAAGTTCACAAATGACCAAATTACTTGATAGGGACACTAATTTTCTATTCAGAAATGCCCCAGTTAACAAAATAAATGCCCAATTTATTAAAGCATGGAGGTGATGTGTTAGAGAACGAAAAGAACATGAAGAGATTTCACACATAGGAAATCTGGTCTTCCTATGGGCTCCTAAAAGAGGCCACAGCACAGGCTCTAGTGAGTAAAAATGAATTCTGTTTAGGCTACTTTTTAGAAAAAGTGCTGATGATTTGGTGGGTAATACATAAATTACAAAAGTCAGTACTTCAGGTCAACGACAAAACTTTAGCGTACCTCATAGCAGGATGACATTGGGCCAGTTCCCGTGGCAAGCTTTGTAATAGAGGAATACATGTACTGCACATTACTACAGTAAATACACTGGTTATTGCCACTGCATAATAATAACAGTTCTGGGGTGCTGATGACTGAACATAAAGGCTAACAAAGGGTTCAGATTGTTTCCTTGTCATTTGATACTACTCTTTTTGCTTAGAAAACAAAAGTGTATTCTGTTTAGTTCTCTGTTGTTGCTGTTTATGGCTGAAGTGTTTTTATCATATAGGGCCATGGCACAGTGTACGAACTCACTGAAGAGTTTCTGGTATATTCTACATGAAATCAGGACACTCTACCAAGGCAATACTGGAAAGTGCAAATTCTTTATTGAATAACTGATTAACTTCCCCAAGTGGTCTCAGTCCAAAGGAGTAAAACAACTTTAGTGTTTTTTAACTAGGGAAAAAATGCAGACAGTGACACAGTCAGGTATACTCAGTTAGATGTAAATTTAATTTCTTTTAATTTTTTTTTTCAAAAGCATACTCACCTTTAAATCACAAATCTGCACAATATATTAATCAAATAAATATATAAAAATAGAATAAATCTACAAAAAAGCACATTATTACAAGCAAAAAACAAGCAAGCAAACTGATTTTGGGAATACTTAAAAAAAAACATCTGTGTAATGAGACAAGCACTTACAGTACATAAATATTTCAACAAGAATCTCTTTCTAAGCTAGCTGTGATTAAACTAACATCCTAGTTACAGATCTCTTTGTTTTAAAGTACCTTATTTCAGAGAATTATCATTTTGAGTGAAATTATGTTTCCTTAGTTTCAGAGGAGGAACACATTCTACGAAACCTGCTAATATCATATTTAAATACAAACAAAATGCACATGGAAAGCATTGGTAAACAAGTCCAACTTTAAGTAACATAGCTGAAACAACAGATAACACTAAGAGTTGTTTAGTCAGTATAAAAATGCAAGATTCTTTAATTCCAACCTTTGACCTTTGAGTTTCTCTAAGGCGTGAAATAGTTAATGGTCACACACACAAGAGTTTTCCTCCAAAGACTGCCCCTGCTGTACCTAAGACAAGCTACAATCAGTGTGAATTAATGTCTGACCCAGCAAGACATATGATCATGGAACAGCCACACACATATGATTTTTGAGCAAATACACACTGGCATGAAATAGATCAACAGATCATGGTTATACTTTGTGCAGCGTAAGACACCTGCAGCTGTCTAACTGTAATAGCCCAAGCTAATTTTGTACCTGTGATAGGCCTCTCGTCTGTACTTCTTCATAGACAAGCCATCCATATTGGCAGGAAGGTCTGGGTAGTTCTGAAGTCGATCACTCCAAGAAGTAGTCATCTTGAACCGTTCTAAAGTCTGAAAGGAAAAATAAAAAACATCCCAAGGTGAATTTCTAATTAAGACAGTACAAATCAAAAAAAAATAAATAAAACAAATATTTGAGGCTCATATATCTCAACATCAAATTTAAATACACGTAGACTAAAGATATGAATTCAATAGGCTTTCATTTGAGATGTGATCAGGTATCATAAATGATTAGAGAGCAGATAAAACTGTTTAAAAATAAAAACAGAACTGAGTGACAAAGTTAGGTAAAGCATGTCCTTTCATGGAAAATAAAGAAGAATTGTCCCCTAAAGTCTTAACAGACTGTATTAGGGATACCTCTGTAATATGATACAACTAGCTTTCAGGAGTTATTTGGCAATTTTGCAATTCTATTATATCTAGAGCTGTAGTAGTAACAAAATAAAAAAAACACTTTCAAAATATATTTAAAACCAGTTAGTTAAAGAAGTATCTCACCTAAGTTGTTACAAGTCCATAAGGGCTAAGTTCAACTTAAAACAGGGAAAAGCCAGTCAAGTTTACTACAAAGGTTTAAACTTTTATATATGTGATTATTCGGAGTCATTTAACGTACAGTGAATGTCAGGCAGGCGACAAGCGTTGGACAAGCTGACAAACTGTCCATGAGCCACAAGAATTCGCACGTAAACACGACTGTAAGTTACCTACTGTACTGTGCTCTCTAACTCTTATCAAGGTTGTTTAGTTATACGTTGGCTACCTTGGCTAGCTAGCTTGTTAAGCTAAACTTCCTGGAAATAAAAAACCACCTCGACTAACCGACTTCCCGTCTAAACGGCTCGCAAACGAGCGTGTTATTTCACTTCCATACCGTCTCAACTTCGTACAGATTCCTACGTGAGCTGAGCTCCACTTCTCCACCCAGCTCCAGTCAGCATGTGTTCAGACAGACGGACGGCAGCGGACCTGCTAAGCAGCGTTAGCGACGGGCTTAGTGCTTCAGGTCTTTGTGGTCTTCAGCTAGCCAGCGAGCTAACGATGTCTGCTGCAGTCCAGTGACGAACGTTTCTAATTCGAGCTAAAGAGACACGCTCCAGATGTGACACTGACTGATGCAAACGCATATTACTGACCCTCTCTACTAATCATGCGCCGAAGTCGGGCAAGTTTATTTACGCTTTCCCGCCCTGTTACTCACCTCCCTCGCCTTTGAAACAGGAGCAACAGCTGCAGTAATCCGTGCACTGCGCATGCGCACGCACACATCATTCCGCAGCCGAGGCTCCGTGCGGCTGTCAGGTACACGCAGTGCCACATTTCGCGCGTACTGCTGCGTTATGATTCGCTCAGCAGCTCTACTGGCGCCCAGCGAACTTCTAATAAAACACGTTGTGCGTGTATTAATGTTGCTAAGCAAAGAAACACCGATACGGGAATTCTGGGCCAATGTGGACAGCTGTTGTTTTTTTATATCTGTCAATGCCGATGTTGATACCCACACACACACATTATAAAATGGAGAAACTGGTACTAGATCAACTTAGATAAATGCAACAAATGAAGCAAAACTAATAAAATGGAATTTAGCATCTAACCCAGTGTCGCCGAAACATTCTGCTCTTCTGCGGTACAGTAGCTCTGAGTTTGAAATATCGGCCAAAAGCATGATCTCTTTTTCATACAATGGTCTACCGATACCGATATGATTCCGATATCATTGTGCATCCCTACTACTTACGCTTTCTTTTTCTCACCCACATGCAAGAAAAGGTTATTTCTGTAGAGAGCGGGTTCAGGCTCTATACTGGCAGCTGGCACATGTAGGCCTGTAGGCTATGTACCGATGCACCAATTAATGGACTGATTTTAAAATATAACCTGGGCAACAAACAAAATGTAATGATGAAAACTACAGACTGGACAATTTATTTTATTGTTTATCACATTTGACCCATCACTGTTATTGTATATTATATAATATTTAGGCCAGATAATATTAAAAAGATACACAATTTATTTTTATCACGTTTGAATAAAGTCTTTGTCACTTAAATTCATTCATAGGCTACATACTTAAAAAAGATGCTTCCTGAGGCGTTCTTTAATAAAGAATAAAGAATAAAGAAAATGGAAATTGTTTTCAAATTATGTTTTTAATTTCTATTCTCCTTTTAAATTACTGTATTTTCTCATTTGTATAGCACTTTGAATGGCAGTGTATGAAAGGTGCTATATAAATTGCCTTGCCTACATAGAACCTTTCAAAAAATATATAGAATCATATACAGCACATTCTCCATCAATCTGAAAAACCTTTTACAATGCAAAGAACTCTTTAATCATGCAAAGGGTTCCTTGAGTGCTCGTGGTTCTATATAGAACAATTTTCTTTAATGAAGAACCCTTGCAGAACCATCTTTTTTTTAAGCGTGTGCAATTAGGCTAGCTTATATAACATGAACATACTAAGAGTTTACTGTTAGTTATAATATGGGCAATTATAAGCAATTACTTGATTAAATGTAGAAATATGTAATTACACTGATTTTGTGAATAGATAATATAATTCATATAAATTTGGATCAATTTTGTACTGTTATTAAACCAATCCCTAAAGCAGCTTTGTGTCTTTTAAAAAACTGTTGCAGCATTTGATCAGTTTTTAAAAAACATTTGCAACATTTTCTTTCATTGAATTCATTGAATTTACCCAGTAAAGACTGCTGTTATTCAAAGATCGATACAAATGATAATTGCATTTTTTTGAATGTGGCTTTGAAACTATATAGCATTTTTTGGTTATATCCCTTCAGTGAAAACATTGTGGATTGATGTAAAAATTACATAAAACACAATGAAATAATGAAATAGATATTATGATAATGTTTAACCCCACGGAAAATATTCCAAAAACACCTTTTCTGATTCATTTATTAATTATACTTGGACGTTACTTTATACATAAAGTGAAATGTTGTGAAAAGATACCTACACTGGAACACTTCAGCTCAGATGTAAAAGCATATTTGCAGACTTTCTCAAAGTGTAAAAACACGAAAGCGGTGCAAACTATTTTATGGATGTAATCCTTTTAGTAACACGTATTTGATGTGTATCCTTTATCCCTGTTGTATGTTTGGTGAACTCTTGATTGTAATGCATTCTTCATGTATTGTAAATTCTTTTAGGTGGTGACAGTGTCCTGTTTTTTTATGTCAGAGAAACATCACCATCTCCTGGCCTCTGTAGAGGAGAGCAGCACCAGAGCCAGGACACACAATTATTACGCTTTGCTTTAGTGATGTGTAGCTAAACTGTCTACATATCATGGACTCTAGAATAACAAAAACAAATCAATGAAATTACAGCAAAAGTTCATTTTTAGCAGATTTAATGCATAGAGATAGCCATACATAGACATTAAAATGGACAAAATTTATCTGAAATGTAGGATATAGGGCTTAATGGCCTAACGATTTAAGATCAAAACAATTTAAAGGGCCCATATCCTATATTTTCCTTTGAAGTCCACTTATATAGTTTGTGTACCAAAAACATTTATTACTCATTTTCACATGACCATTTTCTGAATTCTCTTTATCCTTCAGAATTAAACAGTTCAGACTAATACATGTAAATGATCTCTGTATTGATTAGCTGCCCTGCATTGCATCACATTCACAAAAGAGTCTGGGCTGAAACACGCCTTAAAACTTCAGCATGAGTGGGCGGGGCCAAACGTCTTTATAATGTCAGCGTAAATGGGCGGGGCTAAACTGCTGCAGGCTGAATAGGCTGATATATCCGTATTCGTGACATCACCAATACAATGACTTCAAAATAGGCTGTTTTTGCTATTTAGTTTCCATATATACTGTATGGACTGAAGAGTGGACGGCAAGTTTTGATACATTAACAGGGTTTACAGACTACAGTGATTTTTATTATTATTATTTAAAAAAAGCGAGGTGAATTAGGTGAAGGTTTCTATGATAAGGGCTCTTGTAGTCATTCCTGGGGCGAAACAATGATAGCTGTTGTCAAATGGATCCCTGACGGCCAACAATGGAGAACAGCCTATGTTATTTTACAAACCTTAAGACCTGGAGAGATTTTTTGTAACCTCCACCCAGAGTTGGAAGCAGTTCAGTCCCTCCACAATGGACAGTTCCATCTGAGCGCTTTACACACACCAAAGATCTTCTTTAAACATTTTAATTAGCAGGATGTTCAGGTGTTAAACATGTCGCACTGCGTCTGGTTAAATATTCGCTCATGTCAGTAATCACTATTCGTTCCTGAGACTTTTGCGTCACTAGATGACCGCAGATTAGTGATTGGGTCAGTCCATACATCCTGCAGCCTATATAAGAGCGCGCACACCCACCTCAGCCACTCTCAACCGCAGCAGCAGAGATGAGTTACAGCTCAGACCCCCGCCTGTCCTCATCCTACCGAAAACTGTTCGGGGAAAGCCCCCGCTATACGGCGGGTTCCTCCTCTCGGATGAGGACTTCCATCTCGCCCAGCGGCTTCAGGTCGCAGCCCCTGTCCCGCAGCCTTTCGCTGGGCTCGTACAGGAGGACAGGCCGGTCTGCCTTGGCTGCGGCACCCGGCGACAGCCTGGACATCTCTCACACCTCGGCACTCAACAACGAAGTCAAGATCATCCGGACGAACGAGAAGGAGCAGCTGCAGGGCCTGAATGACCGCTTCGCCACCTTCATCGAGAAGGTGCGCTGCTTGGAGCAGCAGAACAAAGTGCTGGAGGCCGAGCTGGTGACGCTGCGCCAGAAGCAGAGCGAGCCGTCCAGGCTGGCCGAGCTGTACCAGCGTGAGATCAGGGAGCTGCGCGCCCAGCTGGACGAGGCGAGCGGCGAGAGGGATCGGACCCTCCTCGAGCGTGGCAACGTGGAGGAAGAGCTGCAGAAGCTCCGCTCCAAGTACGAGGGCGAGGCGAGAGCGCGCGACGAGGCCGAACAGGCGCTCAGGTCCTACAGGAAGGACGTGGACGACGCCACGGTGGTGCGCCTCGAGCTGGAAAGGAGGGTCGAGTCGCTCCTGGACGAGATGGACTTCATGAGGAAGGTGCACGATGAGGAGGTGGCCGAGCTCACCTGCATGATGCAGGCGGCGCAGGTCTCTGTGGAAGTGGACACGGCCAAGCCTGACCTCACATCGGCGCTCAAGGAGATCCGCGGACAGTACGAGACACTGGCGTCCAAAAACCTGCAGTCCGCCGAGGAGTGGTACAAGGCCAAGTTCGACAACCTGAACGAGCAAGCCACGAAGACCAACGAGGTTATAAAGGCCACCAGGGAGGAGCTGAACGACTACAGGAGGCAGCTTCAGAGTAAAACGCTGGAAATCGAAACTCTCAGAGGCACCAACGAGTCGCTGGAACGGCAAATGCGAGAGATGGAGGATGGACACAATGCTGAAGTCTCAAGTTATCAGGTAGCATGAAATGATTCCATATAAAACTTATTCTCGTTCTAAATACAACCACTGCCTTTACTAAAGAACTCTTGAAGAACTATCTTTAAGTGTGTATAATTTAAACATAACAATTAAGACACTCAGTCACATATTCCCCATTTAGAATAGTCCATAAAGCTGACCCTCTAATGAGTAAACCCTGTCCATGGTGCTGAACTTGGCTCACATTAGATGGATGAGACTAGAAGATCAGGCTTCTAGATAAAGAGGATTTCACAAAAGACGTTTCCAAGGTCATGATGTAAGTCCTTAGTCATGGAAACCACCACGTATTTTCTCATAGTTAGTTTACTACAGAGCTGGGATGTACATATTTTGTCACTGCAGGACTCCTGTACAGTAAATTAAATCACTCAAAGTTGTCTGAAGATAGCACACATATCTATTCACAGAAAAAGTAAAAGTTCCTGACTGCTAATCAGATTAATATATCACCACCACAGCCCATGTGCCCAAATGGCCACAGAATGTCAGGGATTCAAGAGTTTTTACACTCAATGAACTGGACTGATTTAAACTGAACTGTATTGTAACTGAACTCTCATTTCCAGCATGCAGTCCAAATTAAACATACTTTCCTTCTTTCTTCCACTAATACTCTCTCAAATTATCACGTTAGATTAAATAACATGAACATGTCTGCCTAATGACTTCTCTTAATTTCATGATTATCTCATCAACCAGGAAACAATTAGTCATCTGGAACTTGACCTAAGAAACACCAAGAGTGAGATGGCCCATCACCTAAGAGATTATCAGGATTTACTGAATGTCAAGATGGCCCTGGATATTGAAATTGCAGCATACAGGTAAACTACTTATTTTAGTTCCCTTCTTTTCTTATGCCATTGTGTTTCTCATGCTACACAGATGTGTAGGAGAAATCTTATAGCTTACATGCTAACATTTTATCTCTAGCATCCACCACTGCTTTTAAAAATCTGCATAATGTAACCATGCAAGTTCTTTGTCTGTGTTCCAAAGAAAACTGCTCGAGGGAGAGGAGACCCATTTTGGTGCCGGGATAGCCTACTCTAGTCTCAACCATGACATCCCGAGCGCGCTCTATAGCTACCAGAGTCGCTCTTATGCAAGCTCTTCCCGAAATCCTAAGAAAGAGAAAGACGATGACCAGGGCAAATCAAAGGCAGGAGCCCAGCAGGAGACCGGTGAAGAAATCACTGAGGAGACCTCAAAGAACAAGGAGAAGAGTGAAACGGTGGATGTCAATTCCAATTAGCAAATTTAAAGTCCAATATTCATTAAGACAATATAGCCTTTCGTTGTTATTGACTTTTCTCTAGAAACTTGAGATCTGTAGGCCACTGTGTGGATTCAGTTAGCTCTCTGAATGTTTCAAGTTACAGAAAATGCTGCGACTAGGTGTGAAGGTTTTGAAGGTTTTAGGTTTAAAATAATTTTCAGATGCAGTTTCTGTGAGCAAATATACTGTGAAAACATTCGACAACGTAAGAGTGTATTGTAACAGTATTGTATGTTGTAGTTTTAGCAATGATAACAAGACCAAAAGAAAATAAAGGAGCTCCACCTGACAGCACAATGAAGGTACAGCTCTTACGTGCACACCTTACATATAATCCTTTCCGTCTAATAATAAACCTTTAAAAATACATGAAAGACAACAAGGCAGGCTCCTAAAAATGGACCAAAGCTAGTGCACACTGCATCATTGTTTCATGTGAATGCCTTAAAAAGAGCACAAACTGTCATGATTGTCTGATGCTTTCCTCTATCATCTATAAAACCACATTTATTGGACTCTGTATTACATATCAATAAAGTCATTCTGTTGAACTGATTGTTTTTTTTGTTTTTTCAAGTACGCAAGATTATATTCATCCTACATACATGCATATTATATATAAATTTATTATTTATAAAAAAATATATATATTTTTATACATATATATATATATATATATATTTTTATACATATATATATATATATATATATATATATATATAATTATATATATAAATAATTTATACACATAATTACACACACACAATCACACTCACACACACAAAAGAAGACTGTATTCATCCTATATTTATCATTGCTGCTGTTCAGCAAAAGCAATGTAAATATAGGCACAAATAGTCTCCATCATATTAGTGATGAACTGGCTTTCACAGATCTTGGTTTTATGGTGTTAGTTATCCTGCAGAATCATGTAATCGCACTGTTGCCTAGGATACCACTTTCTACCTTTTGTAGTATCCTCAGGGGAATTTTACTTTGTCCCTACATGTCTACACCTCTCCTCCAACGCACTTTTTCAAACAGTGAACCTATTCAGCTTAACAGCCTAGAATGACAACACTACTGCAATATCGGTACAGACGCAGCCTAAAGGGAGGGCCCAGATAATATACTGATTGACCAATAACATAACAGAGAACGCGCCAATAACCTGTCCATGGGATTAAAATTTACAATCTCCTGACGATAGGGTACTGATGATGTGTCACTGGGCAGCTCAGTATGAGGCTCTCTCTGTTCAACTACAGGCTGACCTGGGGAATCTGAACCCAAAATACTAGAGATGTAGAGACTGTTCAGTGTTTTTGGTCACCTTTCAACACAATCAGCTGATAGCTGATACCGATCAAGGGCGAGGCTGGACTGTTAAGGCCTATTCACAACAAGTACAAGATTTTTCAGGAAAAAAAAACAAAAAAAAAAACGGATGCAATTTTGACATAGTGGGATCAAAACGTTTTTCTCTCTAAACACTAAAACCTTTTTTTTTCTTTTAAGCACTGCAAGTAGATGGTGCATACACCAGGTACAACCCATTCTACAAAGAAAGACAACATGAGGATTTCCACTGCCTCTTACAGGAGTGAGCTGAAGTAGCACGATGAGCGATTCTGCAGGTATTTCCTCAGTGGGGGGAATTCGAGGCTCTGCTTCTGCTTCTTACTCCTCTCATTGAAAAGCAGCAAATAAACTATAAATAAATACAGTCACTGTAACATACTCACCATCATTCATAGCTTATCAATACATTGTCTGTAACCTCCACATTATTTTGGTCAGCGTTTGCTTGTCGTATAAGCTTTTGTGCTCTGCTACAAGAGTACTGTTTAACTAAAACTCAAAATTTCAAAACTAAAAAATATATTGGATACATAGATATTACCGGGTTATCAGAATATTAAGCCCCCTAAAATCAGTCAAAAAACTGTCATTAGTCAGGTTCTACTAAAAAGCACTACTGCAAATCGAAGATCATATGAACTGGGATTCAGTTTAAAAGTAATAACCAAACATGTATTTATTGAAAAGAAGACAAGTGCAGTAAATGCATTTCAATACAAAAACAGTACATTAGTTCTCACGTTCTTAAAAACTGTGTAAACGCTCCAGTTTTCCATAAAGAATAGTGTTTCTATAATATGTACAACTTTACGAAACGCAGATGAAAAGTACTAGGAAAGTAGAGAATTGCAGCAAGTGTTTCAAGTTTCCTTAGAATGTGCAGTTTTGGAGCAACAATGGTTTCAAGGAAGGAATATTTTTCAACAGGAAACAGTCAGAAAAAACAAATTCTGACAAAGTTCAGAATAGCCCTTACTCCATTCACTGCAGACAAGAGACTGGATGAATCTGTATCTTTTCCTCACTGAGCAGGCAGCACAAGTCCAAACTGTAAAACCAGCATTCCATCCTAAGATTGCGGAAAAAGGAAAACAAACGCAATTATCTTACTGAAATCCTCTGGCACAGAGGAGAGGTGCTGTATTCAGGCCTTGAACACCCCCATCCACCCTACATTTCTGCTCTTCCAACTCCCAATACACCTGAGCCAGGTAATCAGATTTCTAATGCTCTTTATTATTTAGTTCAGACGTGCTGAGTGTGAGGACTGCTGGAATAGAACAAAACTGTGGATTAGCAGAGGGTATTTGAGGGCTAGACTGAAAACCTCTGCATAAGAAAGAAGTATCTCCAGTCTGCAGCAATTATGTTGAGTTATAAGTATAAGTAATGGTTTTAGGTACAGCATGCATGTTGTAACTTTTAAGTCATTACAGTGGCTGAAAAAAAGAGACTGGCCCACATCATCAAAGTAGGCTATTGCCTCTGCTTACAAAGCCATGTTATTTTCAACTAAGATTGCAAGAACTAAACTTGCACTTTCAAATTGTATTCCTGCATATACATGAAGATACTCCTCTCTGAGTCTCACCCATCTCTTCCTCTCTAGGAAAATACTCATGCCAACACAAGAAAGGCAAATGGAAAAGAAAACCACACTTATATAATTTAAACTTTTTTTCATCATTTAAACACAGCAGCTGTGCTTTACAAAGTGTAAACATTTTAAAAAGAATGGGCCAATAAAAATGTTAAAGTTCATAAATTTTATTTATATTAACTTACACGTTAATGTTTTGCTGACTTTGAAAATAAGGGAAATAAGTTCACCTCTACAGCGAAAACACTTCTGCACATTTTCATGCACTATTACTGTTTATTTGCTGGATATAACATAATAGGGAAAAAATTAAACAAAAAAAGTGGCCTGTGCAAAAGTTATGCCACAATTTACATTTTATTTATTGATGATTTATTGAACTTAATTTAATTTATTAAACAAGTAGAAATCACACACTAAAATTTGCAGGAAAATATAGTATTTTTTGTCCCCTGTAAGAGAATGTTATCTTTACTTAGAAAATCAACAAACCATACTAATGTTCATCAACAAGCTTTGTCAGGCTGATGCAAACTCTCTGTAACATCTTACTCACTGCCAACATTGAAAAAAATCCTATTTCTTCAGAGAGAGATTAAACATTACTATAATGCATATCCCCAGTAATTCTGCTTTTAGTTAAGTAACAATAATAATAATAATAATAATAATAATAAAAAAGATGTGGAACAAAAAATTGTTTAATAACAATGCTTCATTTTTGCTTAACTGACTGAAATGAAAATAAGACGGAAAATATTTTAGAACATAAAATTCCAAATTTAGTGATTCTAAAAAAATAAAATAAAATAAATAATAATAATAATAATAAACTCAGCTTTTAATGATGTATCACTGATACTTACTTGGAGGGCATTTTTTCCCATTGTGTTTCGCACGTCTCTCAAAGACTGATACTGCTCTAAAAGATGCTCGCCACAAACAACATCCACCTGCAAGAGAGGAATTGTCAGACAGAAGCTGTTTTCACTACATGATATGAAAGAGCGTGACTGAAGGGTAAATCTTTCTTTAGGATTCTTAAACTATGTGGTCAAGAAGGCTGAATTTGGACCCTAGAGTTGCTCATTAGACTACAGCTTCATGCTGATTCCCAGCTGTGCCATATGTCAACTATGGCTGTTCTAGTGTTATTTGAATTCTAGTGTTACTCTTTCCTCATCTTTACTGCTTCTGTATTTCCCCCAACAGCTAGTAGGCTAACTTCTGTTCCTCCTGCTCTCTTGTCCTTTAGCCTGTGTCCTATAACATTTTGCTGGCCAGTCTCCAAATGCTCTATCTAGTGCCAGATTGGTCTTTAGCCACAGAAGACAGTGAGAGACAGCCAAGAAATTACCTTAAGCCACTAATCCAGGTACGACCGTTTAGTCACATGCAATCTGCTTCCACCAGCAGCTAATTTACAATGCTTCAAATTCACAACATGCAGGGCTGAATGTGATGTACCTCATAAACCTACCAGCCTAATGTTGATTAAAATGATGTGCATCTTGTTTTAAATAATGTGCTAAGAAACATGCCAAGTAAGACACTGAAAACATAATCCAGCATTATCCCATGGCTTTTATTTTTTCCTGATATGCTAAACTTTTCTATATCTTTTAAATTCTATAAATATTCTCCACCACACTGCTGGCTTTGGGGCCAAACACTCCATGAATATGTATAATAATGACTTAAATTTTCATTTAAATTTAAAAAACCTGCGTTAATCACAATTGCTGACAGCCAATACTATGCTTGAGTGAGCCAGGCATACTCCTTCAAAAGACCCGAGTCTTATCAAGAGCTTGGATAAGAGGAACTTAATTAAATGACAATGTGGTGCTTTGGGCAGTGGTGTGAGATGAGGATGAAGTGAAATTGCAAATGCTCCTTTTTTTTTACGCCACTAAAAATAACATTCATATGTCCTTACATCTAAAGTAACTACAGCTTTCTCCAAGTTGACAAGGTATCCAAAAATAAAGGTCTATAGAGCAAAAAGGTTGGTGTTGTAGGTAATCAGTGCATGCTTCCTTGCCAGAGCATCTCTTTCCCTGCAAGATGGATTAGTCCTATTCTGCCACTGCCTAGTGAATCACTGAATACATAACAATGAAAACTGGAACATGCACCTCACACATTCTCAGACAAGACAAAAGCTGTAAAAATGTTTTTCACATTCTGATTAGGACTTATAATCAGGTCATCAGATTCACACAGAAACGGCAGAGCCACTTATTATACGTATATATATATATAACAGGATTTGCCCCATTATTTAATCATCCTACCTTCTCCTCCTAGGTTCTAATACCAACTCAGATTGTAAAAATTAAAAAGTAATAAAAAGTAAAAGTATTAAAACATACTTTCTGTTTAGATCATTAGGTAGTCATAAAGAGTCATTATACTAGATAAAAGCATCTGCAGAACTACTACTACTACTACAAAACTAATGCTGGTACTAATTTTATTACACTAATAGAAAACCAAAAGCAGAAAAAAAGATGTGAGCCTCTAAAACAAACTCATGGGATGGAGACATCTTTCATTTCTTACAGTTTTGAATGCAAGAACTAACTGCCAGTGACAACAGGAACCATATGAAAATGTTCAAAAATCACTGCTAGCATTTGCTTTTTTGTACGGAAGTGAAATAAAAAGCTAGAAGCATGGCTTGCAATGGGACCGTTTTTATTTTGAAAATAAATTCAATGCACTGATGTTAGCACTGCATTTTCACCACTCAGTGTCAGAGATAATTTGTGACGAAAGGGTTTTTTATGAAAGATGGAAGGATTTGCTAGTTGGTGAACTTTGAATTAGGGACAAAAATGAAGTGAAAGTGAATGAGATGTTGCAAAATATGGGCTATTTTAAGTTCATCATGTGCAGCTGTATGCAGAAGTTTGGGCACCCTGGCCAAACGATATATACTGTTGATCTTTGGACTGAAAAGAAGTAAACATACTATGTCTGAACAACCTATAAAATAGAAAAAATAAAACATTACTTATGGAATGTGCAAAGGAAACCGTCCCAGATGAAAAGTCTCATAACTTCATCAACTCATTATTACCGGTACAGTAGGTCACGAATTATCATTCCAATTGACAATCCCAGAGCGTAATAAATTCTCTGTCTCTTCAAACCTTTTGGTAACATTTAATAACCATAGACTCCTCTAAGCAGCTAAGGATCTGAAAATGAGGGTAATCGATGCCTACAAAGCAGAGGAAGGCTATACAACACATCAAAGGGCTTCCAGCACGTAATTTCCACCGTTCAACATGTTATTAAGAAGTGGTTGTTAAGGGCAACTGTGGACGTCAAGGCACAGCCTAGAAGATAGAACTGCTTTTACGCTGGCCAGAAAGGCAAAGCAAAAGCCCCAAATAACAACAAAGGACCTGTAGAAAGGTTTAGCTGACACAGGAGTGGTAGCACACCATTCTACTGTGTAGTGTTGCATTAAAGAGTCGGAAGAAAACCTTACCTGCGACCTCATTACAGAAATCAATGTCTGAAGTATGAAAAACAAGACATTCTGGAAACAAGCACTGTTGACTGAAGAAGTAAAAATTAAACTCTTTGGCCAATCTTCAAAGTATGTTTGGTTAAACAGCATTTGATGACAAGAACACCTTGCCAACTGTTAAGCATGGGGGTGGGTTTATTATGCTTTGGGGCTGTACACAAGTTACTATTTCATTTCGATCTTTTTTTTTAATTATACATGCAACTGTGCATTTTTTTAACACGGTAAAAGGCTGTGTTAATTTCTTTTCACTTCTTCACTTTTACAGATTAATCTGTGTATTTTGTATTTGAAGTTAATCCAGTAATTCATCTGAGTGAACTGAACAGTACAGGCTAATATATTTTGTTCTACAGTTTCACGTCAGGTTGACTGATGCAATATTTTTCTTGCTCAACTTGATGTTCCTTCAAATAAATTAGCTGCAAAGATTAATTAGCCATAGTCGTTAACTTTACTGTCAAGTAAAATACAACCGTGGCATGGACAGCTGAATGCACAGAGAATTAAATGCAAATGTAACTTGACAGGAATCCTGCTTTTAGTAGTTTTCTATGTTTTTTTTTTAGTTTGAGATGATAATTTCAAATTGTTTACAGACCAAGCTGAATGCTGAATTATCCGTACTGCCCCCATGTTTTAACGTACAAACATTATTGCAGATATTACACAGAATCTTCACTCTTAACTCTCAATCTAACTGCATTGGTGCTTTGCTCATGTATAAGATCCTGTATCGTCTAAGATATGTTAATAACTTAAGATTGTTAATCCATTAATGTTTTTATTAAATAAATGCAAGTGTTTTCATTTTAGCTTTTTCTGATAAATGTATACAAATATTGACTCAATGTTATTCAGACACTAAAACATACAACTGTGCTTATTCCTAGCAGCACAATTACTCTTTTTTTTCCCAAGTATTACAAACTATGCTGGCGTACCTGCAAGTCTGGACTCAACTCCATCTTTCTTCGGATAAAGAGTTCCACGTGACGAATAGTAGCTTCACCTGATACACGCACATACTTTCTCTCCAGAGGCTGCAGGAAGAAAACACCATCAGATCAACATAATCTGAGACAAAAGAGCCTTTGCACACTATATATGTATAAAAACATAAACAAATATATGTATATATAAAATATATAAAAACACAAATACCTTGTAATTATCAATGCCCTCCTCGGCTCTGTGAATCAAAAATATAACAAACACACATGAAAAATTGTACAAGAGAACATGCAATGCAAAACTCAACAGGTCTCAGTTGCTTCTGATGTTTCATCTCCACCTAGTGGTGAGATACTTCATAGCAGACTCATGGAATAAAACGCACAGAAAGAACACTTACCCAACAAATTCCAGCATCAGTGATACATCTAGTTCTGGAGGAATGCTGAAAACAGACTGCGGCGTCAGGTCTTTCTGTTTCTGTTTCGGAAGCTTTGTTGGAAGCATGGCTGAGACTGCTACTGAAAGGGGAAAGAACATACGGTCCCTCCTTAAAACAGTACAGCAGTTCAAAATAAATGAGAGGCTTAAAAGGTGAACAGGAAGATTCTATGCCTCAGACTACAAGATATAAAAGGGAGTAAGCTTTACAGTAAATTAAATGCACTGCTAGGGTGTAAATTATTGAGTTCAGTAAATTTAGCTCACCTGGTTTTGGCACCACAAGTCCTCTCTCCTTGTAAAATGCACACATTCGTTGTCTCTCCGCTTGGAGAAAATTATTGTACAGTATTATTATATTTTATTTAAGCAAAATGTAACAAAACCAAATATTTATGTATATAAAACTTCAAAGTCCAAAGAGAAATGTTGGAATTATAAATTTCATGGTCTAAATTAACAGTACAATTACAAAACAGTAGGAAAAAATGAGACCCAATACACAAGGCAAATGCTAGCCTAAATAAATGTCCTTTAGTCTAGATTTACAACACGTAAAACATCTTCCACTAACCAAGCTGTGAGTAATCTTAGGAGTTTTCAATAAGCCTGCCTCAGCTAAGCAAAGTGGTTTGGATGGGCTATAGCGCTTCAACAGATTGACAAGCTGTGCTGGAAGCAAGCCTTTAAGGACTTGTCATAGGCAAACCTTGTAGTCAATGCAGAATATAAACATAGAACAACAAGAGCTATTACATTTAAGATATACAACGACAACATACAAAGTCTTGATAGGTGCACAAAACATCTTACCTTCTTCTAAAGTTGGAACCATCTTATAAACAATATCCTGTAACTGTCTGTCAGGTCTATAGCAAAGAGGGACTTGGTCAGACAGTAGGCAAAATATATAAGTTAACAAGCTAAGCTAAACACTGCAGAAGGATCCATGGGGAACAAGCGGCAAAACATAGTTGGCAATTATTGTTCCAAAATAGCTGTAGACCGTCAAAGAGACAGTCAAATGCAATAGCAACCCCCCTTGATTGTTCTAAAGCTACATACATAGTAAAAAAACAATAAAAACAATATTCTGATAAGACAAAATTCTACTTGCACTTTTTCAAATATAAGTGGTTTTAAAGGGCTTACACTAACAGAAAATCTACCATCATGTCAGCTCATTACGCATATCAGATCATTATGTGCAAATACAAGGACAGAAAACAGTAATACAATATGGTGATACCTTATATTGTACAGTGGCTGAGTCTGATGAACGACTATGTCACAGTTGGGACACCTGTTGCTGTAGAAAAAGTGCTTAACAATGCAGCTTTTACAGACTGAAAAAAAAGAAGAGAGAGAGAGAAAAGACAGTATGTAAACAGACATCCTGTTTACATGCAAACACAACATTCTCACAGGACTTTCAGCAACAACTAAATATATCGCCGTTTAAGTGAGCGCCGTCTCCTCAATGAGGGTGCAGTCAGTATGAATTGGGACTCACACGTATGAAGACATTCGGTGATGGTAGTGGCATCGATGAAGAACCCAGTGCAGAGAGCACAGCGAATATAAGGATAGAACTCCTTAAGAGGTAGTAAAGTCTGCATGACAACACGAAGGTTCAGACAATGAAGGACACAACAATTATGAAGTGAGCGCATTCTGATCCGGAGTTGAAAGTTTGTCGTTATCATTATGTTAACTTAAAGGCTATCCAGTTTTGGGACTTATGCTGCGTCCAAAACCGCATACCACCATACTAAAAGCCAAAACAGTACACCACCATTAGACATGCATTCATTGTTATAGTGTTTATAGTATGGCAGTATGTGTTTTTGAACGCAGTGTTAGTGACCAGTCAGCTTGGATACTGGCAAACTAGCTTAGCTAACCTAGCTAACTAGTTAGGTACCGAGCCTAAAGCTAGCTAACTACTAAGTTAAGCAAACTAGTCGGCTAAGCTAGCTAACCTAACTAGCAAACCTTAGTTATGTACATTTTATACCTTAAACTTATATCCCAAATATAATCATAAAATGGTGTTAATTAGCAAACATCTACCTCATCTTCGATGTCATGCTTATTATAAGCACCGGTAAATGAGTCGCGGGAGTCACCACAACTTTTGATTCTCCCACAGCTCTGCTCCATCCCCCCTCTCTGTCCTTCACTTTATCTGCTCGCTTGAGTTCAAACAGACAAATGCAGCCCTCTCTGAGTTTGGATTAACAGTCCAAAGGCGACTTAGACGTAAAATAAAATGTATTGCAACACATAAGCGAACTTCGGCGAGTGATTCCTCACACCCCCGTTACCAACCAACGGTTAAATCACACGAGCTGGAGCCCACCGACTCAAAGGGCGCGCAATAACAAAAACACCCAGCTACAGTTTGCACACAATAAAAGTCGACTCAGCTATGTTTTAAAATCAGCAAATGAAACAGCACTTAATTATTATGATATTTTAAATCAAATTAAAATCACTTTAACTTTTGTTTTAGATTTACTTTTTCCCTGTAAGCCAAAACAAATGAGACAAAGCGAAGGCTTGGGTGCATTTTATTTTGAAATGGAGATAAGACTTGGACCAGAAAAGTACAGAAGGCAGGCAAAGCAGGGAAGATGGCGGCGCCTATGAGAAACGTGGATGAGATCCGCGACAGAGTGATTTTGGGTGAATTTGGAGTTAGAAATGTATGTAATGTTACTAGGTTTCAGTTTGCGCTTAATATTTATTCTGTGTTATGTCTAATAGTCAAACGATGCTTTGACGGGAATGGTGGATTCGCTGCTCTTTGAGTGACTGAAGCGAGTCTGATCAGCTGCTTACATTCACACTGACAGGGGCTGCCGTTTGTTTGTCACTGCTTATTCTGTGTGTGCGATGTTAATCTTAGTTTGTTTCACCAGTGTATCTGTTTACTTGATGTTCAACTTTCTTTTCAATGTTGTATTGTAGGTTCATTCTACAGATTTCCCCGGAAATTATCCTGGTTATGATGACACATGGGATCTAAGGAAATTTAAAAAGGTATCATTAAGCACTGTGACTATAAGTAGCCTATATTTTTAATTACAACTTTTTTTAGCTATCTCATTTTTAATACTTTTCCATTCCATCACAGAATTTTAGGCTCGACGTTGTTCACATGGATGAAAACACGCTGGAGTTTGATATGGTGGGTATAGATGCTGCCGTTGCTAATGCTTTTCGTCGGATATTACTCGCCGAGGTAACGTTATTTCATTGCTTGATTTGCAGTGCATCAGCATTTATACTAAACATTTGCTGAGCTTGTTCGACTGAAAGACAGACCGCAAACCAACTTCTTCTCTTCTGATTGTTTACACGTTTAGGTTCCAACTATGGCGATTGAGAAGGTTTTCATTTACAATAATACATCTATCATTCAGGATGAGATCCTAGCCCATAGACTTGGTTTGATACCCATCAAAGCTGATCCTCGTCTCTTTGAGTACAGAAATGCTGGTGAGGGTTTTTTTCTACGTGTATTTTTTTTTTAACCATGAAGTGGATTTCTTGGTTTTCATTGATTGATCTTTGCCCCAGTCCACTGATCCCAGAGTTTCTCTTTAAAGTACATACTTTGTGTTTGTTTAATTTGTTAGGGGATGAAGAAGGCACAGAAATTGATACAATTCAGCTTCAACTGAAAATCAAATGCACAAGGAATCCCAGGGCCTCAAAAGACTCGTCAGATCCCAAGGAGCTGTACCTGAATCACATGGGTAAGACGATAAGACTTGCGTGTAATTCAGTGCAAAGCGATTTGCAATTATGTAGAAGGAATAGATGAAAGTATAGTATAGAATGATAACTATTGCAGTTAATTCAACAAAACCATGCAAAGCAGTCAAGAAATTTATATTGGTGAATATTTAGAGACAAGAACGTCAGGCAGTAGTAACAAACAAAGGCTGTCATGCACAAGTAGAAAAATAAACAAATAGCAGCACAGTGGGGTAAAGCAGTACAGATATGTCCAAGCTCAAACGTTTCTGCTGCAAGTTAGCATTATGTTAAGATTTTGGTGCACTAACCAGCTGTTTGTTACATTAAACTTTAAACTTTATCACATTATGGAAACACAGAACCTTAAAAAGGTGTGATTTGCTTAAATAATAAGTGGAGCATTTGCTGGCTTGATACATGCGAAAGATTTTCACATGTTTGAGGTATGTTTTGGATGCTGCCTGAACAAATTTTCTCTGCTTAAAAGTTCTGCTGTTGGACCTAGCCAGCTAATGTTATGTTGTAGCCCTTATATAGTTTTGCTTGTATTTTTTACTATTTTATATTTGCATTCTAATATTTATGTCCTAAAATTCCAAACCCTTAATATAATACGAAAATGCACTTTATCTCGTTTGGTGGCCATTTATTAAGCAAAAGAAAAACCTAATGAAATTTATTTTCTGCATATATTTTGGAAAATCTAGTCAGTCATGTAAAACATCTAAAATTAAAGTTAATTTCCTAAAGATCTCTTACATTTAAATACATTAATTCAAAGATGAATACTGTTCAGTCAGTTCTGAAAAATACAAAATGTCCCCTGACATTATAAAAGAGATATTAGCACATTGCCTAGTTTATACACAAATTTACTGTTACAGCAAATGTAACAGTATTTGAATGTAGGTGAAAGTCATATTCAGTCATTGTGTTGAGCTGGTTCACAAAGCAACTAAATGTTTCCTTATGATCTACCTTTTCAGTATATTCAAAGGACATAACATGGGTGCCCATTGGAAACCAGGCTGATGTGTTTGCTGATGCTAAGATTGGCCCTGTGCATGGGGACATCCTCTTGGCGCAGCTACGGCCGGGACAAGAGCTTGACATAGTTATGCACTGCGTCAAAGGAATAGGTGAATAAAAATGAGCCCTATTAAGTGATATTATAAAGTGTAATTAAAGGGAGGTGTTATGTAGCTGTAGACTGTTTCAAAAGGAAATTATGCTATACACAGTGTTTACGTCTGTGAAGTCTGCATAATATTTACAGCTCTTTATTCTCCTGAATCTTTGAAATCTTTGAAAATGTTTTACATACTATGTCGTTCAGTCATTTTGGCTGTTTGCATGTCACATACAGAAGACAGTAAAAGTTCATTCATAGCTGTCTACTCATTTCCCTTTGAGGCAAGGACCATGCCAAGTTTTCCCCAGTGGCCACTGCTAGCTACAGACTACTCCCTGAGATCACGTTACTGCAGACTATTGAAGGAGAAAAGGCTGAGAGACTGAAGCGTTGCTTCTCAACTGGAGTCATAGAAGTAGAGAATATTGATGGTAGGACACACATTCCAATTAAGATTAATTTCAGCCTTAATAGTTCTACATGTTCTACATGACATTTTGTCCATCTTGTCCATCTTAGGAAGACAGGTGGCCATTGTAGTTAACAGTCGCCTAGACACGTGCAGCAGAGAAGTGCTCAGGCATGAAGACCTAAAGAGTTTGGTAAAACTAGGAAGAGTACGGGACCACTTCATATGTAAGTTTTCAGTTATGACCTCAAATGTAGTCATACCACTGTGATGGTTCTTACTTTAATTGCTTCTTTTTCTCTTTCAGTCTCAGTGGAGTCCACTGGAATCCTACCGCCTGATGTCCTGGTCAGTGAGGCAATTAATGTACTTATTGCCAAGTGCCAGAAGTTCCTCACTGAGCTTGATTCTACAGAAATGGAATAGAGGAAAGAAAATTGCAGCATGTTTACTGCAGCCACCATTAGCAGGATCTTAAGCGCTTGAAACTGTTATGTGGAACTGGGTAGCTGAAGTGGTGCATGGCTGGGAATTGTTTATTTTCCTATTTATAACCTGACTAGCACTGGTGTGGTGAATCTCAAGCTTCTAATTTCTCCTGAAATTTGCCATGTCATGACACATTGTACAATCCCCTTTTTTGTATTAAACTTCTGTTATTGATAAAATATCAGTATTGTACTTAGAATTCTCCCTTCGGAACATTTGTGTATTGATTGGTTGCCATATTTGGATTGTGGTGAAGTTCTCATTTCTTAGATTCTTATGTACTATTACGCTCTTTTTTGTTTTTTTTTTGTTGTGTGTGTGTGTGTGTGTGTGTGTGTGTGTGTGTGTGTGTGTGTGTGTGTGTGTTTATGGTCTTGGTCATATTTCTTGTGTTCTTAATTATGCTTAGGTTTTAGGAAGCTGTTCCAGAAATCCAGAAGTTCAAGCCTCAAGCTATTTTTCATTGAAAGTAGTTAAACTATAACTACTTTTTAAAAGCAACCAGCTCCTCCCAAGCGTATTATTTGGGAGCATTTCTGGAGAGTTGGCTATAGGAAAGCACTGTGGCATTTATGTTATCCTGATCAGTGAGCTGTTTCTCTGTACCGGCCACTGAATGACAACTGGTGCACTGGGAGCATACAAATGTGGGTTTAGAAAAACAAAAACGAAAAAAGCTTCTGAAAAAACATATGATGCACAGGTTTGCTGTATGCTTGCTTTGCTCTCTTCAAGAGAACATAATTTTACAGTCTGACAACAGTTGAATGCTTTAATGCACTCTTTTGTCTTTTATATTTTTATTGTCATCCATCACAATAGATTTCCATTCAGAAGATGTGTTTCAGGCTTTGCTTTGTCCATCCAACCTAAGCTTTATGTTCTGGTGTGTGATTTCATTGGGGACGCGCATAACCATGATGAAGACCTTACACTGAATTATTCTTTGATTAATTAGGCCTTGAAGTTATGTGACGTTATTTACTCATCTTACACCATTTGATTAATGTTTAATCTTGTAATTGCACCAGATGGACTAAATTATGTAGCGCTGGTGTGACTCCTGGTGTGGGCAGTGAACTGAGAACATGCCCACCTCAGGTAACAGTGCTTGGCAGGATGTTCACTACCCTCAGTGCAGAGCCACACAGACTTCCTGTTGTCAGTGAGTTTACCCTTGATATTTAGCATATTATCACAGTCTAAAATGAAATATCTTTCTTGTTTTTAAATATCTTTGGTCATTATTTTTAGACATAATCTGTAAAGGAGGGATGCCCAAATGTTTTGTCTTGGAGGGCCAAGGGCCAAATAGGCAAAACAGCTAGTTAGCAATGTGTTAGCTTTATGTTTTTCACATGCTGCCAGTATAATTGGATAAACCATTCTTTATTTACTGAAGTGCAGTATTTCTCAACTCTGGTCCTGAAGGCCCAGTGCCCTGTACTTTTTAGTGTTTTCCCTGATCCCAACGCACCTGATCCAGCTAATTAGCTCATTAACAGCCCATTATTGACCTAAAGTGGGTGTGTTGAAGCAGGAAAATGTGCAGGACAGTGGGCCTCCAAGACTAGGGTTAAGAAACACTGCTCTAGTGTTTCATTATTACATACAATGCATTTTGCTTTGCCTTTAAATTCTGTAAAATAAAAATTGTGGTCTCTAAATTTCCTGTAACTCCTGTAACGGTTATCTGTATATGTGCTGTTACACCTGCATTGCAGTCAGTGACACATATGTTGTGTCATAGATTGTAGATTTGATTTATAACATACATTTTTGTTACTAAAATTTGTAAAACAATTTAAAAGAAAAATAAGACAAAAAATAAGATAAAAAGTGTTCATAGGGCTGCTTTCTGGTGGGTCAGTGCAGATGTCTTGCTTTGGCTTGCTGTCCCCATGTAGGGCAGCCCACTGTAAACTATTCCTGTTCTTGGCTTTTGGGGTGGCATGGTGGTGCAGTGGGTAGCGTTGTCACATCACAGCAAGAAGGGCCTGGGTTTGTTTCCCGGCTGGGCAAGGCTGTCTGTTGCATGTTGTGTGGGTTTCCTCCCACAGTCCAAAGACATGCAGTCAGGCCAATTGGATATGTTAAATTGCCCCCAGGTGTAAGTGTTAGTGTGTGTGAATGTATATGTCTGTCTGCCCAGTGATGGACTGGCGACCTGTCCGGAGTGTATCCTGCCTCCCGCCCGATGACCACCGAGATAGGCTTCCGCAACCCAGAGGAATAAGCGGCCTAGAAAGTGTGTGTTTTTGGCTTTTTGGTGTTGGTAATGTCATTTAGTGTTCTCGCAGAGATTTGCATTGCAACATTGCATTATGTTGTCCGTATCACCCATTCCAAACCAACAGCATTTTTCAAAGTTATCATGTTTTGTATCACACCTTGCATTGTGACAGTAACAGTAACATGAGAGCAGAAGTTTTGAAAAGGCACAGCAAGAAGGCCTTGGGTTTGATGATTCCCGTCAAATATACATACATATATATATATATATATACACACACACACACATATATATATATATATAGAGAGAGAGAGAGAGAGAGAGGAGAGAGAGAGATAGATAGAGTGCCCCCCAAAAAGTATTTGGACACTTTAAGCACTATTTGTGTAAAATTAATGAAGTTCTCTAGGTTATTTAGGTTACTTCATGTTTAACAAAGTCATATTTGTTTTAGATTTAGCACCAGATTAAACTAATGGTAGACTGTTCGCGTGGAGAAAGGCTGGAGGAAAATTACAATTAGGCTGCACTAAGAGTGCTGTAAGCACAGAGGTGGAAATATCAAATGCGGGTGCTGTTTTTCGTGCAATGGGGTTAGTGAGCTTGTGAGTTTGTGTTCATTAATGAGATCTGATAATGAAGTCAGAAGGCACACAAAGACATTTAAGATGCAAACCTGCAGAAGTCTGCAAAGAATCTGCTCAAAAGATAACAATCTGAAACACACCAGACATATTTTGTAAGAATACTTTTCCAAAAAAGGAAATTACAGTCTTGGAAATGTCAGTTTAAAATAAATTCCACTTAGTTTGACATTTTGTTTTCTTACACAATGAACTTAATACATATAAAAGTTTAGGACAGATGTCCAAATACTTTTGGGGGCCACTGTATATCTATGGATAATGTACATAACAGAGGCTGATTATATAATAATCCAAATAATATAAAAGCTGCTGCAAATATTCTCTTTTGTAATTAACTTTGTATCTGATTCCTTTTATCCAGTAGAGGCCTGGAGCATGTTTGAATATGAATTTGTCTCTTCTAAATGGACTGCATTGCTCTGCCATTAAGGCTAATTATTGGAGGAGGCTGAAGTCACTACAGCTGCACTGCATCATTTTGGGCATGTTTCTGCCAACAAGCCACCCACCCACCCTTATACACACACCAGTGTGTGAGTGTGTGTGTGTGTGTGTGTGTGTGTGTGTGTGTGTGTGAATGTGCATGTGCTTGCACAGAAGACTATTTAAATCGGGCCAGAACATCTTCTGCGGCAGCTGGCCTGTTGAGAGAGGTGGCACAATAAAATGGGTCACCTTGCTTTATAGTCTCATCATTAAGGCAACACTAAGGTTGTTTTTACTGGTTTTGCTGGAACCAGGTAAGACTGAAAGGTATGGAGAAAATCACTGAGCACTTGCTTTTCCAACACTCCTCCCTGCCTCCATCTTTGCAGCTTTGGCTCATTACTTTTGGCAGGACACAGATCCTACTCTTCAAACTATAAAAACAGCAAAATATCTCATATCCTTTTGGCGAGAACAAATGTTTATAGAGCTTACGTTTGTTCTTTGGGGAAAGGGGAAACAGAACAGACACAGTGTCCCTTAGCCTACTGGGGTGAGTTTGTTGTAGTCCTTACATAAAGTGCATTGAGCTGCACTGATGTAGTTTGTACTTTTTAGTCTAATATTATTCTGTTCCTGTTAATCTCTGAATCCTCCCATTGTGTTGACAGTCAATGAATGGATGGAAATCAATGAATGGATGGAAGGAACAAACAGACTTCAAGGTTGACTTTGATGTATTTTATGGATCATTGTCTTGTTGTTATATCCAATCTCTTTTTTCTTCAGTTTCTTTGCCGACTGTGGGACATTAGCTCTGCAAATTTGTTGATATATAGTACAGCCCCAATTCCACAAAATTTGGGATGCTGTGTAAAATGTGATAAAATGTAAATAAAAACAGAATGTAATGATTTGCAAATCTCATAGATCCATATTTTGTTCACAATAGAACATTGAACACATCAGATGTTGAAAGTGAGACATTATTTAATGAAAATTTAATTCATTTAGAACTTGATGGCAGCAACGCATCTCCAAAAAAAAGGGGCAACCACAGGCTGGAAAAGTAAGCGGTACTAATAAAAAACAGCTAGAGGAGCAATTTGCCACTAACTTACATGACTTGGTATAAAAAGAGCATTTTAGAGAGGCAGAGTCTCTCAGAAGCAAAGATGGGCAGAGGTTTGCCAATCTGCAAAAACTGCGTCTAAAAATTGTGGATCAATTTCAGAAAAATGTTCCTCAGTGTAAAATTGTGAAGACTTTGGATATCCCACCATCTACAGTACATAATATCTTCAAAAGATTCTGGAGAAATCCCTGCACGCAAGGGACAAGGCCGACGGTCAATATTGGATGCTTGTGATCTTTGGGTCCTCAGGTGGCACTGCATTGAAAACAGGCATGACTCTGTACTGGAAATCACCTCATGGGCTCAGGAACACTTCCAGAAAACATTGTCTGTGAACACAGTTTGCACAAATGCAAGTTATCATGCAAGTGTATCATGCAAAGAAGAAGCCATATGTCAACACAATCCAGTAACACCACCGTCTTCTCTGGGCCAAAGCTCATTTAAAATGGACTAAGGCGAAACTGTTCTGTGGTCAGATGAATCAAAATTTTAAATTCTTTTTGGAAAATTCTTAGGAAACCACGGACGCCGTTTCCTGCAGACTCAAGAGAAGAGGGACCATCTTGTTATCAGCGCACAGTTCAAAAGCCTGCATCTCTGATGGTATGAGGGTTGTATTAGTGCCTACGGCATGAGCAGCTTACGCATCGGGAAAGGCATTATCAATGCTGAACAGTATACAGAGGTTTCAGAGCAACATATGCTCCCGTCCAGAAAACGTCTCTTTTGGGGAAGGCCTTGCATATTTCAGCAAGACAATGCTAAACCACATACTGAATCTATCACAACAGCATGGCTTTTCAGAAGAAGAGTCCAGGTGCTGAACTGGCCTGCCTGTTGTTCAGACTTTTCACCAATAGAAAACATTTGCTGCATCATAAAACAAAAAGAAGACTCAGGACTGTTGATCAGCTAGAATTCTACATCAGACAAGACTGGGACAACATTCCTCTCCCAAAACTCCAGCAATTGGTCTCCTCACTTCACAGATGTTTACACCCTGTTGTTAAAAGAAGAGGGGATGCTACACAATAGTAGACATGGCTCTGTCCCAACTTTTTTGAGATACGTTGCTGCCATCAAGTTCTACATGAGTTGATATTTTTCATGAAATGGTAAAATGTCTCTTTAAACATCTGATATGTTTTTTATTTAGATTTATTCACATTTTACACAGCATCCCAACTTTTTTTGGAATTGTGGTTGTAGAAGCCTTCCTTCCCTTTATCCCCACAATATTTCCTCTGCCACTGGCTGCCACACAACCCCAAAGTATAATAGATCCACCCCAATGTTAACAGTTGGCAAGGTGTTCTTTTCATCAAATGCTGCTACTTTTTTTCTTGAATCATACCTTTGGAGATTACAGCCAAAGAGACCAAAGAATGCCTATGATGTTGTTTTGCATGCAGACTGGCCATCGGAAAGTTCGGAAACTTTTACTGGTGAGCCCAGGTTGTAAGGGCCAGTCTTTTTTATTTACATACAGATGTTCCATGGGTTGTCTTAGCATCAAAGGCAAGGTTGGGGCAATCCATAGTAACATGTAATAGATGCGATCATAACTGAAAGTATTGTGGAGGCATTTGTGCCTGTTCTGTGTAATTTTGTTTAAAAATAATAGTTGAGTTGGTGTTCTTCATGTACTTTGATTTTGAAGGGTCAGCTGCAGATGAGAGAGTTGTAAACAAAGGAGAGCTAGGCTAACAGTTCAGCTACAGTTAGTGGAGTTTGCGTGTATTCCTTGTGCTTTTCTCACCGTTTCTCCGCATATCTTTCATGTAAAGTAAGCATGGGCCAGACTCATGACTCTTTTGAGGTCAAAGTAGGTAACAGATGGTCATTACATTAATTCAGCTTTGTATTTTTGCTTTGTGTACATGCAAACACAGTGCAGAAAACCATGGAAACTTAGTTTCATCATTTTACATACTAACCTAATACAATCAATGCAAGTTAACAAATTGTTCGTTCATTTTTTAATTAAGGATTCATCAATTTGTTAATTAATTATCATGAATTATTAAACTGGGGCTGCTTGACAGTAAATTCTTTTGTTTTCTTTTTGTTGCTAGTCCACCCCTGCTTCAGACATTGACTTTTGTGATCCCATCATAGTTAAGGTTACTTTCTGTTGACACTTCAAATTTTCCCATTCCACCTTAAATGGTGCAGCAGTTACAGTCAGGAGCCTCAGGTACCAGAATGGAACTGCTGTACAATTTAAGGTTCAACGAGAAAATGCAAATAAGAAGCTGACTTCAGCCTTGTTCTCAGCCTCATCAACTTTCGGATGCCTCTACTGCTGAAACGCCTCACCCATGTTAACACGGCTCTTCGCCCAAGCCTGATCTAAAAACTTCTTTCTCAGTGTTGGTTCTTCAGATTGTCTCCTCTTTGGCTGTTTTGACTGCATGGTGTTCAGCATGTAGCCCCTGCCCTTCGCCCTGTTCTGTGCACAAGCATGAATGCCCCCTGTTGCTGGTCAGCTGAAATAGGGTTGTTTTTCTCATCCCTAGCTGCTTTGTTTATTTCCATTTTACAGAACCAGGGCTGTGTACGTAAGCTAGTGGAGTGTGAGGAATTATAAATTGAATTATCCAAAAATTGGAAATAATTCATGTACTGCATCTTTCACTTCCATTTCTTAATTACATTTCATGGAGGTGGAAATTACAAGCAGAAAGTATTTTGATGTCTTTTATAGTCTCCTCTTGTTTTGTAAGAATCAATTATCTTTAGTTTCAGATCCTCAGTCAGCCACTTAGATGAACCTTTTGCTGTTAAGTGTAAGCACAACACCCTGAGAGGTTTAAAGGGTGATGAAATTATAACACTCCAGAATTGTCTAATGAGTCAAGCAAGAACTTACAAAAAAACAACTGTGGATTGACTGAAAGGCCTCCCAAACTTTTGTACATTTTATTTGGTTATTTTTATTTATTAAAATCAGAAAATAAATGATAATCATGCTGCAACATTTGTAGAAATGTGTCATATTTAAGTTTATTCCTTGCAGATGTTAACTTCTTTTCACCACAAACACATTGTAAAGGCATCACTGCACAAATACAAAGGACCCTCCATGTAACAAACTGAGGTTCATTTCCCTGCTTGGGCAAGAACACCACACTATAACAAAGACAGTCCTTGGGCTAGACTCTCAACACTGTGTTGACCTCTGTAACAAGATTAAGTTGTAAGTCACTCTGGATAAGAGCATCTGTCAAAAGCCTTAAATGTAAATATTAGTTACTAAATAGCTTAATAACTGAATAATGACCCTAGTTTCAAGGGGCTATGTTTCAGCTTGATCTATGAATGGCCTTTAATGATCAATCTGTCCTTGGTGTTGGTCACAGGTGGCTGTACTCTGGGGTCCAGGGCTGGTGGAGTTAATTGAATGTGAGACGCCTGCCTGCCTGTCTGTCTGCCTGCCTGCCTGCCTGCCTGTGTGTGTGTGTGCGTGCTTGCCTGGCTGCCTGGAGCTGTGTATTTCCAGCGAGTGAGAGACAGAATAATGCCGTGCCTTGTGTGCCCCAGCGAGCTATCACTGCTCTGCGGTTGCCATGGCGACAGTGCCCTCTCTGGGTACGGCGGGCTGGAGAGAAGTTGCTCTGGATCTGCGTCATATTTTTTTTCCCTCTTTTTTTTTTCCAGTGGATCTGTGAGCTCTCTCTCCCGCCTCCTTTTCTCGTTCTCCACAACATCACCCCTCTCTCTCTGTCTCTCTCTCTCTCTCTCTCTCTCTGTCAGTCCATTCTTTTTTTAAAAGCTAATTGACCCAGCTCCTGATCGTCAGCACTCAGTGCTTGCTCTGCCACAGAACATCGCAGATTTGGAAAGACATAGAAAGGTGGTAAGGAAATCAGTGCTGAGAACAGATAATGTCAATTAATTACTGTAGCATAAAGCAATGTCATTGTCATCATGCTCCGAGCTCAATGACAGTGATGCTATGTTGTGCTGTGGGAAACAGCTTGTCAGACTGCATGCTCAGCTTCGCGTGTTAATTGATTGTTAGGGCTTGTTGTTTGACCCCGAGCCCTGTTCTTGTGTGTGTTTCTCAGGTGGCCGCAGAGGGGCCGTCGACGTGGCTGGGAGAAAAGGTGAGTGTGTTCCTGCACGCAGGTAAATGGCTATGGCTCCACAATGTTCTTACACTGCCGTGCATCAGAGAGAGAGAGTGAGGGAAAGACAGTAGGGGGACCATTATTGTTTTCAGTGGAGCTGTGGCATGTGTGTGTGTGTGTGTGTGTGTGTGTGAGAGAGAGAGAGAGATAGAGGGAGAGAGAGGGCGTGCAAGTAGACCTGATTGTGCAGTCAGTGGTGAAGTGCATTTCCTGAGGCTCAGGGCTTCAAAGCCCCAATCTCTGGCTCGGAAAACAAAAAAGCCATTTCCCACAAAAGCTGCTGCTGCCACAGCGGCACAGAGAACCTTTGACTGTGAAATTACTTTGTCATACTGCTCGTCTCTTTGTTCTTCATCCTTTTCGGAAAGCTCTTGTAAGCTCTGATATTAGTTCACTCTTTAGTGATAATAGGTACTGTTGAATAGGAAAGCAAGTGGAGGTGAGTTAATGAAGAAGCCCTCCAGGACTTGAAGTTCTCACCTAAAAGCTTGACAATTTGTAGGACAAGCTCACCTTTGCCTGCCTCGTCATTCGCGTTATGATTGCTGCGGCATGACAGGAATGCCCTGGTGCATTTTAAGAAAAGTGTTGTCTCTTTTGCCAGCATATTGATTTTAAGTGACAGGCAACAAGGGCCAACGAGGGGCTGCTTTAAACACATCTCTGTTCTCTAGGATGTACATTTTTGAGATCAAGAGGCTGTATCTCAGCCTTTCAGCCCCTCTTACACATGCACACACACACACACACTCTCACCCCTCCAGGGTTTCTTAAAGCTCCAGAGGCAGAGCAGTCAGCAGACTTGACAGGCACTGTGAAGGACTCAGTGGTGTGTGAGATTTGGTGGCTCAAAGCGCCGGAGGGAAAGGCTTTAAGGAGAAGCAGGTGGGGGTGAAAGTGAAGGGATCGATCGCAGGGGCAACACAGAGCGATGCCAGGTGGACCAGGGGCTGGGTGTTCTCCAGGGAGGGACAGAAAGAGAGCCAATGAGGCTCCAAGGGAAGCAGCATTGAAAATGAGCTTTCAGACAAAGACCAACCTGCGGGTGCTTTATAACAGTAGAAGGCTAATTAGCGGCAAAGTCCTATGCAGTTATAACTGACGCGTTATGTGTTTGTTTTATGGATCTCTGAATTAGTTTTAGAGACTTGTTCCCATCAGAATTTAAACACCCCCACTTCACTCTGCTCATTAGCTTCTGTCTCTCAGGCTCCTCGGAGTCTCCAGTGTCCCTGCGCTCCAGGTGGGCTTTGCATTTTTAATCAATACTGTCTGTAGCCCTTAACATTACCGCTTGCCTGTCAGCACAAATAAATGAGGGTTTGTGGCAGCCGGAGAAACAGGGATGGAGAAATAGGGAAAGAAAGACGGAGGAAAAACAAAGAGAACAGTGTAAAGGAATGGGGAGATGGCTGTAATTTAGAGGTGGAGAGAAAGAGGGAGGGCTGTGTGAGGAGGACAAGAGAGATCAGTAATGCAGCAGGAGATGGAGTGTATGTCTCACTCTGGCTGGGGTGAGTCGTGCAGCGGACCACCGGGAGTGACAAGAGCAGTGTGTGTGTGAGTGTGTGTGTGGCACCATAGCTCCACTAGGCTGTAATGACTCTGTGCCTCTGGGCTCCAACTGACTCTGTTTATCTCCCTCAGCAGCGCAGGGCAAAAATAGCCAATACATCCACATGAAAAACAAAACTACATGAACAATAAGTGTGCTGAAATCTGTCTCACAGGTTACTTTGACAATGCTTTTTCCCTCTCTCCATGTCTTTCCCTTCCTTCCTTTCTCTCATCTACCTTTCTGTCTCTCTACCTCACCTCTGTCTTCTCTTCCTTTCTTTTTTCCCCACTATCGTTCATTCTCAATCTTTATATATTTCTTTCTCACCTCTTCTGTTATCTGTCTCTATCTTGCCATGTCTCTCTCACTCTCTTTCTCATTAACACTTTGTCTTTTTCTCCTCTTTCTCTCTCTCCATCTCTCTCCCTCTTTCTCTGTCCCTGTATCTCTTTTCCCTCTCTCTCTCCTCCTTTTCCCTCTCTCCATCCCTCTTCTCTCTCTCTATACTTGCCTTTTCTCTCTTATCCTTCCTCTCTTTCTCTTCTCCTTTTCTCTCTGTCCATATATTTTCTCTCTTTATTTCCTTTTCTCTCTCATCCTCTCTTTCTCTCTGTTCCTGTATCTCCTTTTCTTTTCTCTTCTCTTTCTCTCATCTTCATTTCCCTCTCCATCTCTCTCTGTCCCTCTTTCTCTGTTTCTCTTTTTCTGTCACCCTCTCTTTTTTCTCTTCTCTCTCCTCCTCCTCTCCTTCTCACTGTTCCTGTATCTCCTTTCCCTCTCTCTTCTTTCCTCTCATTTTCTCTCCATCTCTCACTCTGTCTGTTTTTCCTCTCTCTGAGTCTCTCTCTCTTTCTCCTTTCCTTTTCTCTTTTCCTCTTTATCCTCTCTGTCTCTTTTTCTGTCTCCCTCTCTTTTTTCTCTTCTTTCTCCTTTTCTCTCCCCTCCTCCTTGCTTTCTCTCTGCTCCTGTATCTCCTTTCCCTCTCTTTTTTCTCTCCTCTTCTTTTCTCTCTCCATCTCTCACTCTGTCCCTCTTTCTCTCTCTCTCTCTCTACTTTCCTTTTCTCTCCCTCTTTTCCTCTTTATCCTCTCTTTCTCTCACCCAATCTCTCTTTTTCTGTCTCCCTCTTTCTTCTTGTCTTCTCTCTCTCTCCTCTCACTCACTCACTCACTCACACTGTCGCTGGCTCACTGTCTCATGCGCGCGCGTTCACGCACGCACGCACGCACTTCCTCTTCTCTCTCACTCTCATATTTTCTCCTCCCACAAGTATTGCAATTTGCATATTAATGAGGCGGGGCGCAGAGTCGAGCAGGAGCATAATTCCTGCTTCCTGCTTCTAGTCGAGCTAGCTCTTGTTTCTACATTTTTATTCCCTTTTGCACTCCTCCTCCTCCTCACTGCCCTCCCCTCGCCGTCTGTTTCTGCTCCTCAGAGGAAGCCCATGCTCACAGCGCGTGGACTCGACAGCAGCTTTCTGTTACGAGCAGAGCCAAACATGTGAGAAGATGTCTGTTGGAGGTTGTGCTTGCCCAGGTAAGAGCTCCAGCTGCTTCTCCTCAGCTGAACGCACTTTTACACTTTTACCCGAGCCGAGGGTTGCACGGTGACGCGAGCTGTGTGGTTCTGAAGTGGTGCGTGTAGGTCACACTGCTTTGATGAGGAGCTTCATGTTGTCATGTTCTGCATTGCAACTGAGCTGCGCAGTACTTTCCAGTGCGTTAGTATGGCTGTCTGTGGCGGAGAAGAAACAGAGGAGCGATTGCATTCTTGAGCGCAGTGTGTTCTGGACTCGGAGGGAGGCTGCCTGGTGGTTCCACTTTGGCGTTCCAGCGGTTGCGCTCAGTACTTTTGTATGTGATCTCAGAGCTCTGACTTCCTGTGTAGAGGGAGAATGCTGCTGTGACCTGAAGAGCCTCTCAGACTGGTTTACATCCGTGTGCTGAGTGCACACTTTCTCATGTGACGTCAGCTCTTTCTAACAGGTCTTGAAGTTGCTGTTTTAATAAGGAAGAAGTCATGATCATACATGTAGACTTTGCTTCCTAAGGCCAGTGGCCAGAGCATGTAAATAAACATTAAATCGTTTGAACAGGTCTTAGAAAAAGCAAATATTCAGTATCTCTCTTTGAAGAACTTTTCTTTATAATGGGATTTTCAAAGGGAATATGTTAATGCACAATTTATAAAGTTTTCTATGCAACACTAAGCCAACAATCAGTGTTGGGAATTTGGTTTGGCCTGTCAGACAGTTACCCTAACCCCACCACCTCACCCAGTGAGAGAACGAAAATATTCTCTACTGTATACTTGCTGTCGGAACCTCCTAAAAAAAAAAGTCTCCAAAATTGGAACTTTTCAGCAGAAGGAAAAACTCTTTCTATGATGGAACTTAATGTAAAGATATTTTTTCAACTCATTTTGAGCAATTTCTATTGGTCCATTCATCATAAATTTTTGTTTTCTTTTTTTGAAGTATTTTAAGAACAAAATATAGTGAAATGTTATAAATAACATTATGTTGAACAAATTTTCTTACATCTTTTTGCCCCCCAAGACAAAACGTTTGGGCATGCCTGGCATAATATACCTCTCCAAAACAAAGATCAACAAAATCAAAAGTCATCAAAAAGTAAAACCTGCAGAAACCTGCTTGTAATTCTTAGAGCAGTGCTCACCAGCCCTGCTGGAGATCTACTTTCCTGCAGAGTTCCAACCTGCATCTAACATGCTCCTCCTCCACCTCCTTACCTAACACTAGTGCATCAGATATAGCCAATCTGAAGAAGTTAATTAGCTGGAGCAGGGATAGCATATTGGGACTGGAACTAGGCTCCACAGAATGTAGATCTCCAGGAGCATGCTTGGTGACTGCTCACCTAGGGTTACCTTTCTTTGTTCTTTTGGTCCCTTTTTCATGGGGTACTTCTGCATGATGAGTGATGTATACTCCTCATTTCAATGGTGTTCTTAAATGTTATTATCTAATTATGCTGTGTAACATATAATGATACCGTTCTTTGGTATTACACTGTTAGAGTTTGAATGCTTGATACATAGCCCTTTTACACAGAACAGTTTTAGATACTCTAAAGGGAACATTCTGGCAGAATCATCTTAAGACGGCTGCTGGTCATGAACAAATGTGTGAATCAAGTGGAAAGACCCCTTGGGAGACATGGCACAAATTACACCCGACTAGAGATCTGAGGGCCTTTGCATTTAATAGCCATCGTCCACATGGGGAATCTCCTAGCCAGCAGATTCAATTTGGAACCTCCTATCAGATTAATGGCAGTATTAAATTTCATAAGGCTATAGGTTATCTGTGCACCAAGGGGAGGCCTTGAGAAGAGATATAGGATACAGCAGGGACCTTGTTTCATTGACCTGTTAGGTGTTAGGCTGCACAGTTTAGAAGGGATGCCCTTCTTCCCTAGTGCAATCCTTTAACCTGACGGTGACACCAGTGGCAGTGGATCAACTGCGGATCAAAGGTCAGTCATAACTGTACTAAAGAGATTACTGCACGGCACCTTGATTATCCAGAAAAGGGTTAGCAGACAGCTTAGGTGTTACAACGGATATAGTCATGAATCGATGTGCATTGATGAACAAACTTCATAGAACGTTGGCAATGCTGTGGTGAATTAAGTCAGTGGCAAACAGATAGAAGACTGACATGCCATTGGGCATCATTGTTTCTCACTGAGTCACTTCTACCTGTTACTTCTTAAAGCCTGCATATGAGTTGTTAACCAAGTCCGTATGTTTGACGTATTGGAGACACGCTGTGCCTCACTGAACTCAGAGCAGCGTGCAGCTCCATGCAACTACAAACATAAGAATGAGGCACATGACGCATCTCTTCTACCTTCACTGGGATAAAGATCAGAACTCAGGCTTTGAAACGTGTGCTATCGAGGCAAGTTTAGACGGATGCGCAGGTCGTCCCAGTGGCATCAGCACAATACAAACAGTTTCCTCAATCGCTCCCGAGTGAGATCCTTATCTTGGTACAAGACCCAGCCATGAAAGCCTTTCTGGCAGCTCTGTGGATAAACAAGCCAACATTTTGGCGCATAACATTTGTTTAAAATCAAGTAGATTATGTTCACGAGGGTACATTTTTTATGAGTGTGGTCATGGAAATTTCCACAGCCGTGTGTCCTGTCTGATTGTTCTCTTTTTTGGCTGAGGGAAGGAGGGAAGGAGGGAGAGAGAAGGGGAGAAAAAGGGGGCGAGACTGAGTGAGGCAGGGAAAAGAAGGAGAGTGGGAGAGACAGTTGTTTCATGTTGAAATGAGCTGCTTTTGTGTGGGCTCTCCCTGCATTGCTCCATAAAAGGCAGCAGCGCTCCATAAAACCTGATTGTGATATTCACCTCGGCTGGAAATACGATGCTATCTCCCTCTCTTTCTTGACTCCCAGTCCCATGCCCCTCCTCCTAACACATGGCACTGTTTGAAGTCTCGTTTTGTTTACATTCCTGTGCTTATGCTCGCTGTGTGCGAGTATGTGTATCCTGGGCCTCAGTGGCCCCCCATCCTCCTGCAGTACCTACAGACTTGGTGTCGAGTTGGTGACCTGCTCTTTAAGGTGCAGTTTCTTGCTGTTTTTGTAAAGCATTAGTAGTGAAGCCTCAAGTAAACTTTAAATTGACCATATTTGATGCACTTTTGGATATAAGGGCTACTCCATTCTCCTGCACATCTATAGATATGGTGTAGCATATGGGTCCTTGATGATTGTGGTGCATTTCTTGCTTTATTTGTACAGAGTTAGTGGTAGGAACTTCCTTGCAAACCAAAAATTAGGCTTTAGTCAGTGTGCTTGGATATGAGGATATGAGGACATGACCTGCAGTTTCACGTCACCCCTCTCCATGTTACATCTGCATATATGTAAATGTAATGCAGGGTTGGTGGCCTGCTCTTTAAGCTGCATTTGTTGATTTATTTGTACAGTATTAGTGGTGCAAACCTCAGATCGATCTTAATTTGTGCACTTTTTGGGTATTGCTGCTCTCTTTGGTGCATTTCTATCGGTCCATTCATCATGAACTTTTCACATAACGGGAAAGGGCAACTGCAGTGTTCAAACTATGTAATAAAAATTGACAGTAATGGAGACGCATTGTTTTTTGGACAGGGACAAAATTAGGGTATGTACTGCCCTTTATATTCCCACATACCTATAGGTGTAACATGGAGCAGGGTGAACGAATCACAATTCAGAAGAGTGCAATTTTCACATAGCAAGAGTTGCTATTTTAATTATATGCTGCATTATTCAACGTTGTTGCAAACAGTTTATTATCTCAAGTGAGGAAATTTAACCTAATATCACTTGTGAACTGGCACATAACGTTCAGCATAGTATGGAAAGAAAAGTGCATTATGATTTCCAGATCACATTCACTTTTAAAGCCTCAAGGCTGGAAAAATTACTGTTGTTGTTGGTAAAAATGCCAGAGCTTAATTTAGAGGTAAAATACTTGCAATTAAATCGCAATCGCAATATTGGTCAGAAAAATTGCAATTAGATATTATGATGCTTTACCTATTGTATTTGTACAATAATAATGATGGAACCCCACTTACAAATCTCAAATCCGCATTATTTGGTGCATGTTTGGATAGAAGAGCTTGAACTGGCCATTCCCAATAGTCCTGCATACCTGCAGTCTTTTTATGGAACATTTCCACCTTTACAGTATTAGCGTTGGAACCCAAAATCCTCCATATTCAGTGTGCTTTTTTGGATCCGAGGGCTTGCACTGCTCTTTCATGTATCAGCCTTACGGAGACAACCTGGTAAAAATAGAAAGCCAGTGCTAATGCCTCTCCCTCACCGCTTGGTCCAACACACACACGCTCATGCAGAGCGCTCGCTGCTGCTCCACTCTCGCACACACAGAGCACTCGGAATCAGCGGGAGCTCTGCTACTTCATGCAGAAAGTCACATGGGCCCCCTTGATTAGAGGAAAAGCAGAGCTAAAATGGCAAGCTCACAAAGCCAGGGCTGTTTCGTGTTTCACAATGGCTGCAGCCAGGAGCCAAGAGCCAACACAGGGTGTGTGCCTGTGGAGCTGAGAAAAAACTGCCCTGATTCACTCTTTCCTTGTTGGATTGACACTGCTTGCATACTGTGCATCTGTGTGTGTGAGTGCAAGCAACACCCCCTCTTTGCCCATCTCTGAGCCTCACAGATCTGTCTCATTATGGGGAGCTCAAACAAAATGGCTTCCTGTGCTGGAAATCAGCTCCCCTTGACTCGTCAGCAGCCTCTGGCAGCAATGAGGCGAGGATGCAGGCACTCATTATGATGTCACGTGTGTGTGATGGTGAGAGAATGTTGTGTGAGAGCTGGCATGTGCCAGACACACGCACACTCTCCAGTACTGTGTGCATGATGCATCAACACTATGATAGGACAAGTTTTCAAATGGTGCTTTTATTTGATTACTCAATCTGGTTGTTTAAATAGGAGCCTATGGGCAAATGAAATGGCAAATGGCATCCTTGTACTCCAAATAAGAGACTCCTTAGATGAAGGCAGTAGACCTTTATTCTTGAGCAATAAAATGGGACAATGTCTGTCCCTCCCTGCTTGGCCCCTAAAAAGAGAACACAAGGACAGAACTGCTGGAGTGAAAAGGAAAGTACTCTGGGGGATGTGTGAGTACTTGATTCTGAGAGTGGACGTAAGTGGATGATGTTTGAGACGAATGCTGAGTTAGAGGAAGCAGGAGTGAGCAGCTGTTTGCTTTGCACTGAGTTCCATCTCAGTGCATCCTATACAGTGATCACGCTGCCTGTGTGAACCCACATGACCCTGCCTTGCCACGAGACAGCAAGAAAGACACTGATGCTTATCAAAACAGTCCTCTCCACTAATACCTCCAAACAGGACCTGTCCAGCCAATAAAAAACTTCTGTCTTATTCTCTCTTTCTCTGTACTGTTTCTCACTTGCACCTTTCCTTCTCACTGCTTTCATTATTTCTGCCTTTATTTATGTCCCTATCTCTCTCTTTCACCCTCTTTCCCTCCTTCGCTCTCTCCCCCTCCTCTGTGCCCCTTTTTTCCCACTCATTCATTTTCTCCCTCTCAAACTGTCTCACAGTATCTCACTTTCTGTATCTCTCTTTTCCATCTTTTCTCTCTCCCCTCTCTCTGTCCCTCTTTCTCTCTCATACTCTCTCTGTCCCTCTGCCTTTTTCTCCCTTTTCTCTTTCCCCTCTCTCTCCCTTCTCTCTGTCTGTCTGTCTGTCTGTCTCTCTCTTTCTCTCCCTTTCTTTTTCTGATTGTCTCTGTTACTCCCCCTCTCTTTGCCCCCTTGTCTGCGCTCTCTCTCTCTCTCTCTCTCTCTCTCTCTCTCTTTCTCCCTCAAGCAGTGTAGGAGTAAAAATGTCTTTTTGCTGCCAGCTTTCACTTTTGCCATTATGGGCGACAAATAACAAGCTTGCATGATGACTGTGATATGAATATTAGGGAACACTCTGTACGTATTTGCAAAAAGCCATTAGAGAATTGAATTATTACCAGTGACAGATGTTCTATTTTCCTTAGCATATTACACTCCGCATTGATTTTTCGTGCGCATTCAGATTCAGTATTTCTCTTCCTGGTCTCTGCTGTTTGACACTCTATCTAAGAGGCTGTGAAGTGTTTTCCAACAAAGTAAACTCACCCCACTGAGCAGGGGACACGAGGTGCACTGTGTACACACAATCTGTTTGTTTAGTGTTGATAGTAGGATGTGATTGGGCTTGATTCTGTTGCTTTTTTCACAGAAGAACTGCGTATGCCTGTAAAGATATAAAACCACAAAGCAGGTCAGTAGAAAATACAAACCAGCTAGAACCAGTTTAGGTCATCTCTGGCAGTAAAGTTCTGATGTCTGAGTTTTGGGCGCAGCAGAGGCAGTATGTTTCATTATTTTAAGACAAGTTAATGTTCAAAGCATTTAATATTTGAAGATACTAAAACAAAAAAAATCAGCAGTGACATACAACCTGCATATAATGTAAACTTTTTTAACATATAGTCATTCCAAATATGATGTCTGCAACATGTTCCAAATAATTGAGACAGGTGCATGTTTACACCTTTCCTTTTAACAATGCTTAATAATTATTCAGGGACAGAAGATGCAGAATAATCCAGTTTTAAAAGCACATTTTTTTTCCATTCTTTCATTATAAAAGTCTTCAGCTGCGCAGCTGTACGGGTTCTTCATTGAAATATTTTTACTTTATAATGTGCCATGTGTTTTCAGTGTGAGGTCTGGACTGCAGGCTAACCACCACACTCTGATTACTTAGCCATGCCATTGTAACACATGCAGAATGCGGCTTGGCGTTGTCATGTTGAGATAAGCATGGATGTCCCAGAAAGAAATGTTGTCTAGAACGCAGCATATGTTGATCCAAAATGTGTATCTTTCAGCATTAATGGTGCCTCCAAAAATGTGAAAGTTACCCATGCAATGAGCACTAATACACCCACTATACCATGACAAACCCTTACTTTTGAACTTTACACTGGTAACAATCTAGATGATCCTTTTCTTCTTCTGTAGAACACATCCATTTTTCCATAAACTGAAAGGTTGATTCATAAGACCAAAATACATGTTTCCACTGTGAATCAGTCCATTTCAGATGAGCTCGAGGCTAGAGAAGCGGCGGCATTTGTACATAGTACAGTTAGTCGTGCTTTTCTGAGTGCAGCAATGACCAGTGTTTTTTGATTACAGTTTGTCAAAGTTTTCCTGAGCCAATACGGTGATCTCCATCACAGAAGCAGAAGCATGTCGGTTTTTAATGCAGTGCCATCTAAGAGGTTGAAGGCATTCAGTTGTGGTCTTGCCTTTATATACTTTTCCAGATTGTTTGAACATTTTGATGATATTATGCACACTAGAGGGTGAAATACTTAAAATCTTTGCAAACACTTGTTGAGAAATGTTGTTCTTAAACTGTTGGATTATTGTCTGACATAATTTTTGGCAAAGTGGTAAACCTTAATCATCCTTGTGCATAAAGGACTGGGCCTTTTCTGCAGGCTCCTTTTATACCCAAGCATGATTTCATCACCTGTCTAAGATGTTTTTGATCAGTTCACAATATTCCTTGTCTTAAATTACCCCGTCCCAACTTTTTTGGCATTGAATTCAGAAGGAACATATATTTACAAAATACAGTGATGTTTATAAGGTAAAACATATCTTACATAAAACATAAATATCTTGTCTTTGTATTGTTTTTGTTTACATACAGGTCAACATAGATTTACATATCACTGCTTTCTTTTTTTTTGCATTTGAACTTTTTTGGAATTGAGGTTTGTAATAAAAGAAAATCATTGTATAGTTTTTGATAGTATTTCTACTGATAACTACTAAAACCTATTGCAGTAAGCATTGTGTATTGTAAAATGTCCTCAAGTACATGTTATGTTATATATTTTTGCCATAGATCTCATCTTCTGTGCTGAATTATGGTTTAATTTAATAGAGAGACATGTCTGAAGCTGGGTCAGTTGGGGGTTGATAAGCTTCTGGCTCTAAATGAGATGATGGCTTGTCTCAGCACTTCTCTAAAGTAGGGTTTCAGCTTACTTCAGCGCTGTATAGCCACAGGAAGCACAAAGTAAATGGCACATAAGATGTCTCCAATTAAGAGAGAGAAGAGGCTGTGCATATCTTTGAGTACCTAAACCACATGGTCATTTGACCCAGATTTGACTCATGCCTTGGTAGAGATATTAGATAAATGTTTTATAGCTTTGGGATCTATCAACTTGCAGAGTAGTTGCAGTGGTCATGGAGCAAAGAAATGAGCTGCCCATTTCTGTTAACCTAAACTGATCTTTTTGCTTTTTATAACAAACTTTATTGAGGAATTATGTCAATACAAACACATTTTCAAATACAGAGTACAAAAATACAAAACGCACATTTATCAACATTTCTACAATTCACAGTATTACACAGTTCAATTATTTACATTCAGAATGATGTAGCATTGATTAAAAGTCCAGCAGAGTCCAGGGGAACTTTTTCTTCCTGCACTTGCTATACTAATTTTGAGTGACTGAAACATTTACATTTATCTGTCTTTAATTGTGAAGCAGTGTAATTTTCTATAGACTATTATTACTGTAAGCAAATCAGACTTTTCTTAGTATTTGTGAACATGGCCATAACTAACTACGACGACACTGAAGTCTGGACCTCAGTAGTTTTAAAAGGGTTTTTTCATGTATTTTCATTCATGAGATTTTATATGAAACAGCGCCATTCTGATAATGCAGTAACCTCCTTGGGCCAGAGCCCAATCCATTTAAACAGGAAGGTAATATTTATTAAACTGCATTTTTTAAGATAGTAAAATTTGCTTTGTTTTCTGTGAGTGCTGTCGCTGTGATATGGCCAGTGTTAATAGGTGGTTGCTATGGTGTCTCAGGTGGTGGCTTAGGGGGTTGCTAGGCAGTTGATGTGCTATCCCAGGTTGGTGTTAGGGGGTTGTTGTGATATACCACATGTTTAATAGGGTGTTGCTAATGGATGGGTACACAAACATTTGCCCCATTCATTCCCAAGGGAAAAAAAGTCACTTCATGTTAATTGTACGAAAATTGTATGTCCAGTTGAAAAAGCTGTATACAAGTACATCATTCCCGATCAGACCAAACATTCCGGAGTTGTAATGGTGTTGATATCTTGAATACTGTGGGATGAGTTAACGGACAAAAATCTGGCAGAAAAATAAGAAGACGACAAAGAAAAAAAATAGTATAAATCAGATTATGATTGTAAAATGCAGCCCCCATAACTCATTGTTTATTTGGAGCAAAATATATAGTGGAGACACTGTAGTGTGTTACCTACTCATAACATACTACAACATGATAAAGTTCACTTTTAACTAGCATATAATATAATTCAGAAATCAGCAGGTTTTTGGCTGTGTTATGCCTTATTAACTGTATGAGTATCTTTATTAGCCTGAGTTTGGTGGGGACATTTACAAAGTATTTTTTTAAAAAAAAATTTTCAGTAATCTGTGAGGACAGAGACGGAAGAGAGCAATAGAGACTGACACAGTAACTGAGAGATGGAGAAAGGTAAATGAAATAAAATTAATGTAACTATAAACTGACTTAATACATACATACACACACACACACATATATATAGGTTTCAGCATGTGTTTTCAGTCGAAAATAAGTGGGTACGTAAATAGTTAGATGATTAAATAAACACGGTAACTAGAGTTTGTGGAACCAGTAATAGTAGTTTATGGAAGACTGGAAGGATGGGAAAGGAATAAATGAAAGGAAAAGGCAGATAACAATCATGGACGAGTCAAAAAGGAACGATGATTTAGTTAGGAGCTAAAGGAGAAACTTGCAGTTGGTGTAATACACACATCAGTTAGTTTAGTCACTGTGTGATATAGGTCACTTTTCTGCAAAGTAGACCTCACTAAATTTTTGGTGCTGGTTATGAAACTGATGGAGTTTTGCTTTTGTAAGACCACAAGGGGACACTATTTAACTTCACAGTCAAAGAAACTGTGAACTGAAAAATCCTTTGCAGTCTAGTTTCGCTTGATATCCTTATGCTGTATGATCATGACTGGTTGTGATCATCTGTGGCTCTGATGATGTTCTTTTTAATCTTTGCAAACATAAGGGATATGATTTACATGTATTCTCATATTGTCACTGTTATTATGTTACAAGATTTTATTACAAGTAATGTTGGACTGTTGCTGTTTTACACAATGAAATGTCCATGCAATGTAAGGGGCAGCTAGTATTTTCAAATGATGGAAAGAAAAAGATAAAACCTTGATTTGTAGTTACTGTATAAATCTTAAATATGGAATCACAGTAAGTGTACTTTACTCCTAAAATGTTAAGTGCTTAAGTGGTGGTTAGGCAAAAAGGGAAATAAATAAATAAAGCTTAACAGTGGTAAAACTAATTCATGAGACCTGCATGCACCTGCAGTACCATTGAGCAGGTACTGCAGTCTTTATCACACAGTATGAAGGTGCTGTAGCACTGACTGAAGCATTCCAGATGAGAGCTGAGCATGTAGGCAGTGAATTTGTACTGCAGTCACTCCTCTGCTATAGTTGGTATGGCCCTCACATCCCGCGTCTGTCACCAGAGCATTATCGCGCTCTGCCAGGCGTGTAGCTGTGAGCGGCCGGCCGGGGTGAGGAGAGGAGAGGAGCAGCTTCTGCATTTTGGGGGCTGCTGAGACACACCATATCAAAAAGCCCCTGGAGCTCACAGAGGAAAGCACAGGCCTCATCAGGGAGAGGAAGATTTTGTCAGCCACGGCCTGGTGGTGTACACTTTTTCCCCATGGCGACATCGCTTATTCAAAGCAGAAGATTCAAACCGAGAACAAAATTGCAGCAGATGAAGAACCTTCTTAATTCACCAGGAAACTGTGCACTGTAAGAGCCATCACTGCTGTTTGTCTACAAACAAGAATGACATTTTTCATGCCTGGGATCTTGGATGGGGAAAATAGCTTTAAAATAGTTCATTGCTCTTGGATAGTTAAAATGACCTCTTTTGACAATGACAGATGGGCATATTCACAGGGTGGAGTCAGGTTTGTGTATTCAGAGCACCCATTTCAGATGAAAGGCCATGTCTTCAAGGCTTATTCTAATAGAACTCAGTGAAGTGGAAGAGACCTTACATACTACATCCCCCTTCAGGTACAGAGTTTTTATGCAAAATCCAACGGTCAGTAGGAGGAACATGTTTAAAGGTGTTTTTGCTTTGTTTGCACTATGGCTATGTGCTAACAGTGGACTTTTTTGGGACCCTTTGGGCATTTGCTTTCAAGTTATATTGTAGAATAAATAGAATAAGATTGAATAAATGTGGTCCAAGATGTTAGTCTGAAATTTGCTTCTTTAGTTTTGCACTGGAGCTGTGGAGCTAATGTAGCTAAGAAAAACAGACCCTTACATCCCACCTGCAAACTACTTGCATTAATCTTCACACACTCTCATGTCAAGTTGTTAAGTAAACGCAAATAAACTTCATGTGGTATGACGAATGGATAAAAAGATACAAAATTCATACTTAAGGAGGGCTGATGATAAAGTTTTTAGCTAATCAACATTTTGTCTATTTTGAAGTTATTACTTATCCACTTGATGCGATTTTGAGGCAAGTGTGTGATGTGATTTCTAAAGAAGCAAGCATCTGGCACCAAAAATGTCTTGGCTGATCCACAACATTTGGGGTAAAAGAGTTAGAGTCTACAGTTTTTCTTGTTTGATGCTGCTTTTGAAACCTTGAGTATCTGCCGAGACTAATACAGATCTGAAATTATTTCTTTAAAAACTAAAAAGGAAAAAGTTATAAAAGGCCCATATGATGGAGAACATGCTTTCTCTCACTTTTTTTGAATAAAGAAGTTTCAATTAATATATAAACATTGTTAAAGTTTCAAAATGTGCCATTCACTAACCAGGCCATGTATGGAAACTGTGCTGCAGAAACAACCTGTTTTGACTGAACTCTTTGACCCACTCATTTACATATATCCACCTATCAGCCTACATGAGTTTAGCCAATGAAGTTCTAAGGAGTGTTTCAGCTCTGAGTGCTTTTTGAATGAGGCACAATACAGGGCAGGCAATCAGAACAGAGCTATTCTGTCTATATCAGAAACAAATACAGCCTGTCGAATTCTAAGGGATAAAGAGAGGTAGGGCCTTCCGAACTGAATCCATTACAATAAATAAATAAACAAACAATGTATATGAGAAGTGAGATTAAACAGTAGCTCACCATAACTTTTCATTACTTCTCTTTTTTCCTTTAAGCCAAAGTGAGTCGTAATGCAGAACAAGAAGTTCTCCTACACATATAAAAAGGGGAAAAACAACAAGAATAAAAACAGCAATAGCAACAAAATCAATGATAAAATAAAACTTCCTCGAGAACACATTTTTTTTTTACTTTTTCATTTATTTAGACATTTGAACATGTTCAATGGTTATTCGTTCATCTAATGCTTATATCAGCATTGGATTGCCCCAAGTATTTAAGCCAACTCTGGCCTCGTGGTCTTATTCTGTGGTCAGTAATCCTTCCCTGATCTCAAGGAAAAAATTAGCCTCAATTGAAGCACTTCACTCAAGATAAATATCTAAAAGTAGTCTATCGTGCTCAAACTAATCAAACACTTTACTACCCCACAGAAGGAAATACACAGCTAACATCACATCACACAGTCTGAGTGTGTGCTATTTCAGGCTAGATTTGCTACAGCGTTGGATTGGATTCATTCTTCTTTTCCTCTCAAATATCTGGCCAAATACCGATACCTATCGAATATTAATGTCATCTGTAGTAAAAGGAAAATGATGTACATTTTGATTTTTTTGCTGGACTATCACTTCAAAATCTTGGCTTTACAAGAAAGACTTTATTCTTTATAGTTGCGTTGCCAGTAGATGGGGCTGCTGCTCTGGTGTGCTTCTCTCACTGTGAGTGGAGACTGAAGGCATATCAAGAAGTGCGTAACCCATCACACAAGCTCACATGTGATCTGCAGCCAGTCAGGAATTATCGGCTGACCAGCTGTCCTGTGGCCACAAATGTTCAATTAGGGGCAAAGTAGACATAACGCTGGAGACTGTGGGCTGCTCTTCTACTAACATGATAACTGATGTTGATGGGGAGTTGTATGTTACTGTAATACTATCAAGCAGCCTCTAGAAAATAGAAGTTAACCCACAGTAAACATGTGAAGACATGATAAGATTTAAATGGTCAGCATTCTTATTAAGAATTTGATGGCTTGGATGTCACTCTATGTGCACTTGAACATTACATGGTTTATGTGTTTGTGATGGTGCATAGATTGCAGTGTTATTATTTCAGTTTGTCCCAGCTGGAGTTTAAATTCATGATAGCAGAGTGAGATCCGGGATGAACATCAGATAACAGCTTACTATCACATTTAACTGTGATAATGGCTGGTATGCATTTGGGCCCATGATAAAGCAGTGACCACTCATCACAGACTTAGAGTTTTAACCCTACAAGCAAAAGAAAACAAATGTCATGCATTCTAAGTGCCTTCTTCTCCATATTTTTCTTTTCTGTGGGGCTTTATGGGAGACCTACAAAGCTGTTAATCCAGGCTGCAGATATAAAGTGTAGCAGAGGGAGGGCCGTGCGCGGTGCTGCTCAACGCTTACCGGGGGGAGGGGTGGGTTTAGCTTGGAGGGAATGCAAAGGGCTTGATGCACAAGAAGAGCAAGGGGGTGTTGGGGTGAAGCGCGCAGAGAGCGCGTACATGCTATTGTTCGTGTCCTGTGTAAGGAACAAAGGGGTCTTGCTTGCATTGGCTCTTTGCTTTTCTGCTTATGGTCTGCCAAGAAGGCCTTCCCTTTTTTTGCTCCTGTAAATCGGTAGAGGACTGGATAAAGTAATTCCCTGCGCCATGGGCTTTTAAGATGGTTGTTGCTATGTTCCAGTTCTCCGGGCTCAAGGGTCTGTGAGTGATCGGGCTTGGAGAGCCGCAGGAGCGCAGAGCCTTCTTCCTGGACAGGTACGTTAGCGTTACGGCTTGGCTAACTGCCTGAAGCTAGCGGACCGTGTTCGCTGTGTTTCGAGACGGTCTCGTCTTAAGAATACCCAAATGCAAGTTACATAAGATAAAATGGCAATAGAGAGCCACCCTAACGGGCTCTGTCTTGTTTTACTTTTATGAAACCGTGCGAACCTAATCCTGGGGAAGGCCTGAAGTAGGCCGGCTGAGAGAGCAGGCTAGCTAGGTTAGCTAAGTTAGGCTATCGAGGTTTAAAAGCTCAACAGCAGAATTTTGCAAGGCCTGTTTTCAACGCCCCTCATTGTTTAGCAGGGTTTTAGCATATACGTTAGCAAGGAAAATATTTGCAGTTACTTAAATAATTATGGAAACAAGTAAACGGTTCTTGCTTTATTGAGCTAACGGGATGCTGCTTGCTGAAGTGAGAAGAGAGTGGCTTGTTTATCCAGGGATTTAAATCAGATCACCACCATCAGCTTTTCTCTCCTGCTCAGATTGAATTGTTTCTGTGTTACCAAAAAACAAATGTGACGTCTCATGGTGCATGGATCCAAGCGATAGTTTTTCCCTCTTGGTGGTCCTTGTAAAGCATAGTAAGTTCTCACTATAACAGCTAAGGATACGTTTGCATGTCCCTTCCATTTTGTTAGTGCAGGTGGTCCAGACCAGTGTTGAACTGTTACCGTCCATGAGTTCTACAGTACAGACAAAAGAACGTACTCTTTTAAAGTCAATGTTGTGGTAGTGTGTTACGGTGTTGTAGGTTGTCTCCCACTTTGTAATTGATGGCCTGTATTGACCACTCATCCTCTTGGTGTCTATTTTTCCAATAATAGAGTTGTAATAGAGCCAACACATTTCTGAAGTGTTATTTATTTGAAGTCAAGAACATGAGGATAGACTGTGTTTGAAATTGCCCTGGTTGCCACTGTTCCAGTCTTCTGATTCAGTCAGGATGTCTGGACAAGTCGCAGTTTGGTACGTTTTGTCTTGTATGTTGTGTTGTGCAACATGATGACATGGTGTCACTTAGGCTGCAGGAGAACATGAAATACGGTTCCTGAAGAAAAGTGAAACCCTGTTTTTGTGAATGAGTATGTTTATTTTTTTAAAGGACACATATCCTAGATTTTTCTTCTCTCTCTCTCTCTCCCTCTCTCTCTCTCTCTCTCTCTCTCTATCTATCTGTCTATCTATCTATCTATATATATATATATATATATATAGATAGATATATATCTACCCATTTTTGTTTTATTTATTTATTTAAACATGGCCATTTTCCTGTCTCTATCTTGTAGGCTGTTCTGTTACTGTACTTTTAAGAGTGATCTATGTAAGTAATCTCTGTTCTGATTGGCTGCCCTATTTTGCCTTTATTGAAAAAGCATTCCAAGTAGAAACGTCATTGTTGATGGGCACGTATATGCAAATGAATTGGTGTTAAGCTGTTATTGCAGCTTAGTTTCCATATGGATCACATGGACTGGGGAGTGAATGTAAATTCTGAAACACTAACATTCTTCATAGAGTGCATTTTAAAAAAAAATGACAGTAGTTTTTTCCATGATGTGGACTCTTTAATTTTTTACAGTCTTCACTGTATGTTAGCTGAAACCTGTTTCGTTATGGTTAGCCTTACTCTCAGTGCCTTTGGGGGTGTTTGGTGTGGTTAGTAGTGTAACAACAAAGCAAGCAATTGATTAGGCTGTGTAGTTGAATAGCTATGATTCCTAAAGGTCTTTTAACGACCAGTGTAGTGAAATGAGAGAGGGATTATGTGGTTGATGTTTGCATGCAGTCAGGGAGGGCTGTTGGGGGATGGGTAAAGGGTACATCTGCCTCCTAACACACCATTACCTGTTCACGGTTTAGTTGGGTGGAAGGTGCAAAACAAGGTGCTGTATTTATTATCAGTCCATTTAAGCATGTTGCACTTACCTATCTCCTATCACACAGGAGTGGACGGCATACTGAGTGTACCAGTGAAGTGCGAGTAATGTGGATGGTTACAGGGCTGTGTAATGGCATTCACAGATGGGCATTGACTGGTTTTGTGAATTAAACTAAAATAACCAGATTATAGAGCATGGCTCAGCTGTTGTTGCAGGGGACTGCATAGTTTTGGTTTTTATGATGAATTTGGTCCAGTTTGTTTAAGGTCAACATTTAAAGAAGGTTAAACAAGTAAAGGCAGATTACATGTGTTTGAACACGCCTTTTAGGAGAGAGAGATTTTGCTCTCTCAATTCTGCTGCCGTGTCTGACTAAAAGAGCGTAGACTCAGGTGATATATTTAGGTGTTCAATTTTTCTTTCTATGCTTCTGCGCTTTTACTGTTAGGTTGATGTTCTTAATGTATCACTCTGGTTTGTGAAAAAATGGTTTGCAAGCCATAGCTTGACAAGCAAGAGTTAATAGTAATGGAATAAGTGGGGGATGGGCTGTATGTAGAGTAAGCAAGAGAGAGACCCAGGGTGGTCACATGATGATGTCTGAATGCAGGAAAGGGGGCATTTCATTTTGCAGGTCTCACATGTGAATTCTGCATTTCTACACCCTTATAGAACCTGTTTTGAGACCAAAACAACTGAAAGGTCTAACTATATATTACAGGACTAAGTCACACGATAAAGAATAAGGCCAGTCAATGAGGGCTGCATAAAATTCCAAGAAAAATGAAATGCATTTATTAATGTAGGTCAGGCAGTAAGAACTGCCTGTGTAATTGGGGGGAAAGGATAAATTAACAAATAAACAAGCATTCATTTGTAAAGTTTGACTAGAAAAAAGAGAAAATTAAGGTTTGCTTATCCATTAATCACAAATGGCAGCAACATCTAGATTTGCTCATTTACCACTCTGTGTGAAGGTTATTTGTGTGTATTCATCACTTACTCAAATTGGATTTTCTCTTGTTTTGCAGGCTGTTCGTCCAAGTCGTTCAAGCTGTACTCCCCAAAGGAGCCTCCCAACGGTAGTGCCTTCCCCCCTTTTCACCCTGGCACAATGCTGGACAGAGATGTGGGGTAAAGCAAGCTTTTGTGACCAAATTCATGTAGTACACAACATAGTTCTTCTTCAGTCTTTTAATTATCCTTTGGCTGTTTTATCTTACAGGAGTCATATGAATTAAAATAGCCTTTGTAGGTATTTTCCTAATCACTGTCTATCATGTTGCTTAAATTGCAGACCGACACCAATGTATCCCCCCTCATACATGGAACCTGGAATAGGGTGAGTTTGATGTACAGTCATGCAGCTGCTATTTGTGAAATCTGTGATGAATTTGAATATAATTTCTCTCCTTTATATTGATTATCTTTGTCTTGTCACAGGAGGCACACACCGTATGGAAATCAAACAGACTACAGGATATTTGAACTCAATAAACGACTACAGAACTGGACAGAGGTAAGAGACTGTTCTTACAGTAAAAGTTTTGCTGGTAATATGACTGAAGTAGTTGCTGTCAATAGTGAATATATTGTTTTTAAAACATGACTAAATTAGTGTTTTTTTTTTGTTTTCCCCTTTCATCCCCCAGCAGGACTGTGACAATCTGTGGTGGGATGCATTCACTACAGAGTTTTTTGAAGATGATGCAATGTTGACCATCACATTTTGTTTGGAAGACGGGCCCAAACGATACAGTAAGATATCAGAAGTCAGATGTCTTTATACTTTAGATTACTTCTAGTACCCTGTGCTATATATTGATTATAGACTGTGTGTACTACTCTGTCTTGTCTCAGTTGTCCGGAGCAATATTTTGAGTCACATCTGTAAATTAAACTTTGTTGTGTTTGTAGCCATTGGTCGGACGTTGATCCCTCGCTACTTTAGGAGTATATTTGAGGGTGGAGCCACTGAGCTCTTCTATGTACTGAAGCATCCCAAGGAGTCCTTTCACAGCAACTTCGTCTCTCTCGACTGCGATCAGTGCACCATGGTCACGCAGAACGGCAAGCCCATGTTCACACAGGTACTTTTCCTCCTTTGGATGAGTGGTCGTTCTGTTGACGATCTGCTGAGATTTATAACCCTGAATACTGTTAAACACGAAGTCTAAGGAGTAGAGGAGGCCTTAAGGAGAATGAGAGCGAGGTGTGTTGGATCTGATTTCTCGAGGGTGGTAGATCTCCAGGACCAGGATTGAGCAATCCTGGGCTAGAGGATAGCACAACTGTTAAAATCAAACACAATGAAAAGACTGTACATGGTAAAGAGAGAGCAGTTTGTTGGGCTAGATAGGGAAATTGAGAAGACTGTCATGACATGTCACGCATATACTGTGCCTTAAATTATATGTAAATATGATTTTGTCTACTTGAATCGCATGTAAAATGTAAATACGAATACATGGCATATTTGAGTTTGTGTCCATGGTTGTATGGTTCTGTAGGAAGTATTTATGGTATTATTTTTCTGAAGTGTTAAAGTGATTAAAGTTTCAATGAAGTTAGTCCTGATTCCTTACATGCTACCAAGATGGATCCTTTATTATTACAACAAAATGTTATAACAAATGAGTATTAAGCCATTAAAGGGGAATTCCACTTTTTCACCAAAAATTGCAGTCTTATTCCTCTTTTGAGATACAAACGGTCATTCAGGGCATTTTTAATGTAAAATTGTTCATTGTTGAGAAACTTACCAACTTGTGAAGTCTACAACACAAATATAACCTTTTAATTTATCAGAAACGACCAGTGAACCTACACGTCTTCTGAGCTTTTGTAATGCTGATAACAGTAAAATGGTGGTAAATCTGAAAAAAGGAGCTGTTTTGCCTTAGATTGTCCTGCATGTATGCCTGAACCATAAAGTGTTTCAGACATTGTAAGCCTGGGCAAAATGACCATTTATTGTTATTGTGATTAAATTATGTCTCAATATATCACAGTATGCTTTTCTGAGCGTATTGTTTAAATCGTCAGTACCTGAAAACATTTCCAGGCTGCATATTTGATTACAATGAGAGCATTATTACTCTTGTAATTGGATTTACTGGAGTGCAGGATATGAAATGTTGAATGTAAATCATTGTATTCATAGTTTTTGTAGTATAAACATGGCACTTTTTTTCCAACATGTATCGTGGCACATTGTGAATTGTGAAAACATGTCATAATACATTTTTGCTATACCACCCATCTCTAAGACAATGTATCTGTAACCAGTTCATGTATTAGCTTTTTGTGAGATACGTTCTAGAGGCATTCAACCCTTCAGATGTCAGATGTTTCCTATCACCGCCACTGTGAAAAATACTGACTTTGTAAGTTTCTCAAGAATGGAGCGTTTAACATCAAACCACTCTGACTTACTTTGTTTACAACGTAACCATTTATTGAAAAAATGGGATTCCCATTTAAGCAGTTGATGAATTGAGTTTTAATTTGCCTTTGTGTTGCCCATTCATTTCTTTTCAATGAGTGTGGAATTTGACGAGACATACTATCCTTGTTGTGATCTTCCAATGGTGTTATGATAATGCTATTGATGAATTTCTGCATACGTACATAAATTTTCTGCTTTGCTGAAGCAACTCTCACTTTGTCAAATTTTTGATTGCTTTACTGGTAGAGTTGTTTGATTTTTAAACACTTTCATTTGTACAGGTTTGTGTAGAAGGAAGGCTGTATCTGGAGTTCATGTTTGACGACATGATGCGCATAAAGACGTGGCACTTCAGCATCAGACAGCACCGTGAAGTCGTACCACGCAGCATATTGGCCATGCATGTGAGTGGGCTGCCAGTATTTTTATTACCATTTAAATGAGGAAGAGGGTTATTTATCTTGGGCCAAAGACTGTCCAAAACTTTACCTCTCTTTGCCTAGGCAAATGTCATTACCTGGATAGTTTTGATGTGGTGGTGTGTTGTGTATTAGTAGTGTTTTTACATATTGCCCTGTAATTTCTTTTTCTGCTTTAGACTAGTCTACATCACACATACAGAAAGCCTCATAGGGTAATGGATTGCATGTTGGCTGTCCCACTGATTTGCATTTTTTCCACATCAGGTTATCTCATGCAAGCTAGAGCTTGTCTCTGATCGTATCAGTTAAGATATATCCCCATGCATGTGCTAAGTAAAATAAACTTTAAAAAAAATTGTGTGCTCTTAACAGGCCCAGGACCCTCAGATGCTTGATCAGCTTTCAAAAAACATCACAAGATGTGGGTTATCCAATTCAACGTTAAACTACCTCCGAGTAAGTATGTCACCTGAGCACCCCTGAAGTGTTTGACTGCTTATTTAGTCTAAAATGTACATTTCACATCTAAAATTAACCAGTGTGAAGAACAGACAAGTCAAGTTTATGTATTTCTTTTTTTTTTTTTATAAAGCACATTTAAAACAGATGTTGACAGAAGTGATGCACAGTATCATAAAAGACAATTACTGAACAGCAAGTGTAAAGAATAAGATAATAATGTGGCAAAATATTGCAGTAGTGGTAAAGTAATGAAAGTAGAACAAAATGGCTCCACACAGAAAATACAACCATAAACTCAGACAGAGCCGTGCACCTAAGAGAACAAATGCCTTTTTAACCGAAATTTAAAATGTTGGTATTAGACAACCAGTTGGGTAGTGATAAGGCTTGGCGGTATGGATTTGACCGAAAGATAAATGCCTTCCGTTTACTATGTGTAAGCTAGAATCTTTTTGTATTTCTTGTCTTTGTGTATGCTTTGGTGTCTCTTTAGTTTGACCTTTTAAACAGTAAGCATTCATAAACATGTCCTGTCTGATGAGGCTTGATTTAGGATGGCTGATGTGTTCTCTTCTTAGCTTTGCGTAATCCTGGAGCCCATGCAGGAGCTGATGTCCAGACACAAGACATATAGCCTCAGTCCCCGAGACTGCTTAAAGACCTGTTTATTTCAGAAATGGCAAAGGATGGTTGCCCCACCAGGTAAAGGCCCCTCTGCCTTCTCCTGTATCTTTCTTTGTGGCTTTAAAGTTTAGGTATTTTTGACTGATGTTTGTTGTTGTCCCTGTAGCTGAGCCAGCAAGACAAGCACCTAACAAGAGGCGGAAAAGAAAGATGTCAGGTGGCAGCACCGTGAGTGCTGGTGGTGGCAACAACAACAACAGCAACAGCAACAGCAAAAAGAAGAGTCCAGCCAGCAGCTTTGCGCTCTCCAGCCAGGTACCTGTAAGCATCTCATTTTGATTTCCCTTATGCAAACCTATAGGTAATGGGCAGCACATGCATGGGTGGTGGGACTGAGAGCTTTGCATGAAGAAAAGAGAGAATGGAAGAGTTCAAAGAAAGACAGACCCGACATAGACAAGTGGACATGATCCAATGCTGGGCAGTCCCTGGTCCTTCAGGGCCGCAGGTCTGTGGGTTTTCTGTGCCTTTTGTCAGTCGGTCAGAGCCTGTTTTGTGTAGGGTGATTTTTGAGCTCCAGAAACAGCCAATGACAGAGACCCGAGGTGGAATTGAACCCATGCAGCACTAAAGGATCAGGGATGCCCACCGCTGATCTTTTCTCAAAGATAGGTTTACCCAGCCTGAGAGGTTGAAGGCCACAGCAGAATATGGTTCCCAAAGACTAAACCTGGCGTTGGATTGCAAGTAGTAGCCATACCTGGGGCTTTAAAGCTCTCTGTGGCTGGTGAACTGCGCTGGCTTCTTGATTACAGTGAGCACACATGGCTTTAGGTCTTGGTACCCTCTGAAGTTGCTGTGGGGATGGATGGTGCAGTTCCCTCCACTCCTCGAACACCCCCCGTTTTGTGGGGATAATGTTTGCGCCCCTTCCTGTCCCCTGCAGGATGTGATGGTGGTGGGTGAGCCCACTCTGATGGGAGGGGAGTTCGGGTACGAGGATGAGCGACTGATCACACGGCTTGAGAACACGCAGTTTGATGCAGCCAATGGCATCGATGACGAGGACAGTTTCACCAACTCTCCAGCCCTGGGCAACAACAGCCCCTGGAACAACAAAGCTCCCTCCAGCCAGGAGAGCAAGAGCGACAACCCCACCTCACAGTCAGCCCAGTAGACTACAGCACTCACTATGGAGAGCTAGGGAAAAGCATGAAGACGATAGAGGGAGTTTGAAATACCCGTCTTTTGCTCAGAATGGCACTCGCGTTATAGTTCTTTAAGTCGGCCTCCCTGTCGTAGTGTTCTGCTCGGAGGAATCCTAACTGGCCAGACTCTATTCTCCAGCGTGTGAAATTGTGCTATTTGCAAATTGCTGTAGGATTTATGTTTAATATTTGAAATATTGTTTTATTACACTGAAATGATCTCACTGTGCATTTGTGCTGGAGAGAAACTAGTTTTCCCACTCTGGTGGAAAAAAAAAAAATCAGTGTCTGGTCTGTTTTGGGTTCTCTGAGCAGAGTTAGTGAAGGCAGCCATGTCTGTGGGTTCTTGTTCCAACCTCGGGTCTCTGTGTGTGCTGTGCTTGACAATGCATGGCGGTTTCTGTTGTGCTCACTTCAAAGGGAAGGGTTCTTTTCCATTTATCTGGTGATAACCATTGTGTGCACCTCAGATTTAAAACCAGCTCCTTCTTATTTGATTTCATTTTATTTTAAACAAAAAAGAAAAACCTGAATTATTTGTTTTGTAGGACCTGGTTGGAACAAAAACCTGTACAGTTCCGGAGCTTGAGGACCGGAGTTGAGAACCACTACGTAAAGTCTAAAATGTAAATGAAAAAGTGTAAACCTTGATGGTACGGGAGTACTGGTCATGCTCAGTATGGTCATATGCAGAAGTTGCCTGCCATGAAGCCAGGCTCAAAAGAGGTGTATTATTGTTTTTTGTTTGTTTGTTTCCTTTGTTTTTTGTTTTTTAAATATTGTTTTTGTTTTTTATTTTTATATCAATTTGTAAGGGGAAAATTATAAGCAAGTTAAAACACCCTGAATATCCTTTGCACTGTTGTCACTGTATTCTCAATCTATTTTTCTTACAAAAGTATAGTACATTTTGTTCTTTTTATCCTTCCCTGTTAAAACGTTGAATTTGATTAAATCTGTAACTGGAGAATGGTAGAGATTTATATATATATAATGCTTTTTATTATTATTATTATTATTATTATTATTATTATGCTTTCCATGTTTGAGACGCAAGTTGACTTCCTGTTAAATGTATACTAAAATTAGTTTTATCATAGCATGTGTGTCTGGAAACTGCATGTTTCAGACATTAGCTATTTCCACTGTAAGTCTCAATCTGTCCGAGATGTTACTCGTTAGAGTAATCATAGCGGGAGGTACATTACTCCATATGTCTGTGCCCATACTTTAATCTAGGAGCTTTGAGTTGCGAATGGTTATGTTTTTAGTCTTTTCAAGGACGTTGTCAACTCAAAACCTCTAGAAAACTTCATGACGCTGACCAAATGTTCTCAAATGCAAAGCATAATGCCTCTTTCTCATTAGTAAATACTCACCTTATGTAATTACTTTAGTCTCCCAAGATTTTTTTCTTTTAATTTTCAAATGCTACAGACCAAGAAGCTATGAGCAAGATACTTTATCTCAGCCCTTGTGTATTTGTTTCTATGAAGAATTCTTTTCATATTTTTGTTTGTGTATTTGTGCTGTATATTTAAGACTGTAGCTAAGTTCTGTATAAGTGTAATTGTATTTACTCTTCTTTAGAGCATCCCTACGGACTTGCAGTTTAATGAAGAAAACTAACCATGCATTGTAGATTTTAAGATGCATCAACCATAGACACCGTTCACTTCAGGTGGTAGATTATAGTTTTATTTCAATGTACAATGTATTTATTATTATTTTTTTTATTTCGGTCTTGCCATCAAGTCTGGATACAATACATATGTACGATATGTCAATCTTTGGCCAAATTCTCAATAGAGAAATTTGATGCTGCCTTTGTCTTTTCTCTTTCTCATGTATGACCTCATCATTTCACTCTGATTTAAGGTGTGACGTGTAAAACAAAGATTTCATCAATGTTGTTGTTTGGACTTTGTCACACTGTATTTAAAACCAGTCCTGTAGATTTTTAAACTCCCCGTAACACAAGCCATACTAGGTTTAAACACCAGGTGGCGTTCTGCATTGGGGCCCCAGGTCTAATGGGGAAAGAAAAATAATAATAAATTCTTACTATTCCAGCCAAGTATTCTGCCCAATTGTGTGGCTATTTTATATAGAACTTAAAACATGTTGTTCAGCTACTTCTCTCAGACAGTCCAGTGTTGGTTTGGGATTATTCACCAAATCGAAAGGGGAAGCCCTTTGTGTTCTTGTAGAGCCCCTTTGATAGTGGCTGTTTGATAAGTATATTTTTTTCTAGTGTCTGCAATTGACGATTCATGTATGGTATTAATAAAATGAATTTTCACTTAAACTGAATTTCTTTCCATGTGAGTTTTTTCTTTATCATAAATCCTGGGCTTGTTTTGGCTTGTCATTTGAAAGTAACTGTGGGGGTTGCATATGCAGTTCCAGCTGCACTCCTGATTGGATAAGCGATAAAGTCGGAGAGTTTACAGGTACAAAGGTTAATGCTTTATGAGGAAGATGAGTGTAGTGCTGTTTACTGGCCAGAAAGCCAATGTGCATTTGTACCGCTTGTACAATTAGCATTTGATGGTAAGGTGTTTTTTTTTAGAAAAATTAAGGTTCACTTTGCTTAAAGAGTTTGCTCTTAGGCTGCAAGCACATTCTAGGAGATGCTCCTCTGCTTTATTTATACAGAACAGGGTTGTATGTAGTGTTGTTGCTTATTTCCGTTTGTGAATACGCCTTCGCAGTAGATTTTATTGCCATGAATACTATGGTTACCTTGATTACTGGGCCTTTTTTTAGTTTTTATATCCTGTTCATAAAATCAGCAATGTAAATCTATCTTAAACTCTTCTACTGTTCTACCGCTTTGTTATCATGGGGTTACACTTTGAATTTGTTATTCAAAGTTTAACCCCTTATAATGCTGAGTATATTCCATCCTAAAGCCTTACTGTTCAAGAACTATTTGAGAAATTACATATATTACACTCAGAACTGCTCAGATAAACATTGGAGCAACTTCCTGCATGTTTGAGCTGTGCCGTTACATGCTTGAGCTCCTTCATCACTTCATGAAGGAAGTCATTTCACAACAGCATTTAATATTCACTCCAAGGTCTCCCATTCTTCCTCTTTCCTCATCTTTAATAAGGAATGATTGATTCACTGAATTATATCCACTGAACAATCTTCTAAGACAGCATTACCTGTGTGGGATAACTTCACTGTTAGCCTTCTAGCCTTCTCTGTGTCCACTCCCTCCTTTTATTTCTAAAAGCTTGTCTGCACACTCACTCTTTAACACAGACCCTCCCCCTCCCTCCCTACTTCCCTCCCTCCACTGCTCTCTCTCTATCACTCTCATTGAAGTTCAACTCAGAGCAGAGCAGGGATCAGCTTTCTTTAGGACATACACTCTCTTTTACCTCCGAAAATCCAGCACAGATCCAGCCACACCTGCTCGATTCACTCAGCAGGAGCCTTTTTCAGGAGAGAAAAGGTATTGTCGCAACACTTTTCTGTTTACATGTTTGGATGACCATTAACTCTGCTCTTAACTCACTTTCTCACTCTCTTTCTGTTTGTCTCCTACTTTGCATTTTGTGTACACATAAACAGTGCTTGGTTTCATTCTGTGCCAGTGGATAGAGAACAACATTTGCTTAAAACTTCTCTATTTGATGGAACTGGCAAGTGATTTTGAAATGTTAATCTTGTGAATGTGGCAACATCAAATCTTGTAACGTCTAAAGATGTTAACATTTAGTTGAGCAATGGTTTTGCTTGGGAGAGATCATTTTAGATCTATGTACCATCTGGGGGCTATCACAACACAGCAATCACAGAGAATTGTCTATTGCGTGTGTGTGTGTTTGACCTCCCTAAACTCTTAAACTTAAAGGTCTCTTAATAGTTCTTGGCTTGGACATACAAAAAAGACGGTTCTTCAAGGGTAAAGAAAATGGTTCCTTTCCATGATTAAAGGGTTCCTTGCATTGTGAAAGAGTTCTTCAGATTGTTGGAGAATGTTCTGTAGAAGGTTCTATATAGAACCTTTTTTTTTAAGTGTTCTTCTATTGTTGCGATGTCAGGCTTGTTACAACAGAAGAACCCTTTTATGTACATTCTCCATCAATCTGAACAACCATTTCATGATGCAAAAAGCCCTTTAATCATGGGAAGCGTTCTTTGAATGTTCATGGTTCCTTTATAGAACATTTTCTTTAGTAAAGGAACCCTTGAAGAACCATCATTTTTGAGTGTGTATGATTAAAGTGTTCTTTGCGTCATGAAATGGTTCTTTTGACTGGTGGAGAATGTGCTGTAGATGGTTCTATATAGCACTCAAAAGCATTCTTCTGTTGTCACGATGTCAAGCAAGTAACAACAGAAGAACCCTTTTTGGTACTGTTTTCAAAATGTTTCTATTAAGAACCAACTACAGCACATTATCAATCTGAATAACCGTTTCATGATTCAAGGAACCCTCTAAACATACAAAGGGTTCTTTGAGTGTTCATGGTTCTGTATAGAACATTTTCTTAAACAAAAGAAGCCTCTGCTTTTTCTGCTAAAAGAAGCCCCGAAGAACCATCTTTAAGAGTGTATGGTTCTAAAAAAACTTGATAAAGAACAGTTACATTATATTGAGGTTTATCTCACTTATAAAAATTGTTCTTTAAAGAACCATCCATTAAAAGTTTCTTTAAAGAGCCTAAAGTGGTTCTACCATGGCATCACCCCAAAGAACTTTTTAATGGATGGTTCTTTAAAAGTGTGATCAAACATATCACACTTTCCAAAAAAAAACATACATGTATTTTTTTTTTTCATTTTTATTTTCCTACATCCTTTGAAGACGGCATTTGTCCTTTGTGTAGTGATGTCCTGATGAATGGACCAGTAGAAATGCTTCAGAATCACTTTGAATAAAACCTCTTTGCATAAACCTACACTAAAAATTAAGAGCATTTTTTGCCCTCTCCTGTAAAGCTGCTATTTTGGAGATGTGTTTTTCTTTGGACAGTGATGATATGCTGATGAACTTTTATACTGTACATCAACACTCAAAACCATTGTTCTTTTATTACACTCTCTTCATTTTCATTCACAGATGAGGTGTAAAAGAGACAGATAGGACCATGAGTTAAAAAAAAAAAAACATTGCTTATCTACTGTCTGCAAAAATGGGGGCCGGTGTGAGACGGCACAAGCTTGGGATACTTAGCTTGTTGCTGCTGTCACTGTGGCCATGTATGACCGCACAGCCCTCCTGCCCGGTAAGGGCAACTCCACCAGAACTGGAAATGCCTGGGAAGTGGTCTGTCCAGCCGAACTCTGCTGACGGGGGTTTTATGTCATCGATCGTCCATTCGTTCCTGAAGTCTGTCCAATCAAACCCCTTCCCTAAAGGTCAGCTCATTTTCTAACATCATTTTCTAGTTCTTCAGTCATACTCAGGTAATTGTGGTAAGTCAAATTAGATCTGTTCAATGTTTAAACCTTGCTCATGCTGCAGGTTAATCAGTAGTTAAACACAACTTCTTGAAGGAGGATAGTTCTTCTTTAGAAACAGTGCTTGACTTTTAATAGCCTAAAATCTTTTACTCATGTTCTTTCTTATTTCATTACTGCTGTGAGGAAGTCTCTTAGTTGTAAATGTTTCTTCGGTACAAGCTCATAAATCCAAGATAGGGACCATAACCCTCAGCTAAGCAGTTGCTGACCAAACCTCTGGATTGCTATTTAAAGGAGGAAGAGAACAGTTACAGGAAGTGCTCCATTTATGATGTTGATGATTTACATGATGAGTAACCCTGCCTTTTAATTTATCCATGGAAGGAGGATTTATCGAACTAGTAAACCAAATTTCACGTGGCTTGAAGAAAGAAGGAAACATTTTAAGCCAGAACTTCTTCAATTATTTAATGTCACTCAATTAACTTCACATCAGCCATTAACAGGAAAATGAACAGAGGCTGAGAAGTCTATCTTTGTCTATGCTTTTTGTACGCTTCATTTTGATAAGAACCATGGTGACTCAACTGGTAGAATGCCATTTTAGACAGGCCAGCGCCGTTTAAGTGCTAGAAAGCTCCTTTTTTTGGCACAGACAAGAGTTTTCAGATGCTGCCCTTGTGGCTGAATGAATCCTGTTATTGAATGACTTTATTTTGCTGTAGAAAGTAGCTGCATTTGCACTGAGAAGAAGTGCTTTGTAATGCCTTGCTGAACACAAAGTGGCAGTAATACCAAATGTGTAGAATTAAACCAGCGTTCCACTCATGTCAGACCGCTTTTTATTTCTGGGTGGAGATGAAACCAGAGATGTTTTGGATACAGAACATATGAGAAACTGACGTAGCTCTGTTGTGTATTGTTTTGCAAACGGTCATGAGTTGAGTGTACTTCCTTTTCGATAAACACAAAGACAAAGTAACTACTGGTTTTCAGTTCTTCTGTTGAACACAATGCATGGTGCTCAAAGACCTTTAAGGTTTACTGTAACCACAGCTACGTCGATTCTTGTCAGGTGCTTTAAATAAATTTACACAGAAGAACGTTGTGTCAGAAAGGACATCACTTCCCAGAGGTTTAACTGACTGTGGAGGGTATTTATAATAAACATTTACTCAGAGGTGCAGGATACCACTTTTTCCCTTCCAAAACTGATACAGATACTGCAGTCTTGAGTATCGGCTGACACTAATGCCAATTTGATAATATTCTTTCTTTGAAAACAGGTAAAAATTGAGCTATGTTTCATTAAAAAGCTTTGTTTAACATAACGATTTAGAAATACCAAACTCCTGAAACACCTTTAAATAAAGAAATCTGTAATCTCTTTAACAAAAAGTTACTTACTGTGCAAATGTGTACAAAATAAGCTTTATTAGCAAAATAAAGATTCTACTTGCCAAGAAAAAAACAATGGAAGATACTGAACTGGATTCTATTCATTCTTTTTTTACCTCTAATATCCATCCAGCTTTTTCTGATGATATCAGCCTGATACCAATTCTTTGTATCAGATCAGTGCCATTTTTTCAAATATGCCACCACTTTTGCTAATAATATCAATAATAATAATAACTTATGATGTACACAGAATGTACAAAGCAGTAATATCTACCTTATAGGTGTATTTAATAAGCCGCAATATTGTATATAACTACTTGTAACATACTACTTTGTACTCTGTGCAAATGTTATGTGTGCTCAGTGTGTTTTGGATCATACAGCAGGCTCTGCTTATATTTGAGGAAAAGTCAGTGGTACATTCTGAAGAAATATCTTAAATGAGAAATTTGACCATGACACAGTTTAGTAAACTCTTCAATATTCTTATGTCAAGGATATGTATACACAAAGAATTTATTGTTTTTTGCTGTTTTTGCTGTTTTAGATCTGATTATTAAGATAGTGAATTCAGGAACTGCCACAACAGAGACAATAAAAGAGGTAAGTATAAATATAATGCATGACACACAGCTACAGTCTTCACACTTTAACCTTGAAACTAGAGCCTTATTCTTTAACCTTGGAAGATTTATGTCATAGATACACTAACTTATTAATATAATATAATATACCCTTTACAAGTTTGGAATTACTGTTTTAAAGTTTGGTATTAATGTTTTCAGTAATACAAAACCAGTAGATTGCTGACAAATATATAAAATGATTCTTAAATGCTAATTCTGTACAACGTCTCAGCTGTCAAATATTTAGTAAGAAGCTGTAAATAAACATTGCGAAATGTTAGAATGTCTAGAATGATGAGCAGAGCTGTTCGAAGACTAAAATGACTGAGAAAAACTAATACCCAGAAATCATCATATTTCGAAAGTGGTGATTAAATCTCAAGGCAGATACCTTTTATAAAAAAAATAGACATTACATGATGATATTTATCATTCGGTACCGTCTTGTTCAGTACAGAATTCTTGTTCACAATAAATAAAAATGCCTTTTAATTAAATCCACATTGTATAAGTTGTTATTGTATATAGAATAACAAATGTTGCCAAACCTTTGAACAATCATGTAATATCATACAATAATGAATAAGTTGAGTGATCATAAGGCCTCATTAAAGACAACTTTGGCTGAAGAGAGGCTTTGTTTACCCTCAGCCTTCCTCAAACTAACCACACATCATGAGAGATACTTCTTTGTTGAGTAAACTGCTGTGTGGTTTTGTTGGTACTGCAGTCACAGGTGTGGTCACCACCTAATTTCAGCTTCGTCATCCCTCAGTATTGAGTTTTCAGCTTCATGGGCTGCTCTGTATTGTATCATGTAAAGTTTTTTGTTAAAGGAATCACGAAAAGTCAATTTTCCTCTTACCAGAAATGTTGCTGTTTGGCCAAGACAAATTAGTGTTTGAAGTTTGCCTCTTTAGTTTTGTACTGAAGCTATGAAGCTAATGTTGCTAAAAAGTAATGGAAGTCTATGATGTAGGTTGGTGATTCTTAAACTGGAAGTTAGACAGTCCACTGCTTTCTCTCTTTCTGTTGTGAGTTGAGTTGGAGCAAAAATGTAGACCATCTGAGGGTCCTTGAGGACCGGTTTGGCAACTGCTGTTTTAGGGAAACATAGACTTATATTACTTTCGTAGCTCCATGGCATAACTAAAGAAAGAAATAGTGGACAGCAGAAGTGTCTTAGCTGATCAACTGTTTGGATTAAAGGAGAATTCTTTCAGGGAATGATTCTTTTATAACTTCAAGCTTAAAATGTTTATATTGCTTTTTTTAATTGTAAATGACTGAATGAAGTTCTCTGTGAAAAGGTTGTTTCTGTCTGTTCACTGCTGTTTTAAAAAATTAGGTTTTGAGCACTATTCCAGTGTAATACTTATATTTTGAAAGGTCTGCATTAAGTGAACAACACAATTGTCAGAGGGAATGTTCATTTAATTTAGCACTGCATTTTAAATGGTTAAAACCTCTCTTATTTTTGAGGGGTTTTAGCCTTGTTAAAAACTGGCAAACTCACATGTGACTGTGATTGAATTTAATTTGGAGTAATATATCCTGGCATATTGAGATCAGCTATGGTCCTTTTGATCTTTTTGATCACATGCACAAGTGTGTTGTTTTCCTCATGAGCTCTCCTTTCTCTTTCTGTGTGTGTTCAGGTTCTGCGGTATGAGGCAGGCTTCCTGGTGTGTGTTGCCATTGGGATCCTCTATATCATCCTCATGCCTTTAATTGGCTTCTGTTTCGCCTGCTGCCGTTGCTGCGGCAACTGCGGGGGCCGAATGTACCAAAAGCAGACCAACAGCATCCACTGCAAGCGAAGAGTCTTTTACTGGGCAACTTTGTTGATCACTGTGTGTATACTGTAAGTGCCAAACCAGATATCTTAGAAATAAATCCTCGTTAATCTATGCTTAATTAAATTGCTATGATGTTAAAGGTGAGGTCAAGAGCTAATTAGAGAATTATGTACATTCAAAAACACATTATTGCATGCCTACAACATATGAATACTAGATTATATAATGTTTTACTTTTTTTGAACTTTTTCTATAAAAGCACCTTCATGGTACTGTTTGTCATAGTCCGAGGTGTGTAGAGTAGCTTAAAACTAATTTCAGATGTTGTTAAATGGCTCATATCATGGAAACTGAATCCGGCTCACTTTCTTTAAAGGAAGGAATCTGATGTAGTATGTACATATTTTCAAAGTCTCAGAACGTATCATTCATTTCCCAGTTCATACAGTCCACACATGGAAAGTATGCCACAAAAACAGCCCATTTTAAATTCTCTGGTACTGTGATGCTGTGAAAACCAATACATTTATGTATATATGCCTATAGCAGTTTAGCTCCACTTACGCTTGCTGAACTTGGATTCATAAGGAGCATTACAGCCCGGGCTTTTGAAAGAGGCACAGTACAGGACAGGCAATCAGAACAGAGCTCATTTACAAATATTAGTCTGAAAGGCACAGTAAGACACTGTTTAAGGGATAAAGAGAGGTTTGAAAAAGGTCATGTAAAATCAATCATAAACATTTTTGGTAAATAAAACCACAGTGTGTGAAGTGAAAAACACAAGACAAATGTAGGACATGGGTCTTTTAATTCAATGAAATAATGACTGAAGTAGAATTAGCACGACAAAAATAACTGTGATAGAATAATGCCTGGTCCAAAAATTAATAAATAAATACTCCAGTACTGAGTTCCATGCAGCATCTATCAGCATAGGAAGTGACTTCTGTTAGGCTTTTCCTTTTGGGATACTTTTGGTGTAAAATAAAATGATAATGCTAATAAACAACAAAGCAGTCTAGATTCTGTCACCAACAGAACAGAATGGAACTAAACCCAAAAAATGAATTAGGAACTTAAGTAACAGTAACTTAGCAGACTAGTTACTACTCATCATCTACCTCTGATAAGCAGTAATGACATCTTATTGCTTCCCATTATTTTGTTACCTTTTATCCAAACTAAATATAAAGCATTATCATATTCTAAATGCAAATATAACCTTTCATATATCTCAATACAATGTCTGTGTTAATTAGATGATGTCCTTCTCATTCATGTCTGCTTTTAGTGCAGGGAATATCTGCATGTTCTTAAGCAATACCTACACTGGAGAGAGTGTGAAGACTGGTGTAGGTGAAGTCAGCAACACCTTAGAAAATCTACAAAGCTACATCAACACTGTTCCCAAGGTAAATACGATAATGACGGAAAGCAAAGTTACTTCATTGTTAGGCTGGACGTTCTCATACCATTGGATTCAGGACGAGAGATGCTTCTGTCCTAACAAGCTGACTCAACATCATGTAAAGGACAACTGCAAAGTACATTCTGTTTCATGGCAAATGTAAAACGTACAGCGCCAGACTGCCTAAAGGAGTATTTACACATGAAATGTCAACAGTTTCACGACAAGTCTCTGTGATAAGACTTAACTTAGCATTGGCTCCTTGTTGAGATGTTTGCCAAATGTGTGTGTTCAGTGTACTTTTGGTTACAGAGCAGCAAACGTAGACTTCTAACATCTTTAATTTCTGTGTTGTGTCCGGGCAGCAAATCGACCAAGTGCTGAATGAGAGCTCTGTAACTGTGGATGAAGTCACATGCCACATAAATGGTGAGTCAAAGATCTCGCATGCATGTGACTGTGTGTTGTGTCCATGTAATTACCCTCCTAAAGCCCCTAATCCTCCCAAACATATTGGTTTCTAAATGGTTCTTGGAAAAACCTTTACATTTGAGTAGAACCATTATGTGGAGCTTCTTTACATAAAAAAAAAATCTTTGCATTCATACGTCTCTACAAAAATGGAGTGTAGTTTGTAAGTGAAACTGTTTGCTGTGATAGGAAAAGATTTTAAAAGTAACACAGAACATCCTGTTTTCATTCTACAGGAAGTGGTCACTTTCTTGGCAAACAAATCCAAAATGGTCTAGAAGGCCCCCTCACACCTGGCCTGGAGTCTGTTCGAACGATGGCACAAGGTAAAAGAGAATATTATTTAAGAAACCCCTTAAAATAAAGAAATAGTTTGTGAGCTTACCTCTAACATTAAGTGTCATTTTATTGTAAGTAGTTACAGTCGTATGCAAACGTTTGAACACCTCTTGGTCAAACTGCATGTTTTGTTGATAGATTTTGAAATTAAGTAAACTTTCCTCTACATCCTCTACAATGAACAAACTTAACTGTGCCATTTTTCTGATGGCATTTTTTCCCTAACAGTAATTGCGTATTGAAATGTGCAGAAGTGTGTTCAGTCTAGATGATGAATCAACATGTCATTAGATCAGGGGTGCCCAAACTTTTGTATACGACTATAAGTTGTGCCAAACTAAATAAATAGTCATACGTTCTGCATTTTTAAGTAAACTCAGCCTTTTGCTGTCACTGAAACTTACATACGGATATCTCACAACTACACTGTTTGTTCAAGGTCCTACTTTAAAGCTTGACTTGGAACAACTCAAGGATTTATATCCTGTTCACTTCTGTGTTCAAACTGTGGGCTCTGTATAGCATTCACCAGAAACATTCAGCAGTTTCCTTTCTCATGGCATTGTGTGTTTAACAGCCTTCATTTGAGGTCTAATGGTTGATAGTACTGAAGCTGAAGATTTTCTAAGAACGGCTTTCTGTTTGTTGCTATTGGCCCGCATTCACGTTGTTCCTAGAAGTAGGAGTGCTGATTTAGGAACAGATTCATGTTTTATTTAAAATGATCTTGATGATAGGAACAGATCCTAGATCAGCACTCCGAATCTGAGAAGCTTTGTGAATACGGGCCATTGTCTGTTAGCTTTGAACTTGCAGTTTCTCAGGTTTAACAGCATCTTCTTGACTGCTGCACCACTTGCACCCTAGATAGCAAGCAGATTTCACTAACACTAAAAAATGTAATCAGCATACCTTTGACTTAGGTAGCTGTTTCTTATTTGCCATGAGTCTCTTGAGATATTTAGTAAGTAGGGTAACACAAAACAATGAAATGTTTCAAGCTGCATGTTTCACTTTTTGCAGTAAATGTCACAAGTCATTATAATAAGCATAATACCAAAAGAGCTTTAAAATGCTGTGAAGGGTGTCATGGTGATGCCACACTGTTTACAGCACTAATGGATGCAAAACACTGCTGGTTTGAGTCTGGAGTAAGGACATCAACAAAATCTGAGCTGGAACAATATTATCTGCCTGCTGAGGGCCTTCATATTAGGCTTATATATATATATATAATATATATATATATATATATATATATATATGAAGGAACAGTAAGTTTATTTGAATAGACAAATGCAGAATTTTAACTCAGAAATATTCTGAGACAGTTAAAGACTGTACAATTAGTCTCAATTCATAAATATTCTGAGACAGTTACAGACTGTACATTCAGTCTCAGTTCATAAATATTCTGAGACAGTTACAGACTGTACATTTAGTCTCAGTTTATAAATATTCTGAGACAGTTACAGACTGTACATTCAGTCTCAGTTCATAAATATTCTGAGACAGTTACAGACTGCACATTCAGTCTCAGTTCATAAATATTCTGAGATAGTTACAGACTACATTTAGTCTCAGTTTATAAATATTCTGAGACAGTGACAGACTGCACATTTAGAGTCTATTTGGAAACATTTTGAGACTGTTACAGACTAACATTCAGAGTCAGTTTGGAAACTTTCTGAGACTGTTACAGACTGTAACAATTAGAGTCAGCTTTGAAACATCCTGAGACAGTTACAGACTGTACATTGTCTTAGTGTAGAAATATTCTGAGACAGTTACAGACTGTATATTCAGTCAGTTTTAAAGCATTCTGAGACAGTCACAAACTGTAACAATTAGAGTCAGTTTTGAAACATTCTGAGACAGTTACAGACTGTACATTCAGAGTCAGTTTTAAAGCATTCTGAGACAGTCACAGACTGTTACAATTAGAGTCAGTTTTGAAACATTCTGAGACAGAGACTGTACATTCAGTCTTAGTTTATAAATATTCTGAGACAGTCGCAGACTGTACATTTAGAGTCAGTTTGGAAACATTTTGAGACTGTTACAGAATGTAACGTTCAGAGTCAGTTTTGAAACATTCTGAGGTGGTCTTGAGACTGTCTTAGTCTGGAAACACTTAACAGTGTGTGTGCGTGCGTGTGTGCGTGCGTGTGCTATACCCTTTTCCTCTACTCCTTTTAATATATGCTTCACTTACATTTAATGTTTTTGATATTGCAGTGGTGAACAGCACCAGTTTGTTGCTAGTGGAGTTGAACAGAACTCAGTCGCAGCTGCAGACAGAACTGGGAGTACTGCAGGCCAATCTGACTTCAGTGAGAGATCGCATAAATGGCACATTGCACAAAACAAACTGTTTGGGCTGTGACTTGTTTCAGTCGAAACTGGACCGCCTGTCCCTGGACACAAACCTTAATGTAAGTGTAATCTGACCTGTTGTGTGGAACGAGCAGCAGAAACCTGACTAGGGAATTGAGTAATGAGTGTTAAGTGGTCCATGTGGCCTCTCGAGGCTCTTTATTCTCTTTCTTTTCTGTTTGTCAATCTTACACAGGAGAATTAGTGGACATAACAGTATTAACAGTTACGAGCAAACAAGTCCAAAGGTATCCCAATGTGCTCTGACACATCTTTTTATGATGCTACAGGCACTGTGTGGATTGTTAGCATTTTTGTCTCAGCTTGCCTGACTATGATTGCTCAGTATGTGCACAATGGGCGTCACTAAATACAATGCTAGACCCGCGGCTCCCATCGAGGCCAAGCACAAAAAGCATAAACATAGTGCAGACAGTGGTTTGCATTTTCATGGCAGAGCTTCCTATGAATTGCTATTCATTTAGAAACCTTTCTCTTATCTAACAGACGCAGGCTTCATAAATACCAGCTGGTCAGATGTTTTGTCATGGTGAACAAATGTAGGATATACCCTTACAAGCGTGCACACCCCACTGAATCAAAGAGGAATAATTACTGCCCTCTGGTGTCAAATATATAGCATGTCAGTTGAAATTCTGTAGATTTCACAATTTTGACCATAGGAGGTCATAGTGGAAAATCATTATAGCCTGTCTTCATCTAAAATAGCCCCTTGCTCCTTGCCACTATGTATACAATAATTGTTATGCAACATCTCTCACAACAGACACCCAACCTGACTGAGCTCCAGTCAGCTGTGGACCAGGCTGTGAACGCTGACCTGAATGCGCAGATTAAGAAAGTGAGATTTTTAAAACACACTTAAAAATACAGACATTTTCTTGAATTTAGTCAAAGTGTAATAGTTATGGTTGTGTTAGTTTAAGGTAGGCAATATGGCAAAAATATGAAATCATGATACTTGGCATGACATGACATAACAGACTAGGGTGATTCCTCGATTGGGGTGACATTTGTGTCCCACTGATATTACAGTCACAAATGTATATGTAAAGTAAACTTAAAGGACATGGATAACGTCTCCTTCACAACATCCTATATCCAGATTTCAGATAAAGAACTTAAATATTAATAAAATCTATCTCTAACACTTGGAAAACAGCATTTTGGCTATCCCAGCCCCCTGTAACTACATAATAAATATAACACGTTAAGACACTTTAAAAATGTTATTAAAATTGTTAAATAATGATTATTTTTACAGTAAGATGTGAATCTGTTGAACATTTTATGCTTCAAACATCATTTGTCATGAGTCATCTATAATGGGGTATGGAAATTCACTCAACCCTGTTACCCAAACTTATTCAGCTCTATAAAATATCTGAAAGTCAACAGTTCAACAGAAAATTGCCTCATCTGAATTTCTAGAAGATCATAGGGAGAAGAGAAGAAAGTTTCATGATTTTTTCTTTATTTTCAATTATATTGTCATATTGACTGATGAGGTGCTTTGTTTGAAAGCATTTAATAATGAAAAATGCAAAATGTTTTATTTTTGAGAGTTACAAGGACTAAATGGCATCCCAATCATGGAATCACCCACAAAATGCACCATCAAAACAATAGCTCCACTTTTTTTCCCACAACAATTGGTAAAAGAAATGAATCAATAAAAATAAATAAATAAGATAATAGCACAATGAGTTGACATCCAGTCAGTTACCATGCAGTATATGCAGTTACTATACCCTGGTTGTTGTTGTTTACAGGAATAATTGGTCTAAATGTCTTTCTTTTAATGTCTTTTTTGTCATATATGCATCTGTTCATTATTCTAGAACTGCCATTAATCTTGATTTACTCATTAAAGTGTAGCATGATAACAATGACATATCGTCCTATTGCCCACCCTACACCCCTAAAAATTAAGGTGCCACAAAGGATTCTCTGCATGATGCCATAGAAAAAACCTTTTTGGTTCCCTAAAGAACCTTTCAGTGGATGGTTTTTAAGAGAAACATTTTTGTGAATGAGATGTGAGGGTGTAAAGAGCCCTAAAGAACCTCAACATAATGTGAAGGTTGTAAGATGAACCCTTAAATTATTAAGAACATTTACATTATGCACAGATTCTTTATACCTTTAAAAGGTTCTTTACACCCGTCTTCTATAAGGGAGCTAAAATGGTTCTCTTATAGCATTGCTCAAAGAACCCGTTGTGGCACCCCCCTGTTTTTTAAGTGTAGTGTAGCTACATAATATATGTTCATCAGAGCTTAATCAAGCACTTTTGTTAAAGGATGTCCGAAGTGAATACCCTTATTTCTACTGCTAGAATGTGGTCTAGTTCAGACACTGCCCTATATCAACCACTCAGTGACATACATTGTTCTTTCACAGGTGGAAGACTTCTTTGATAGCATTCCCCAAAGGGTGACAAATGAAACCAGAGGCAGTGTGCAGGGTAAGTGTCGACTGTAGAGAATGCAGTAAGACTATTGTTTGGCATTTTCTAGGAACAATGGTTTCCATCTGACTATCTGATATGCCCCTTATACTGTTCTGAAGCTTTGTGCTTTTATTTACCTGAGACGTGTGTATGACCTGTCTTTTATGTTTCTTCCTTATAGCAGAACAATAGACGTTGCTCAAAAGATGAAACGTTACACTAAAATATCCATACAAACATGACACATGATGACTCATTCTTCTTTACTTTGCATGTTAGTCCGTTCATTGAAGACATTAACACCGTGGTGTTTTTCAGCACGGCACAGTGTCTTATGTACTTTATGGACTTTTTTGGCTTTCACAGGGATTCAACAGCAGCTGCAAAACATAAAGAGCCAGGTCTCACAGGTGGCTACAGATCTTCCATATGAAACACTGACCGACATCTCCAGCACACTGAGCGATGTGCAGACATCCATCAGTACTAACGTACATCACGCAAAATCAGCAGAGCAAATCAGGTAGAGTTTGCACAATCTTAGCACTTACTACAAGAGGATTCTCTGACAATTTTAATGGTTACAAAGTTATTTTTTGTACAAAACACAAAGAAAGATATGCAAGAATTAAGTGTATGTGTGTGTGTGTGTGTGTGTGTGTGTGTGTGTGTGTGTGTGTGTGTGTAGGTGGATTGTCGCATTGGTCCTGTGTTGTCTGATTCTGCTGGTGGTTGTGTGCAATCTCCTGGGTCTGCTGCTTGGCCCACCTGGACTTAAGCCTAAGGACGACCCCACTGACCGCTCCAGCACTGCTAACTGTGGAGGACTCTTTCTCATGGCGTGAGTAAAAAACCCAAGTGAGATTGCTTAGTCCTGCTGTTATTGCCTTGAATGATATTAGTGTATGGATCACTCTAACAAATTGGTTCCGAGTTCAGAACACATTAGAGACTTTTAACTGACTTGAACTTTAGACTAAAATCATTTTGCTTTGAATGACCCTATGCCTTAAGTATAATTTTTTTTAATTTTTAATAATTATAACATTTCATTTTGTCACTGCCAACACAATAATACCACCTCAGTAATGACTGTTCAAGTAGTGACAATTTAGGCTGATTTTGAGAATAACTCAAAAAGAGTGGTCAGTACAGAATTAGCAAACACAGCTTTGAACAGCTAAACATCATAATATTTATTAAAACACAAAAAAAGTTTACTTATTTGCAGAAAATGTGTTTCTGTAGTGATAATTCTTAAGGTTACACAGTATTTCTCAAACTTTGGGACACGTTGACTTCAAAACAATGGGATCATATTGCTCACCATGTGGCCATGAGGGACAGGGATGTCTCACTTCCTGCTCTAAAATGCAGGGGTGTGGCTTAAATAAGCCTCTGCCTATTGACTAAATTTTTTTGTGCTCCAGTAGCAGTGGTGGATGAAGTACACAAATCATGCACTTGAGTTAAAGTAGAGATACCCAAGGTAAAATATTACTCCAGTAAAAGTAGAAGTCCTCCCTTTAGACCTCCACTTGAGTAAAAGTACAAAAGTATTTGCCTTCAAATGTACTTAAGTATCAAAAGTGTAAGTACTAAAAGATTAATTATGGCTCTAATGTCCTATTACTGTTTTTGTAACAAGACTCTTGCTTCATTAACTCATTTTAGGTGAAAATACACTAGTGTCACTCTTGGTAAACCAATCTTTTAGTAGAATGTCATTAATTAGTCTGACGCTGATGTGTGTTAAAATTATCATAAGCACAAAACACTGAAGGCAAACAATTCCCATTAGGTAGAACCAAGTGGCTATGAAATAACTTTTCGCAAACAAGTAAAGTTTCAGTTTTTTTGCAACTTCGTTACAAGTTTAAGTTTAATAGAATCTTGCTTTAAACTCAGGTTCACGAATGAGTTTTCCTTTACTATATTGCATCTGTAGGTCTCTGTTCATAAACATAAACTAGCAAAAACAAATTCACTATAAAATGAAATAGTGTTTGTATTAATTCAGAAAAAAGACACATGCCAGTCATAACTGCATATGTGTACATATTTCTATATTGTGGTCTATTTACACAAAGTTAGGTTAGTTCCATCATTTTTGTAGAAATAGGCACTCCCAAACGCTGCTGCACTGACGTTGAACTGCATGCTTGCACTGGGTAGGTATGTCCAACGGGTCAAAACAAGCTCAAAACAAAGTGCGTGCTGTGCCCTGATTGGTGTGCTTGCTTTGCACTTCTTTCATTTTGACATTTTTTAAATAAAAAAATGTAACTTTAAAGTTAAACTCATGCTAGATCTAAATCTTTAAACTTCACTTTAACAGAAATCAAAAAGGTATTATAAAAAAAACAACATTGAAAAAAAAATTAGGACAGCTGCCTCCCATTAGAAAGTGCCCTATAAATCAGTAGTCTCCAACCTTGGTCCTGGAGAGCTACCTTCCTGCAGAGTCTAATTCCAACCTGCATTTAACATGCTGTCACTCCCTACTTAATATTACCACATCTCCAGGACCAGGGTTGGAGACCACTGCTATAAATGATGATTTTGTAAATATTTAGCTTATTAATGTTAATGTTTAGCTTATTAATGCCTTGGGTTTAAATAGATCATAGCATAATCCTTGTAAATATGTAAGGTCTGAATACTTAATAATTTTTTTAAATAGTTTTTCTCTGTACAACCTCAGTTTGAAATAATTTGGTAGAACGGTCCATAACAGACCATAGTGTGCATATCGCTGTCCTATGAAAACCTTTTTTTGTTTATTTTATTTTTCATAACAAATATACAATGGGTCTTTCCCATAAAGTTACCATTTCTAAGGTTTCACATTTTGTTGAGACAGCAATGATATGTGAAGCAGCGTATTCTGTTGAAATACGAAGATAATATCATCACATTATCTTTTTTATAAAATAATTTCTTTACAAAATACTTCATTATGTAGCTCCAACAGGACCTTGAAAACTTTCATGTTTGTTTTCAGAGGCGTGGGTTTCAGTTTCTTATTCTCCTGGATCTTCATGATAGTAGTGCTGATACTCTTCGTAGTTGGGGGGAATGTTTACACCCTCGTCTGTGTGCCATGGCGGACTGGGGAGCTCTTTCAGGTAAAACAAACTTTTGAGATATATGTGAGGGTGACAAGCTGTATATTTCTCTAGACCTCTCCGCATTAGTTTCCCAAATATATATTCATACATTTCTATGCTCAGCTTCTCCATATGACAGAAGTAACATCATGTATAATCACACAAACTACAGTATTTAACATGATGAAACTGTGTGTGTGTGTCTGTGTGCGTCTGGTTTTGTGTGTGCATGTTTTTGTGTGTGTGTATGTGCATGCTTGTGTCTTTAACACAGTTCATTGACACTCCAGGTGTAATTCCAGAACTCCAGCTGTCTCAAAGTCTAGGACTAAAAACTAACCTGACAATCACTGGGGTGTATAAGTGAGTCACACAAGCACAATCATGCTTTGTCCAGCAAACATTGCTGCCTGCCATGTCTACCAAATACCAACAAAAAATATTTAATATTTCAAACTAAATTTATAACCAAGCAAAAAGGAAAAATGAAAATGTGAAAGGGACGCCTACTCCTCTTGGTGGTGTATTGGAGCCAAAAGTCCTTTTTGATAAAGCAGGGCTCAGGAAACCCCTAGGACATACAGGGAAAAAATTAGATTGTAGATTTGCACTCACAAGACTAAATATAAGCATTTAAGTTGTAATTTGTATTAATTTACAGGACATTTTGGATATTGTAACAGGGGATTTCACTCATTTAATACACAAATACAACCTTAATGCAACACAGCTGACCTTGAACACTAGAACACTCCTCAGGCACTGCACTGCTGGAAACCAGCAACCATGTGACCATAAAATCAGAGAGCTGATTCAAAAAGCTCTTAAATACAGACACTGAGCTGTAGTTGTAACAATCACCCATGAAGGTCCAGTTTGGGTTCATTCCTTTGTTATTCTTGTTGATTTGCTATTTTTTTACCAACTGGGCATGTATTTTCATATCCTGAGGTCAACAAGTCATATGACCACCCCTCAAATACTCACTTGCTTTATCCAGCCTGAGGAGTTGCTTAGTTCATTCACGTTGTGCTGATTCAAAATTTATGAAACTTATCATCACAAAGTGACATTATGTATTGCTGAAATATAATATATATATATATATATATATATATATATGAAAAAGCATACTTTACTTTTAATGCAAGTCAGCGGAACCAGACTTTTTCCAAGTAAGTTTGGGCATCATGACATTTACACACAAGGTAGAAAGGCAACAGGTATTTTCAAATTATGTTAGAAACTAAACTAATTATGGTATGTTTATGGAAAAATGGAGATACAAGGTTTTTTATATATATACTTTGAAAAAGTAGTGATGGCTGAATATGGAATATACTGTCTATTGGCTGAACACACACACATGTTATAATTGCCTTTCTACAGCCACTGTATATGCAATTTTTTTCTTTTGTTTTCCACTACTTTTCATCATTTGTTGTTTGCATTACATCTCTTTCCACAGTGACTGCCACAAGAATGAGTCCCTGTGGAACACCTTACACCTGGCAGAGATTGTTAACCTCAATGACTTTCTTAATATTTCCAAAGTAAGAACATGTGCTACCCTGCAGATGAAGACTGTTTTAGTAATTCAGTCATCAAACAATCCTGTGTAAGTAATTTCTTCTTGTTCTGACTGTAACAGTATACAGCTCAGGTCCAGCAGGATTTTGAGAAGAGTCAAATCAGTCTGCCCAACATCACTCTGCTCAGCTCAGGGATACAGAACCAGCTACGCAACTTCTCCACCAGAGCCAGCAGTGTGAACTTCAGCAGCATCATCCAGAAGGTACAGGTCCTCATTAATAGCAGCTCAGCTATTTATCTCTTTTATACAGCGTCAGCTCTATAGAAGAAGAGGACCACCGAGTCGCAAGAATACACTTCAGTAAGTCTATTTCAGAAATGTAATAACCCCTAAAATGTCTTTTCTATCTGTTGCTTTTTAGATTAATACTTTTTCAAAAACAGATTTGAATTTGACTGCAGACGAACTGGATAGATTAGCTAATAACCAGGTGAGTAATTCTATTTTGCTCCTTGCTATTTGTCATAAAATGTCATAAAATATGACATTAATGTTTAGCATTTGTATGGGGGATCTCCCAAACATTAGTGCACATGAATACTAGTTTGACAATTATGCAAAACCGCCAGGTAATATAATGTTCCTTATTGCTTAGACCAACACCACTATTAAAACTGAACTCCAGAATGAGGCCAATGACCTGAGATTCATCCAGACTCAGATCAACATCACCATCAATCCTCTGATGGTACGTTTACTCAGAATGAGAGACATGATACTGAAACTGAATTTAGCTTGAATGCTACCCTTATTGTGTATGTATAGACACAAAGCACACTTTTTTACAGCATGTTGTTTTTACAGGAGCAGCTGAAGTCTACAGTTGAGCGTTTAAGTGTCCAGTCATCACAAGTCAATGTAAGTTAACACTGGAATGTTTAGAGGTCTAAGAAAGCACCTGATGATTTCTTTTTCAGCACTCAGTATTTTAGGCCAGTCTAAAATACTGAGCACTTTTGGCAGCCTAATGAATTTTGTGCATAGGCAATAGTTATAAAAATTACATTTCTAAATGCAACACTTTTCCTCCTCAATCCATGCTTTAGGGTACTGTGGAGGATGTTCTACAGAAAGTGAGCTATGCTCAGGATTTTTTGAACAACAACACAACACAAATAGTGAAATCGGTAAGTGTGCTGTTGATTATGCAGTTAGATGATGGCTGTATTTGGTCAGATTAAACAAGATGGTCGTTTGACTTAACTTTCCTTAAACTCACTCCCAACAGTCACAATATTAAGATTATTGATTGAGTGATATAAAAGAACGCTATTCTTTCATAGTGCTGGGCCATTAAGATAAAATTCAACATCATGATTCAATATTATTATATGGCCAAAAGTGTTTGGACAACTGGCTATCACACCTAAATGAGCTTATTGGACATTCCCATTCCCAAACCATGGGCATTTAATATGGAGTTGCCCTCTCTCTATGTGCCTATGACAGCCTCCACTTTTCTGGGAAGGCTTTTTACAAGATTTTGAAGTGTGTCTGTGTGCCCATTCAATCAGAAGAGCAACAATGTTTTCACTGCTTCAGAGTCCAGTGGGGGTATGCTTTACACTACTCAAGCCGTCGCTTGGCATAGTGCATAGTGAACTTGTGTGCAGCTGCTCGGCCATGGAAACCCATTTCATGATGCACATTCATTGAGCTGATGCTGCTTCCAGAGGCAGTTTGGAATTGTGTAGTGACTGATGCAACAGAGAATAGGCGGGTTGTATGCACTATGTGCCTCAGCGCACTGCGGCCTGCTCTGCAGGTTTGCGTGGTCTACCACTTCATGGCTGAGCTGTTGTTGCTCCTAGATGCTTCGCAGCAGCAGCACTTACAGTTGACCAGGGCAGATCTGTCAGGGAACAAATTTCTTGAACTGATTTATCAGTGAGCTCTTCAGCACGATCCATTCTACTGCCAGTGTTTGTCTATGGTGATTGCATGGCTGTGTGCTTGATTTTATAATGTAAGCAATTGGTGTGGCTGAAACACTTGGAATCAACAATTAGGAGGGGTTGTCCACATACTTTTGGCCATACCGTGTATTTATTTTATTCAATATTTTCCAATGGTATCACAATATCAGATGATATTTATGTTTAAATTAATAGTAATAATTAAGGCCCAATGCTTTGTACTAAATTATTGTATTTTATATTGTAACATTGTACATGTTAACCAAACAGAAACCAAATTATCAGAAAGCAAACTATTTATTCAGCTTTTTATGTAATTTGAGCTGTTCTTTCAAGCAATCTGAAAATATTAAATATTTTGCTAACTAAGTTTTTTTTTTGTCAGTACTCTGTAAACTAAAAATCAGTATTATTCTGACACCAATACTGGTATATGATTAGTTGGTTAGGTAGTAACCGTGATTCCTGTAAAACATTAAACCACTAAACATTCTTCTACAGAAAACAAGAGAATTTATAGATAGTCAGATGGGAATCCTCACAAAATTTGCTGAGTGGGCAAACTACACGGTGAGTTTTAACTTTTCATTTCTAAGTCTCCAAAATTCTGACAGACTTTTGTGTGTTTATAAATACAGTGTACATTGTGTGAGTGTGGCATTGTGGTGCACTGTGGCATGCCTCCAGTCTAAATGGACTATTTTATTGTACTCTGATCACAGATCACTGAGCAGGTGGGTCGCTGTGGGTTAGTGGCTGCAGCTGTCGACACAGCAGAGAATTTGGTCTGCACAAAGCTGGTAGACTCTGTGGTAAGACTATGTTGCTCTTAGTTCATTTAGGCCTTACATGGGACTGCTGTAGTATACACCCACTTTATTGAATGTACACATGATGCTTCTCCTTTGTGTCCAGAATGCCTTTTGGTTCAGTTTGGGCTGGTGCATGGTCTTCCTCATTCCCAGCATTATCTTCTCAGTCAAGCTGGCCAAGTTCTACCGTCGGATGAAGCACACGGATGTGTATGAGTGAGTTGTAGCCCCTGCTGGATGCAAAAGAGAGTGACATGTCCTATCTGTTTCATCAGCTCACTACACTTCAGATCCAGCTTGTAGAAAATACATTATGTTTGCTTATTAGCACAACTCTCACAATGCTCGTCTTCTTCTCTTTAAAGGAACCGAATAATGATGCACCCCATTCCGAGAGCCAATATGAAATCTTACTGAAAGGGAGAAGAAAAACTACTGTTTGTTCATTGTTGCCATACAAAAGGCCTTCAGCACAGAATTCTCACTTCTGATTTGACTGAGGAGTGACATTGACATGCACTGGATGTTCAGCTATACAAATCAAGAGACTGAGAGTTCAGCTATTAAATGTAAAAGGAAAATGCATGGCCTTTGGATTGAGCGCATTCCAGACGTGACTTAAAGATTTTACTATGAGTGGTATCACCAGAGGCGCCACTATGAGTGTGGAAATCGTAAAACCATGCAGCAACCATTTGAGATACTTTGGGTTCTTGAGTTTGATTTCTTTTGTCTTCCATGCAGCATTTAATTTTCATTGTCATTTTTTTAGAATGTATATGTTGCTGATGTTTTATTTTTAACCCATACTTTAATTTAATTAGGAACCAGCGTGAATGCACTTTATGTGGTCCTCCATAAGGTCAAACCTTATATGTCATCATTTCAGGAAATGTACTTTGTCTATTAAAGTGTGCTACTGACAGTGTATTCACCTGTGTTTTTTCCTCTCATCCAGGCAGTCAATAAAACATTTCTGAGGCTGTGCTCTTAAATTAGAAACACGATCAATAAAGGGGAGACAGCAATAGCTGGTAAAAAACAACAGCTTTCACAGACTGTGGCTTTAGCTCACTGGAGTTAAGTGGGGTGGAATTTGACCTCTGAGCCTGTTCTGTAAATTTGCATATCACAGCGTTTTTGAACCGATGTCCCTTATGATCTGTTCTAATGTTCATTCCACTTAATCACAGCTTCTCTGGAGTATCAGAAGCCCTCACACTGCTCTGCTGAACATGTCTGTTTGGTGTAAAGCAGTATTCCGGACCCCCCTATCCTCCACACTCTGTCCTCCAACCTCTCAGAACAGACTGCCCTCACAAGAACCTGCAAATCAAAGAGCAGCCAGCAGCTAGCACAGCAATGGCATTCCAAACATAGCTCTGCTGCTCAGAGGGAAAAAAAACAGTATTTACAGTCAACAGGTCCCATTTACTAGAACAGCTATCTATATATATATAGATTATAGAAACACAGCGGCCTTCAGAAAGTCTATGCACAGTTCATTAAGCATCTCTAAACCAGTGCAAGACTGGTGCCTGAATATTTAGGTTAATACCCGGTATCTGGATTAACAGCAGCCAACAGCACTTGATAAACCTGCTATGTGTACTACTAGGTCGAATAATGTTAATCTTTAGGGAACACTAAAGTGGCATACAAATTAGCTTTTGAACAGTTTAGCTATTAAAACATTTACAAGTTTTTGAACACGGTACATTTACGCTAAAAGCATGCCATCTTCCAGTTGGGTGAAACTTTTAAAATAAATTCTTCTAAAAGCCTCTTGGTTTGGATGCATGATTCAGTGAAAGAGACTGAATTGGTATAGAACCTTTACATTATCTAGAGGCTCTTTAAACTTGAAAAAGATTCTTCTTACTTACACATTTCTTTAACTGCAATGGATTGAAGAACCATGGATTGAAAGCTTCTTTAGGGACCCAGCTGACAATATTCCAAAGAAATATTTTGACACCACCTTTATTTGTAAGAGTACTGCTAAATTCACATTAGCTTTTACAGACATTTCATGCTAAAACAGATGCTAAACATCTAAAACTGAATTAACGGTATTATGCATCAGAATGATCAAAGATCGCAAAATCAGAAGTTCTTCTAAGAAATGTGCTTAAACCAAAGGGTATGTCTTTACTGCCATTCTGACATCAAGTACACACTTGTGGTCATGGGATGGAAAAAAAGTGTGACCGAAAAGGAAATTCTAAATAAAATTAGCTGCGCTGAACCAGTTTGGGGCTGCACAGGTCTTTGCAACGTGCTTCATTTTCAGTGTCATTCACTGCATAATAGAATTTATTGGAAATTCAATTTAAAGCAGGGCTGTGACCGCTGCTGCTTAGTCTTATGGAATGCAGTGGGTGGGTTTGTATGAGCCTGGTGCGTCTGTGAAAACTGGCATGGGAATGCAGTGCCTGTAGCACAATTTCAGGCCTCCAACTCAGACTCAGAATTTACTTGTGTAGTCTACGGAGAAACCTCAAGCTGATTATTAACAACTGGGACAGCTTAGATTACTTTGCCATCAAGAAATAAGTTACATAACGACAACAAATAGGTTGGGATGTCATCAAATGTAAAACCATCTAGGCAGTAAACCAATAGCAGCAAAACACCATAAGGTCAAACAATTAAAAGCTCTAGTGCAACTTCATAGTATGTAGATGCTGCCAACTAAAATTCCCCCTCATATTTACAGAATGCAACATACGCTAAATTAATGAAAGAACACCTTTAAAATAACTTCAGAGTCACATAAATTGGCTTACAATACAATAGTCTTTAATTATATTTCATTACATTTTCAATATTAGAGCAGTTTCTGATATTTTATTGTTTCTACACCAGTATATCAGTGAAAGGTCATGTTTCCAGAAGCAAACTATATTTTAAAGGCATTTATAAGCATAAAATTAATCATGCATATTTTAAGACACAATACACTGTCATACATTATGGCATGTTCACCTCATTAATGACAACAGTCAAGTCTCTGTTATGATGTATATGTGATGTCTTGACATTTATGATGCACATTTAAGCTACAGTTTCTGTAATGTAGTGTCAACAAAATTTCACTGTCAGGAGCTGGCAGCCGTGGCTCACCGGGGTTCCACATCAGAAACAAGTAAGTGTTCTACTCTAATGTCCCTGCCAGTCCTCCAATCACTGCAGCTACACAAGGCACCAGGCCTCAAGTTGCTCCACTGGGCCCCTGATTCTCCCTAACCCTTAGCCCAGTCTGGGGCCTAGAATAAGTTTGTTCAATGGCCCTTTTGTAACCAAAGTAACCTGTAAGTCATGTTCACTACAGTATGCCATGAAAGGACGATTAAGGACACTGTGCTTCTGACCATCATTCACCAACCGTCCACAAGAAGAAATTTTAAAATAAAACCCACTTATGCAGTTTTCACAAAGATTCTGATATTCATCAGTGTTATTTGGGATTTGCTCTTAGGTAAAAACAGAATCAGTGCACACTCAAGAGCACAAAATGCAAACAATTCTGCGGTTTAAGAACACGTCATGAATGTAATGTAGACTTTTTCCTAGGACCTTCTCTAAAACAAATTTAAGAAAAAACGATATAGGTGAACAAGGCCTACTGCGTTTTCCCAAAACTGACACATTTAAGTTAAAAGAGAATGTGCCCATACTAGAAACACTGACCTCCCATGGAAATGAAGTAAGGTTAAAAAAAAACCTTTTTGTAAAATGTTGCTCTGAACAAAACATCTGAAGAAATTAGGCATGATAAAAACCTTTCAATTATATAATCCGACTACCCTGTAATAGAATACTCTAACTCTGCTGTTCACTACAAACCAATCAATTCTTTTTTAAGCTTTTGATCACTGAGAGCCCCATATCTCATTCTGGACCATCTAAAACCAAAGATAAACCAAAGATCTCATGCATGAAAGACAGTCCTTGAAGACAGTGAGGTGATTTGTGGGTGGGAATGTCAGGCAGGGCTGACTTGAGACTCAGAGGGACCTCTCTCACTGAGGTCGATGTCCAGCTCAGTGTTGACCCTGGCTAGCCCTTTCACTTGACGTGGGGGTGTAGGGGGAGGGTGGGAGGGTGATTGGAGGATGTCTGCGTACCTCTGGCTAGGTTTGGTCTCCCGCTGGAGAACTTTACTCAGCAGAGGTTTCAGGAGCCCGATGGTAAGCTGGCTGCCATTGGAATGCCCCTGGAATGGCCCTGATGATTGTGTGGTGGAGGGAAGGTTTTTCAGCACAATGTTCAGTATTCCAGTAACAGTCATGTCCTCTGGGCAAAGGGTCCACAGTAAGTCCAGGTAGGGGTCCAAGTCTCTATGCTGGGCCACCTCACACAGCAGGGTGGTGAAAATCTCTTTTTTGAGAAGTGGGCTTTGGCGGCAGAACCTCTCTGCCACCTGCGTAACACGATCCCACCGTCCTAGCCCCATGAGGATGCGGAGGGCTTGCATTACTGCATTAGGCCGCTGACTACACAAGAGTAGCTCCACTTCCAGGTCTTGGCAGGCACCTTTGCAAGGGAGGACAGCAAGGGCCCGCTTATATAAAGGAAGGCTCTCTGAGCTTTCCTTTACTCCATAACTCCAGGAAGAGGTGGAGGAGGCACCAGACTGCTGCTGTGCCAGCTCCAGAAACCTGGGAAGCCAGCTGGGCTGGAATTTGAAGATAGACTGACACAGCAGCTCAAAGACAGGCAGTGAAACATTGGCTGGGACATGCTTCTGCTGACCATTGCAGTGGTTAAAGTTAGCTGTTGTTTGGACAGGGCTAAGCACAATCTTCCATAATTCAGCAGGAGCCTTGCTAGATAGTGAGCCCTCACCATTACATCTGAGCTGAAGGATAGCCTGTATGGCTTGCCAAGTCTCAGTGGGGAACAGGTTGAAGATACTATTCAGGTACTGAAGGTTTTCCCTATCTATCTCTGAGCTGAGTAGTCTAGAGACTTCCTGCTGAACCAGGGTCTCACAGTAATTCTCTATATCCTTCTCTGAGGCCTTCACCACTGCTGTTTTAATGTCTTCCAGGGTAACAAGACTCTTGAGTTCAGAGTCAAGGGAGCTTAACAGTTTCTCATGTCCTGAAGAATCTTTCCCTGCAGTTTTCATCTTCTGGTTGCTCAAGTAATCCCTGATGATGGCTGCCAGTGAGATAGGTGCCTGAAACATCCCGCCCTTCTTGAGTTTCTCAGCTGTTAGCTGTGTGGTGCTAAGACTTCGCTGTTGGTAATATTTACATGCCTCCTCAAACACAGCCTCAGCCAAGACTGCACTTGGGTTGATATTCTCTGTATGAGATACTGATGGCTTGAGTTTAGCTTCTACCTCCCTCTGGATGACCATAAATAACCCAGCTTCTGAGAGCATCTGTAGGGAACGACTCTCCAAACAGTTCACAAAGAGGAGGCCCTCCCTTTTTAGAGTGATCCTCTCCAACTCCAGACCACACTTAGCGTCAATCAAGTACATCATCTTGCCTACTGTTAATGCAAGGATATCGTGGTAAAGGTTTAGACTGTTTTGTATCCCACAGGCAGCAAGGCAATTGTCAGGCAGTTTATAAATCTGCCGGAGAATGCCATCTCTCTGCATTACGCAAACCCATCCAGAGCTGAGGAGGAGCAGGAGATCTCCACATCCAGCAGGACAAAAACCACAGATATCAGGAGGATTGGTGGTGGAGAGAATTCCGATGCAGTCAGTGACCAGTCTCTTAAAGTCAGACTCCTTATTTGCTGTGGAATTTCTGACAAGGAGAGTTCCCATACTGACACTGTGGACCTTGAAGATGTCATTCTGAGGGGACCATGTTAAAAACACTTTTGAAACAGTGATGAGTGGATGCTCTTTTATGTCCGGTAACAAATATACAATATCCCCAGAACTGACAATCAGATAAGGAGGATTATTGTGCAGTGCAATTTTCACACCCCCCAAACAGACACCCACCTCATCTACTTCAAAAGTCCTTTTACAGATGCAGAATCTGAAGTTATTGCGAGACACGCTGGAGACTGCAGAGCTTTCTGAGGGGGGTCTCTCCTCACACCAGATGATAAAATTCTGACTGATGCTGACAGAAACGATTTTTGCTCTGGGGCTGTTGCACAGATCCGAGGTTTGTAGTAGATTCCACCCAGATTTCCGCTCAGAGAATTTCCAGAACTCCACTTTGCCATTCTCAAATATTACCCCGAGCAGAGTGGCACCATCTTCTGCGTTGCTTTGGTCGAAATAAATTAGGTCAACTATTGGAACATTCCGTGTCAGTACTAAATCGAGATGCTTCTGGCATTGTACAAGATGGGCTCTTTGATATTTGTCATATGTCATAAGACCACTTTTCGGTGTGTGGAGGATAACGTGAATGTGTCGCCCATCTGGACTAACTCGAACGTTCGACAAGCGGTTTTTGGAGGAGGTGTTAGAATAAGACTGTTTTAAAAACTCTTTCAGATCTTTACCTCTTGTAAAATCCCCGAAATCTGTCACCTGTTCCAGAGCATGTCGTGTCATATTAGCTGAAGGTGAGGAAATCCAGACTAGGAAGCAAACCGAGCGGTAAGCGGTCGGTGACAGATCCTCAGATCCTCTGTCTTTCAGTTCACCGCATTGTCAGCCCACGGCTTTCTGACACCTCTGCCTTTCGTCGTTTTTAACGCTCCCATTATAGTTACAGATGTCGTTGTGTTCAGAAAATCCTTTCCAAAAGGCCTGGCTTTTCATATACTCCACAGCTCATCTTCTCTCTGCCTCGCCTCCTGCCATCACGAGTTTACTAATTTCCGGAAACTATGCGGACTGTTTTTTTCCCCTCTGTGGGAGGAGTCGAAAAGAGGGTGCATTCCCTCGATCTACATATCATACACACTCATGATTTTCACACATTATAAAATACAGATCAGCGAACCCAGACAGACAGACGTAAATTCCGCTACTCAAGCCCAGCCACTGTAGTGGCAATTTCGCTCAGTAATTTCATGTAGTATAACTTACGCGACGTCAACCTTCACAGCCTATCAATAATAAACTGACATTTATAATTGACATGAGCAGTAGCCATTCTTATGTTATATTTCCATATAACCGCTAACTACCAGAGAAATCATATAAATCTTATAGAAACACTCTGTAATGAAAATGCCCAAACGAATCCCCTGAGACACAAACTCCGGAGTGACTTGAACGCTGCACAAAAACCCGGAAAGAAAGCGACTTCCTTGTTTATTTTCGCGCGAAGCGAGTACAAACACAGTGCTCTGGAGTCGGATTTTGTAAGTATCATTAACTGCTGTGTATTTCGATACAGGATGCTTTCTACTATCTATCTATGAAATAATTTTGTTTACACTGCTAACGAAGCTATTTTGTCAAAATAAAAGTAGTGCTAGCTAAATAATAACCACGGACTTTCGGCTCACAGAAACAGATAGCGTTAAAGTAGTTAAGCTAACTTAGCACGTGAGTTACCTAGGATTTCTATTTCTGCAGAAACTTACACGTTTTACTGTAACTGAACGTCTTTACATAAGCGTCCCAATAATGCCAATAAAAGCCAAATTTTATAAAAGCTTACACCCAGTTAACGTACACAGCATTGTTGCAGTTGTTAGCTTGTTAGCTAGTGTTATTTAAAATAACAAGACAAGTTGACTGTCGTTTTGCCTGTTTTCCCTGACACCGTTTTTCAGTTTATTAGCTACGTTATTTAGCATTCATCTTTTGTATCATTTGTCGTGTTTTTGATTGTACCGTATTTTATGTAAACCCCACAGGCAAGATAATGAACAAAAATGCTAAAAATTGTCGACATAAATTTCTAACGTTATAGCCACAATCATATTAAACTGTCTGTCCCTACCAGCTATCACATCCTCTGTCATAACTAGCGAATATGTTGGGTACAGAGGTAGATAGTACAGCAGTGGTTTTCAGCCCTTGTCTTTGATTCCCACTACTCTGCATATTCTAATGTTTCCGTGCTCCCACCACACCTGAGCTAAGTAATCAGCATATTAACAAGCATTTTTTGTGGTAAAGTGGGCGTATTAGAGCAATTCGGTATATATGGCCCCTGGTACAAACTAACTGGATTTCAAAGATGTGCTGTATAATTATTTTTGCGTTCATTAAAGCGGTTGGAGAGTCTGGCAGAGCCATAATCTGGATCAGACCCACTACCACCCTTTAAAAGAGGGCAGTGTCGGAAATGTCAGATTCAAGGCGGAGGGTTAGCAGAGGGAGCCAGGAGGAGTCTGCCTCACATGCCAATGGAATGGGAGGCCGCAGTAGGCCAGACAGAGCAGCAGACACTGGTGATGAGGATGATGGTGCAGGTCCATCAGGGATCCACGAGGAAGATGATGACCCGGCCCGTCGGAGGGAAATCAGAAGCCAGTACAGGGATCTCATCAACTCTGTTCAGCGTGAGTTTGAGCACTTGATTCTCCTCATAGCTGTACTTTATCAGTGTTATCTTGCAGTTACTGTTTTGGAAAGGTCATCTGTACTAATATACCCTTTGTATTGTTGTTCACAGAAAATCGTGAGGATATGCTGAACCCAGCCAACAATAAGCTCATTGATGTGTTAGAGGAAGCAAACAAACTGTTTGCCAATGGTAATATATGCAGTTTTTATATTGACCAACAATAATCTCTTCTGTCCTTCACCGTATACATATTCTGGAAGGGTGTAATGACATAATTGACTCTTGTGTGAATGTATCTGTCAGTAAATGTGTGTGCCCCAGATAGGTCGTGATGTTCATGTTTCCTTGTAGTCAGGCAGGCTCGGGAAGCTGCTTTGGATGCTCAACTGCTGGTCCTGGCCACAGACCTAGGGAGAGAAAAGGCCAGCCAGCTCCATGCAGAGGGCTCATCTTTTGACCCTTCTGCATTTGCAGAACATTTGGTGAGTTGCTGCAAGTAAGGATGCTAGAAAGATGTGCATGATGATTTTCTGAACAGATGTTGAGAAGCAACAGTGTAGGGTCTTTTTGCAGCATTAATAAACCCTCTACCATTTTTTTTACATTTTTTGGCCAAACCAGTTGTCCTTCATGGGTCTCAATCGTTTAGAAGAAGAGGAGGATGATCAGGAAGGCTGCTTGGGTGGGTATTTGCCTCCAGATGCTTGGCAGAGACTTTCCAAAAGAGCAGAAAATTGCTTCAGAACAGCCCCCTCATTCCACTACATGTAAGTATGCCAACTACACATGACTTGGACAGACGTCAGACTCCAATTTCCAATTTATTTTTGTTTTACTGCTATCTTAGTTGTCTATTTGTAATTTGAGGCTGGGCTCATTTCTGGCTGAACCTCCACCACCACGTCAGCGTGTTGAGAGACAAAGGAAAGCTCCCAGCAAAGAAGCTAAACGAATGATGCCTACTCAGGTCTGAATCAACTATTTTCATGTTTTTCATTACATTGTTTGTTTTTTATCTTGTAGATTAGATATATTGATTAGATATATTTTGCATTTATTTTCCATCACAGCTAAAGAAAATGGAAGAATCACATCAGGAAGCTACAGAGAAAGAGGTGGAGAGGATTCTGGGGTGCCTTCAGGGATACTACAGTGATGACCGTTAGTACTAGAATTATTCATGGTTAATTGCTAGCAGTAATAGTTAGGCAGTTCTTTAATTCTGAACCAGCTGTCAGTATGTTTTTTGGAACTATACATTTCAAGTTGTGCTTTCTCTTAAAATATTTTCCACAGCACAGTCTCCTATATCTTATTATGAGTTTGTTGTTGATCCCACCTCCTTCTCCCGAACGGTGGAGAATATTTTCCACACATCGTTTCTTATCAGGGTGAGTTTCTTGCCTTAATATCAGACTCTTACATGTCTGGCTTGATACCAAATGTATGAGTTAGAATTCCTTCACATTGTGAAATTCAGATTTCTATATTATAATGAAAAATCTAGTCTGTACCATTTAGTATATTCTCTGGCCCAAGGGTTTCCAATCCCAGTTCTGGGTACCCCACACTGCACATTTTGTCCTATCCCTCATTAAGCACACACAATTCAGTTCATTAAAAAATAAATAAGTTCTGGGTCATGTTTGTACATTGGGGGGGGGAAATAAAAATGTGCAGATCATGGGTTGCCAGGACTGAGTTTGGGATCCCTTGTCGTACTCTAGAATTCTAGAGATGTACCAGTCATGAATTTTTAATATTAGATTCTCATTTCTTTACAGCCAAATTCTCTGATGGCCAGTTTTTATTATCTTTTTTAGAAATCCAGATGCTCACATTCTGTGTACTAAAACAAACCCATGAAACACACTTGCACATTTCCAGTACTTTCCATTAGCCAAAGTCACAACATAAGTAAGATTCATTTATTTAATGGGCCAAACTTGCATTTTAAACTCGTAAAAAACAAAACAAAACAAAAAACAGGTCAATAATAAATTGGGTGATCACTGATTGAGCAAAAATCTGCCCATTCAGGTCTTTGGCAATTCTGATCCAGCATCCTTACCTAATTCAAGTCTTCTCCTATCTTTCATGAATTGAATCAGGTGTCTTACTTCACACTAAACAGGAGGGGTACCGTAGGACCCAAAATGGGGTCTACATCAACCACATTGCTATTAAAATACCTAAAAAAAAATTGCAGCTAGTGTGAACATGGACATAGCTTTTAAAATTTTGGTTTTAATGGAAGTAATGCAAGAGACTGAACTATCTGTCTTTAGGACTCAAAATATCCAACATTTAAAACAAAATCTAACCCAGGGTTGCTGCTGCAGTGAGGTACATGCTTATATTAAGTTGATGTTGTTGTGTTTTTTATTTTTTTATTATTATTTTTTTTTTACTCCAAAGTTGTTTTGATTTTGGTACATAAATTATTTTGTCTCTTTGGTGTTGCAGGATGGCCTGGCAAGGATTTATCTGGATGAGTCAAAGCTTCCTTGCATAGGTAAGGTTGTGTTGTAATGTGAAATTTTTTTTTAGAGTTCCTTTGAGAAAATACAGTTTGTGAGTGCTGTTTAATTGAGTTTCTTCCCTGTTGTCTAATTCAGCTGAAAGATGCATGCCTGCTTTTTAAAGAGGAATTTCTCGTTTTTGCAGCGAGTTTGGTTTTAACTAGGGATGTATTGATACTGATATGAGTGCCAGGTTGTTTCCAATAACATGCTCATGTACTCATAAAAATTCACTGATACCAATATTCCGATACCAGCTGATATCGTGTGACATAAGCCGAGTTCACGCTGCCATGCTAATGAGCAAATGCAGTAAACAAGGCTCTGCTTGCACAGTGAAGTGTTCAGTGACTCCGTGGAGGTCGGACACAAAGTTGTTGATCACTTTAAGCATTCTGCCTCGGAGACATGTAGGCCAGCTAAATGAAGGTGAAAAATCAACGTTTGCAACCATAGTCTGTATATATTGACTTGACTCTGCCTGGACGGATAGAGCGTATAAACGGTGAAGTATAAACGTTAATACAGTGAATTATTAATTTTTTTTTTTTTTGGGGGGGTAAAATAGACTGTAGAGAGATGTTAGAGGCACATTAGCAGCGCTGTCATAGCTTACCACATGAGTATATAAACCGTAGGCTTTGTCTGTATGAGGTGGTCTATTCAAACATACAATGAAAGTCATCAAAGAGCAAGATTTCGAAAATCGCACATTGAAGATCTGGCTTCAGAGGATATACAACTATAGCTCAACCAGCCAAACAAAAAATTTTGAGAAGATGTAAAACTCCACAAATAAGCCTCAGATGTGATTTTTGTTGTCACTGTGCTACAGAGACTGTTGTTGAAAAAGGTGAGGAGCAAAACTATGAATTGTACTTTACTTAAGCTGTACAGAAGCGCTTTTTTTGCATTGCAATGCTACTCATTCCAAGATAACTAATGTAGCATAGCATAGCTAATGCACTTTGTTTGAAATCAGCTAGATTTTAATTGTTAAGTTACACTGCACACATTTACACTAACAACTACTTCATTCTAAGTAGGTTATTTGTTGTGGTATCAGACTTTGTTCCTAGTCTGAAAAAATGGTATCAGTGCATCCCTAGTGTTAACTTTCCTGTATTCACTTTTTGACAGCACTGTGTGTGTTTGTGTGTGTGTGTGTGTGTGTGTGTCTTACAGCTCCAGTCGAAGAGGGTGAGGTGGAGCCTGGTGGAGCCGCCACCCGTCACCAGTGTGTCATTTCAATCAGCCCTGCCAGCTGGAGGGTAAGCTTCTAGTATTGCACATGCATATAAACAGTATTATCCAGCATTATCCATCTCAGACCACACCATTCCCTGAAGCTCTCGGATCAGTTGGAATATACGCAGTAATAATCGTTTATTGTTTACACTGATTGTAGCTAATTATTTTATTGTAATTGGATGCTGATATATGCATATGAGCCACAGCAGGAGGAATTGTTATTTTGCTTAAGCTCTACACACGGCCTATTCTGTGCTACCCCAGCCATCAAAGTTAACTGTCCACTCTCCTCATCAAACCCCTCTATTCACTGGTACAACTATTCGTTGAAGCTGCTTGTCTTTAATATTTATTTTCGCTTTGCAGGAGATCATTGAAGTGTTTGAAATTAAAGAGGCTTTGATTCCCACCCCGAAAACATTGACGCAAGAAAACTGATGAGACGACAATTGTTCCTAATGTTCTGTTTTAATTACTTCACTTTTAAGTAAAGGATTTTATTTTTTGTTAATATTTTTATGTGTATACAATACATGTAAAATGTACAGAGCCAAAGAGTATGTTACGGTAGTGGTATTGTAAAATAAAGGTTGCAAAGTATTTAAACCACAGTCATGATGATTGTTTTATTGTGCGGATGTACAGACCCAATTCCAAAAAAGTTGGGACAGTATACAAAATACAAATAAAAAAAAAGTGATTTTGTAAATCCACTATGCCATGTCTTTAAATGAAAGCAGTACAAAGACAAGATATTTAATATTTTATCCTATCAGACTCATTGTTTTTTTGTTTTCTAATATATGCTCATTTTGAAATTGAGGCCTTTAACACATTGCAAAAAAGTTGGCATGGGGCAGTAGAAGACTAGGAACATTGTTAAATGTTCAGAAAACATTTTAAAAGAGGTGAAATAATTGTGGTTAAGTGTTAAAGAAGCATCCAGCAAAGGCCTAGTTCAATGCCATAAAATGCATCAGCATTTAGACCAACTGGACCATCAGCAAATAGACCAACTGTTAAAGAACAATGTTCCTCACTGAGCGAATACTTAGAATTACTTTTACTCTAGGAATATTTTACCAAGAGTAATTCTGTTTTTACTCAAGTACATACATTGTATCCTGTCCACTCCTCATTGTTACAATGAACTGTTTTTGGTACATAATCCCACACAAACTTCACAATAGTGAAAAAAATACAAGGAAACTATAGAATATCAGCCTTGTAATCTAGATGTTGTGAGTGAGGTGCCCCAAAATGTCTATGTAGCAAAACACAGAACATGCCTATATGCAAGATCTGCCTAATAACCCCACTTATTACTATATTCTCTACATAAATGTAGGCCTGCTGCAGAAAGAAAAGTGTTTCTAGAGTAGGCCACAGATTTGCACAGACAAGTGACAGAGAGGGTGTGGTGGAAAAAGGAAAACACTCCAAACTGCTAAGTTATGCCGCTTCTGGACACTCTGCTTCCAAGTTCAAATCTGTTGAGTTTTCTGAACAAAAGCTACAGGAGCTAGCGGCCAGTAAACTACCCTCAAAAACAAAAAAAAACAGGCGATTCAGGCTTTAGAATAGCAAAGCTTTATTGCCAAAACAAGCATGAGTCCTGAACACAATAGTGTAATTCCCTGCATTAACACACTCAACTCAGGAAGTGAATGTTAAATAACTGATTACTGAATAGCACAATATTTTGGCCTCCAAAGAGCCCCTTTATAAGAGAAAGTTTTATGGAATGGCTAAATGCCGCCATCTAATGGAGAAGAAACATCTCATGCTAGTAGCCTATATAAAATCTCCCTGTTGTCGATTGTGTATCATTTTTAAGAGTTTTGCTTATCTTGCTCTTTGAGCACTTTTTATGGCACTATAAAATAGTTATGTAAACAAAGTAAATCAGAGTGATTTGATGTGAAATGATGCATTTTACAGGCAGCATATTCATAACCAATTTCTGTACATGAAACTTTCTGTGAGCTGTAGCTTTTAGAAGAATTTCTAACAAAATCTCTGAATGACTTTGTTGATTAATAAAGAACCTTTGAAAAGTCGGTGGTATTCCCCTTTAAGTCCTGGTGGAAACTTGAAAAGACAGCAGAAAGGTGAGGCCTTTGGTCTTTGCGAGCAACTTTAAACCTAGATAATCTATAAGAACCACTGGCTGCAGCGCTTGGAAGTTTCCCTCAAGGGCTAGAATGTTTGGTGCCAAATCACAAAGTACATTTGATACTGCTTTCTAGACATACAGTTTGACATGGAACAGTGGGACAACTGCAACACATTAGATGCGGTATAAGCATCTTGACCACTTTGTTTTAGACTCCATATTAGCTAAATACCCAGTTTTTTATTTCAAAGCTGCTTTGAACACTATGAATTGTGGCAGCTGTAGCTTAGCCTAGGGTAGAGTATATTAGCAGTCTGTATAATGATAGGTTATTTCTGACATACTGACTTGTCTGAAATGACTGGTTTGGGCAAACTGCATAAGGCAGACAGACTCAGTGTCATATGCTGCACCGTATGTTTAGTTGTTTTTTTGTACTGCAAAGAGTGCATGTTTACAGAGTGCTTTAAAAATATGTATAAAGAAAATGAAAAATATAATTGTCAGTAAAAAAAAAAAAGAAAAGAAGAAAGTAAACAATCATCAACAGTATTTGTAAAGAAGTGTTTTTTGTAGCTGTCTTCATGCAGTATTATTTTCAACCCAAAAAACACAGACCTCTGTTTGTGATATTTCTTTATAATGTTGAGATAAACAGTCATTCAAAGTGTTTTAGTGTGAAATGATTCATTTGTAGAAACCTACAGACTCTGATTTCTTTACAGTGGTGGTGATAGGAACCAGAGATTGATTTGTCCAGTGCTAATATAGCCTTTTTTACTATCCACTGACTAGTTTTTGTATGTAATGTTGATAATGTTAAAATACTGGTAATTCTGAAAAAAACATGTTGCCTTTTTGGGAACTCTTTTGCCTTATAACACCCTGTGTGTATCAATGAATGTCGTTAAAAATATATATTTTAGGCCAAAATCTTCTCAATGTTATAGTAAAACAGTGTCTCAGGCAGTAGGCAGCATATTTCTTCTGTGAGCTTATTAAATGCTTGAAAATTCTGGTTACTTTGTCTAGAAAGGTGCTTTTCACATCAAACCATTCTGAATGACATTGTTTAAATCTTAATGATTGAATTAGTGGATATTAATGGCAAAACCCATAAAAGTGGGTTAAGCTTAGCGCCCCAGGTCACAGCATATCTGCAATGTTGGTGCAGTTCTGTAGTATGACAAATTGTCTGAGATATTCTCTTGCCCCATTTCGGTTGAGTGGGCAGTTCTTAGTTTTTTCTGTCTGTGCTTTTCATATGCTGGTCAGTACAGCATCATCCAGCCTACGGCTGTGGCCCCTTTAAAACCGCAGATGTGCTCTCGCTCTCTGTACTTTCACCTCTTCTTATCTCTCTCTCTCTCTGCTTCTCTCACTGTTGCACCCCCTCCTCTCCCTTCTCATGCTTGTCAGTGTTTCTGTGGGTAACAGAGGGGCTTTTTTACCCATGCTGCAATCCACTACATCTCTGAGGGATGGAGGGGAGGAGAGCAAAACCCACCTTTCACTTTGATTTCTTCAACTGTTCTATTTATATCATAACATTCTTATATAATAGAGCATGAAGATGTATGTCGCAGATGTACCCCGAGCATTGCTGTAGATGAGGCTTATTAGTCACACACAGCCTCACAGGCTTGCACACTCAGAGACACACACACACATAGACTAGCGTATTCTCACACACTTGCACTCACTTGCTCACATGCATCCTAGCCAGCTCTGCAATGCCATGTCTCTGTAGTGGCGATGCAGTTCTGCAGAGACTATTTCTGCAAGCCTTGTAGCGCTGCTGTTACGTCTCCTCAGGAGGACATGGAATACAGGATGGGGAGCTGCATCGGAGTCGCACGCAACCAGGTAACAAGACTGCAACAAACAACAGATGGAATGACATAGAGAGAAACACTGAGACATGCCTGGCTGTTGATGGAATATTGGTGGTTGCTTGGCGATTGTGCCTGTGCGAGGCAGGGGTGGGGGATGCATTTGTACTGAAGTAGGCTGACGTCAGGAGGAGAAAGAAGGAGGAGAAGAGAGGAGAGGGGCAATCAATTAGGACTGCCACAGCCAGCATTGGCCTCTAGCAGCTTCAGCTACATTGATGGAGAAAGCAGCAGCAGGAGGAGCGGGACAGAGAGAAAAAGGAAAGGGGGAGGGGCAGAGCAAAGCATGTAGAGCGTGAGATGTTGAGAGAGCAATGGAAATGGATGGATCACTGCAAAACGGATGTCTTGGCATATAAAATGATCTTAAATCAAGCCACTATATCAATATTCATGCACAATTTTCTGCCAGTGGCACTCCCATAGATAACCACTTAAAGCAACATCTACAAATAGGTGGAATAATTGTATAATATTCATACAAGCTCATATTGATATGTTACCTAAAGATCATTTTACTTGCCAAGATATTCCTTTTGCAGTGAGGAAAGGCAGCTTGCATGATGGCACATCACTGTCTATGAAGGGTTTCTGTATATTGTTATAGGGGGGATATATGTCTAAAAGTATCCAGGCACTTCTTTATAGTGAATTCTAATTAGTGAATTCAGCTACTTTAAAGTTCACCCATTGTTGACACAGGTGTGCAATTGTGCACATATGGCTTGTATAATTACCATAGAAAAGCACTGCCAATGTTCTGATAGCAGTCCAATACAGCAGGTACACTATTATGTCCAAAAGTTTGTAGACACCTGCTCGTCCAGCGTTTCTTCCAAAATCAAAGGTATTAAAAGGACGTTTGCCAATGTTTTTGTTACATTACTCTTCTAGGAAGGCTTTGCACAGTGTTGGGAAGTTGCAGTGAGCATTTTAATGGGACGCTTGGCATTGGATATGGTGTTGTTAGACATATGTGCAACAGCACCATGTCCAATGGCAAGCATTGGCTATAGGGTTATAATGCCCCCCAGCACAGGTCTGCATAAGAGAACCGCATCCTCATGAGTGATAAAGCACCATTGAATACCTTTGGGATGAGCTGGAGTGGCGCTAATCATCCAACACCAGTACCTGACTCAGAATGTTGCAATATTGCCAGAAGAGCACTTTACAAAAGAAAGGCATACTTCCTCTTAATTTCCTTTATTTCAGAAGAAAAGCTGGACAAGCAGGCATCTATAAACTTTTAGACATAATAATGTACCTGTCAGATTGCACTGCTGTCAGAATATAAGCAGTTGGCTAAGCAACATGATTAAGTTATACATAGAGGTTACAAGTGCTTTGGACCACCTCATAGGGATGGCCAACGTCACTGATTTTCTTTGTAATCTGATACCAAGTAATGCCAAGGCTAATATCTCAACACAAAAAGGGGACATTTATGACAGTGAAAACATGGTATATATTTAATCACAATAATGATTATACCATTTAATATTTGTCATCATTATAAATATAGCAAGAAGAATGATAAAAGTTGCTAAGTTAAGTTGTTGTGCCTAACTTTGTTTGTGGACAAGTTTGGCTTTTATTACTATTCCTCTGGGACCAAACAGGGAACAAGAGACACATGTAAGCTGTTTAGTTTGCCACGCCTGTTTGATCAGACATGCAGCTCTGCAACTGAAATTGTACACTGCAATATGCCTTAGGCATTTCAAACTTTGTCATGCCTTTGTGATCCTGCCTTACTGCATAGCTTTATCCTTTACAAATGAGCGCGAAGGGTTGTAACGTAGTTCCTAGCTAGTAGTAGATAAATTTCCCTTTAAAACTTGTCAAAAGCAAAAATTACTGTCTTGTTTTGGTTGACTGCCATGTCAGACAAGCACACTTGATGTTTTCAGGTTATTTAAAGCGGTGCTCACAAGGACAAGTAATTGCTCCCCTACAAAGTGATTTTGGCCTCTTAGATACTTGGACACTTTTTTAAAACCAAAATATCTTTGTATAATGCTGGATTGATTTTCTTTTCCCATCTCTGTTATCCATATCCCTAATAGCTAAATGAGTGGAAACCCCTGAACTGTATAAGAGGATAAAGCCAGAAACAAATAAAAAAGCCATAGGAAACATTTAAAATGCCAAACTTGGAAAAAAAAAATCACATTTGTACAATCTTCCTGTAACCCCCGTAAGTGAAGTTCAAGATGTGCTTAGTGCCTTTTTTGCAAGTTTTGATTTGAGTTGCATAGTTAATGTTGCTAACAAGTAATGGAAGTTTATACCCCACCAGTTAGCATTGTGAAAACTGTATGCCTACTCATTACACTCTCTCCTCAAACTGCTTGTTAAGTAATCTCAATCTGACTTGCTTATATGGTTGCTAATATGACATTCTGTTATCTATAAAAATGAACAAAAGTATGTCACACAGCTTAAAGCACTAGTAACAGCCGTCTTGAAGCCTGAATTTAGTCCATGTTGTGTCTGCTTTTACAGATATCATTGTGTTATACAATGTCAACAATTTAAGCCACAAAGTTGATGAGATATTACCTTTAATTACATGTCCACAACATTAACCCTGTAGCTCCAGTACAAAATTAAATAAGAATTTTACTTCTTTTCGAACTCCCGAAACATGTCTTGGCTGATGGGCTACATTACATTTTTGCTAATTTATTCCTTTAGCAGCTATGTAGTTATGAAAGCCAAAACTGACACGATTTCTGATCATATTATAGGAGCAGGCCTGCAGTGTTCTGGTGATATGGGTAAGGTGCTGTGTCACCGTTCACTGCTCATACTGACAGCAGATGGGGGTGATGTAGGGGTGAGGCTCAGGCTGTCCAACTGTGGTATGATGTTTGTTTACAGTGTTACCAAGTGGCATGTCCTGTCCAGCTGACTCTTAGTCATTTCTACCCTGTCAGGCAGAATGTACCCCCCTCTGACGCCACTGTCAGTCCCTGTACAGCCCCTCACTCCCTCTTAACCACCCCCAGCCTTCACCTCTTCAGCACTGTGTACAGATATAGTGCACTCTGCCGGCTTCCTAAGGGGAGTCTTGCTAGTTAGACATTGGTTAGATTAATGGATCCAGACGTCGGCTGTGTATTTGCAGCAGCTAGATGGGAAATCATGGGCTGGGACTCTTAATCTGAGGTGGGTGAGCATGTTTGAAGTGTGCTACTGTGTTTGCAATGTTTTTATTAGTGCAGTTATCACTGCATTGCGTAAGTTTTTTTTTCTTCCAAATTGACAATAGCTTAAAATACTTCACAGGCAAAGCAAATGTGTTAGACTTCTTAACTGAGCAATAGTTCACAGTCTGTAGTCAAAATATGCCCTTATTCAAAATTACTGGGTGATTCTTAAGCATACATAACAAGTGCATTTAGCTTCGGTTTGAAATGTTTCAGTTATGTACGTATTAATGTTCCTCCATGTGCTGCTGATCTGGAGTATTTACTGTAGATAGTGTTTGTGAATGTGGGAGATGTGGGGATATTCATTTAGTATTCACATAGCATTATCTCTTACAAGGCCAACTCAAACGAGCTCAAGACGAGCAAACAAACAAACAAACAACAAAAGCACATTAATGACAAGCAGAACACCTTCTTACCCAAAAGGCCTGGAATTCCAGTCCATTCCATTCACTCAAATAGCTCTTAGCAGGATTGCTCAAGCTACTGTTATTTGACCACACACCTGTCGCATCACTAGAGAACCAGATATTCAGAAATATATCTAATATGGGCATTTTTCTAACACAAACTCAAACAAACCCTGCTGTACACAGACCACTGCTGTTTTCCACAAGGATCTGTTAGTGCAGCTATCAAATTGAGCTGCATATTTAGGAAGGAAATGGAAGCACATGACTGCGCTCCAGAAGGAAAGACAAGTGGAGTTGACACTGGTGTGAGATGACAGGAGGAGGGTCTATTTATAACATGTTTCATATTCAGATCAGTGCTTGCTGGCAAAGCGTATGCTAGCCTGGCCACGTGACCACAAAGGCACACAAACAACCCAGTAGCTTAGGTATCTGGACGGGGCCTTATGAACAAACTTTCCCTCACTGGTTTTGAGTGCTCTGCTTTGTTGCTGTTTTCTGTACTGATTTCATCTCTTGGGAGGGACTGGATATAGAATAACTTTTCTTTTTCTTGCTTTACTTTTTATTATTTTTCTGAAGGCCCATAATAGGCCAACCTGTGGATTCTGTTTAGCTTTATTCCAGCTTTATGTATCCATCACCGTAAAACATAAGGAGCTCATACAACACAAAGCTTTGTCACAGCTACCAAGAGCAATCTGAAGATTCTATTTGAGGGAAGGATGACAGGTACGATGGCAGTCTCAGCAGGGGGAGACAGAGAGCAGCTGCTTGTGACTAGTTAACTGTGGCAGTAATCTCTATTGCCAAAACAAAGACAGACAGCAATCTGTCAGTCAAGGAGATTACTGCATGAGATTAGCCCACTGATGTGGTTAGGGGGTTAAAATACAGACTCTACACACATTTTGTGGCTAAACACATTACCTCTGTGTTGAGTATCTTGTGACGGCTGATCCATATGCAGCGAGTGATAGCATTGCGCAGAAAACCTGAGGGCTGTTGCACAGAGGTGCTTAAAAATGAGGAAACCACAGGTTAAAGGTTGCTGTTAAAGGGCCAATATAACAGAACATATTTACACCCATTAGTCCTACAGCAGTTTAACCTAATCATACACATTGTCGTGAAAAAAAGTATTATAGCAAACAGTATGTAGCAGAGTTATTGGAGCAGAAGATGTGAGAAAAAATATTAAACATTGTAATGTTCTTACTGTTGGGAAACAAATGTATCATTGCAGCCTTCCAAAAGATCCAGACATTTAAAAGAAGTGGCTGAATTTTATTGCTCCTGAAGTCCCCAAGGATTTCAGTTGGAACAGTTTGTTCCATACATTTCAGTCTGGGCTGCTTTTTAAACATTGTGTTCCTTATTTCTGAAAGGGTTGTCTGCTCAGAACAGAGGGCGTTTACTTATATAGACTTTAAAGGCATAGTAAGAGAAGCAGCCTCTTCTTTTTTAAAATAAAAGAGTTTGATGTAGTAAGTAAACAAATATTGTTAAATTTTCAATACATGCCATTCATGATCCAGTCCATAAAGTCCATTTATGGAAACTAAGCTACAAGGGCAGCCCAATTTGAATTCACTCTTTTGGGTTGTCACAAAAACCAACACATTTATGTATATCTTACTATTGAAGCCAGCAGTAGTTTGGCCCTGCTCATTCATGCTGAAGTTATAAGGAGTGTTTCAGCCTGAAAGTTTGTTAAATACAGGCCCTCTTGGAGTAACTATAAGCCCACATTTGTTCTTTATTTTCGCCATTTTTTACAATTTCAATTTTTCAAGTACTTTTGCTGTCTTTTTAGTGTAGTTCTGGCTTAACTTGTTCCCACTGGTTATGGGCCAATAAGTCATTGCAGAGAAACACGTGATGCTTCTTGCTGTGGATGAATGGACGTCTTGGCTGTGCTATGGCTATGCAGCTGGGGGCTGAGGAGGGGGTAGAGTGACTGATGGTGTCTTGATCAGCTGTGTTGTATGTGCAGTTCCAGGTGTTGTAATGGGTAATGAGTCTGGAACTCAGAGTGAGGGGTCAACACATTTTTAAGGGGGGCTAATGACTCAAGCTCACACACACTGAAACATTCAACCCAGATGTTACCTGTATGAATCTAGTCCTGATCTCTCAGTGTGGTTGATACAGTTTTACTTTGTAAGTCAGCACAGAATGAACCACTGACACATTTGATTAAGGGTCAGTAGTGTATAAAATGCTGAGAATGCATTTTCTTCTTGGTGGTGAGTGACAGGCTGGGACAAATGGGTGGACTTGGCCAACTGTATTGGCTGTATGTGTAGGTCAAATATGTAGAGATGCGCATGATACAGAGATACACAGTGTCTAGATAAAATACGCAGTGTGCAGAGTTGAGGGTGCTGACTTTGGACTTGGGCTGATAGGAAGCTTACATATAAACTTACGTGTAATTTATTACACCTAATTAGCATGGCATATAAAGCTATTTATAACGCTGAAAATGAAAGAAGAGTGTTTGGACTGTGGAATTGACCTGCACTTGAGTTGTAAGCTTTATATTGTCGCTGTTCAAAAAAAAAATCAAACAAAAACATGTATCTCTAAAATGGTACAATCTTATACCAACGTATGAACACACCCAGTCAAATTACATATTTTGTTGATTTTCTAAGTGACATCCTATATAGGGAACACACTTTAAATGTAAATATGGCAGTTTTCAGATAATTTTAGGGCACGATTTCCATTTATCACTTTTGCACAGGTCACATTTTATGTTCGATGTTTTCCCCAGCATGTTAAATTTGGCAAAAAAACAGTAATTGTGCATTAAAATGTGCAGAAGTGTGTTCTCTGTAGAGGATGTGTTCACTTATTTTCACTTAGAAAATCAACAAAACATGTTATTTGACCAGGGGCACCCATATGACTGTTTACAGGACAAGGCAAAAAGGTTCTTAACTTTTAAATGTCCTTTAACTTTTGAACATGTTCCCATGAGTGGGTTTTGCTGCTACACAAAAATAAAGGTGCCATAATGGGCTTTTTGGGGTGATGACATGAAAAAAACACTCCTGATTCCCTGAAGAGCTCTGATAGATGGTTCTTTAAAGAAACATTGTTGTGTAAGAGATGTGTGAGGTCTGAAGAACTTATCAAAGTTTCAGGAACCTCCACTTTATGTGAACGTTATACAAATTTTAAAGTTTTTTATGCCAAAAGCCATTCAGAAACCTTTACATTTAAGGGCATAGAGGGCAGGTACATTCATATTCATAGCAACATAGTGTAGATAGAAGGATCTGCCTGAATCATTATCTAGCAGAGGGAAGCCATCTGAACTTTTGTGTGAGGCACACATTTTACCCTCTCACCTAAAGGCTCGTCAATGCTGTGCAAATAAATCATTAAATTTTACTAGTTTGTTAATAGTTTATAGACATGTTGTAAGCATTCTATAAGCTAAGCGTATTTCCTGTAGTTTTAACCTTTGCCCTCAATACAGAACCAAAGTCACTGTAAAGTTCTCTCTCCACTCTAGGACTTGCTCTTTTCTAGGTTTTGTTCCTGGAGAGGGTGTTTGCATCATGGGCCTCTAATCTCAACACATGACAGACACACACATACGCACACACACAAATTTTCCTCTCTGTTTGTGCAAAGCCTGAAACACCTTCAAACATCTGACAAGAGAGCAGCTTCTGGTAGTGGCTGCTGGTTCCTTTCATGCTCATTCCATCCCTCCTCCTGTTGGTTCTTCAGTCTGCCAGAGGTGGTCTGTGCTGGGGTGCGACGATTTGAGCCTGCTCACTCCGCACCATGGGCAATGAGAACAGCTCGGCTGGCTTGCCGGTAAGAGGGAAGATGCTGGCGAACCTAATGTCTTGCTCTGCGTAATGTGCCACAGCACTGTAGAAAATACTAGTTAGCTCACAGATGACTGTTTTAACGCTGAGAGAGCACTAATTTCTAAGCTTTTTCATTATGCAGAGGCGTGATGCTCTTAATAGCATTTGTTGATGTCTGTTTGCCTTCCCCACACTAACACGCATACTGTCCATATCACGCTCCCCTTCAGATAACAGTGAAAAACAGACAGCTGTGAGAGAGTGCTGTGTTGTGTAAAACACAGCAAGCAAAGGGTTACTGCTTTGTCAAACATGGTGGCTAAATTTAGCTTTGACAGTGTGCAGGTGGAACATAGTGGTGGTGAATTTACATTCTACTAGTTATAATGAACGTAGTTTGATCTGTAAAAGTCTAACCTCGATTTTAATCTTGTACAACATCCATAGTAAACTTACATTTGCACATTAGTTTGTTCATGTGGTGCCACTAAAATCAGCATGTTCTTCATTCACATTTGATTAAAACTGCAGATTTCACCTTTTTCTATGCTCAGTTGTAGCTGGGTTCAGTTTGATGGTAAGATATTCACGAAAATCTGTGCATATGCCTTGACGTGGCTTAAAAAAGCCCCCCAGCATTATGGAATTCAAGGATTATCTTAATAGGATCAGCCTTAATGTTGAATTGTACGCTGCTGCTGGAGCATAACTGCCTTCAGTAGGTTTGCTTGTTTTCTCAGAGAGCTCTATGTGCTCTTGATTGCGCTCCAAAAACAACAGTCCCACAGACTGTCTGCAGCATAATATGACTCAAAGCTGCCATGCATTTATCCCACGACCACTGCCTTCACCGCAGCTTCTTGTGTGTTTCTCTCTCTGTGTCTGACACCTGCATGTCTCCACCACAGGAGGGCGCCACGGACAATGTAGTGATCTTTCCTCCCCAGGAAACACAGTCTGGATCTACATTTGAGGTACTGGTGGGCCGCACTTGGCCGAGTGGTCCGAGTACTAAAATTTACGATGTGTGTGCGAGTCAGTGTGTGTGTGCATGGTTTCATTCTCTGAAATGTTTTAGACTGTCTGGATTGAAATGTCTGTGCATGATGATAGTAAGTGGGACAATTAAGTAGAACAAATAGCAACAATTACCACAACACAGCTGAGTGTTGGAGAGACACATGGCCTGAGTCAGTTGTCAGAGTTTGTGCTGTGTGAGCTGCTTCAGCTTCAGAGTCAGTCATGGGGAAGGCCGTAACAGAGGGGTTGGGGGGTTATTAGGGGCCGCAGTAATTAGGGGCCCAGGGAGCAATATATCTCAAATCTGGCAAACATAGTCTAGGCCTGTTTGTGTGTGTAGGCGTGTGTTTGTTTTTGTGTATTTTCAGGACAAAAATGAAAACAATAGAAAAATAGAGTCAACCTAAACTTTCAGACCAACTAAACGATCTTGAGATTGAAAAGTGATTTTTTTTTTTAAAAAAGCTACATGTTTAATTTTTTTATAACTGAAAAAACAGAAACATTTCTTTTTGGTCACTGAGGTAAAGTTGCAGTCAGTTTAGAGTATGCTTATTACAAAGCTATTTTATTGCACCATTTGAATATGCTAGCTATGTGAGCATTTCATGATGAATGGACCATTAGAAATGATCCAGAATAACTTTGAATGAAATTTCTTTACATTAACATAAATGAAAGCTAAGAATATCTCATTCCAAGGGGAGAAGTTTAGAAAAAAATGGAAATTGACAAATAGAAAATCACTTCTTATTGTATTAATGTTATTTGTATTCTAATATGTGTTTTTCTGAGCAAATAAATGCTTAATATTCTGATAAATAACTTTTTAAATATAGTCTTCTCAGTTGCCTTCAACTTTTGCCCCTCAACAAGTGGTTTCCAGCAACAACAAAATCTCAGCATATGATCTTCTTCAGTCCTGTTGGAAAGGCATTCCAGGTGGCACGTCATGAAACTGCTTTAGAGAATGCCAAGAGAATAGAAAACTGCGTCATGAAAAGGCCTGGGTGGGTGGGTGGGTGTTGACACGGGTTAAACTTTAAAGAATGTAAAATAGAAGGTACAGTTGGATTTGCTTGGTATTTTTTGGCCTCTCTAATTCTATATGGTTATTTCATAGTTTTGACATCACTACTATTCTAAAATGTGTAACAAGTCGTACTACAAATAGTATCTACCAGGAAAATCTTTCTTTGAGTGTCCAAACATTTGACTGCTACTGTATATATAAAATACATGAGGAAAAAATAGTAGTGTATAAAAATACTATTCAAAGGATACATAAGCACATCCCTTAAAACCATTTATCTTGGCAGTAAGTGTCCTTGTACTTCTAAAAACACCATATATCATTAAAATAAATTCTAGTTTCAAAAACGAAATTTGGCTCCTGGTGTCGCAGTCATTGCATGCATTTGTTAAAGTTTATCAGTAGCACCTTTGATTTAATATAATGAAGTATTGATCAACCAAACTGAGTTTTGGTTGATAATTACAATTAATACCCAGCTGCTGAGAGGAGAGGTTTGGAAATGATTAAATTACTAAAACACATAATTCAAGTCACCAATTATTGTAATAATATTATTTGTATTTATTGTAATATTACTACCTTTCTGAACAAATAAACACATACTGTCCAGATAAATATCTTTTTAAATCTAATTGTCTCAGTTAACTATAGTTTTGCACTGTACTGTTTATATGTCCTGACACTGTATAAAAACAGTCTGTGTCTCAGAAGACCTGGCTTAAGCATGTGCAAAGCATTTGTCTGAGTGCATTTGTGTGCAAGCTCACAATAGCCATGTGTCTGTGTGTGTGTCTGAGTGTGTAACTTGATTCCCTCTGAGGGGGACACTCGAAAGATGACCTTTGGCCCATTTCCCAGCATTCACCTGCAATAGAAGTGTCATAGTGCAGCTCTTGAGTCCTCAGAGCAGGAAGAAACAGAACAGGTCAGTCAGAAGAGGAAGGAGAGAGAGAGAGAGGGAGAGAGAGGGGGAGAGAGAGAGAGAGAGAGGGGGAGGGAGGGGCAGAGAGAAGGACAGGGGGAGGGATCAGATGTAAAAGGAGTGTTATGTTGAAAGAGTGTGCAGGAGGGGGAGGGCTTTTCCTCAAGTTGCTTGTGTTTGTCTCGCTGAGTCTCACACAGAGCCGGCACCTTTTCCTTTAGTCTGTGAGCTGCTGTCTGTGAAGAGCTGCTATTTTTCTCTTTCACACACACAAACACACGCAGTCTTGGTGTGGTGTACACTTCCCTTTGCCCTCAGAAGGGCATGGAGCTGTAGCGGTAGAGGAGCTGAGTCAGGACACTGAGGCCCTGGAGCATGTGCTGCTGCTGCTGCCCAGCCGGTGGCATCACAACACACCTTCTGCCTGACTTTACTGCCCTCTCACTCCACTGTGTTCTCCCGCATACCTGTGTGTTCTCCTCTCAGCCAAGGTGAGTGTGTGATTTGAAGACCAGTGGTGCGTGATTGCTTTGGAAACAGTGCTGTTGTGAATGAGTGTGTGAATGAGAAGGAGAGTGGAGGAGCAAAGTGCTGTAAATACTGTATATTTGCACTCTTGTACTTTGAATCTGATGATGGTATCAGTTTAGAGTTATTTGGGGTCTAGTACACAATAACACATACCAAAAGTTTGAAATGAAGCACATGGACCGGTTCTGCTGTGCAGTGAAAAAAATATTTAGTCCAAAGGCCCTTATGAGTTCGCACATTTCAGTCTCTCACTTTCGTAACTACGTAACTTATGCATTAGTTTCCCAGTAGTTTAGTAGTAGCAGTAGCAAATATTACATTGTAGTTATTGAGTAATAAGTCTTAAGTTCATTAACTGAGTAATAAACTTGTAGTTTTAGGTGTTAAATTCTTTCAAAGATTCTGTGTGTTGTGTTTGCTATGGAAACACTGTTGGTGTTAATGAATGTTCAAGAGTTGAGGAGCAAATTGTAGAACACTGTTTCCCTATACTGTACCTTTTCATTGTTGGTGCTATGAATCTGATGATAGTATTAGTTTACAACAGAACAATAGAGTTTATTTTGTATAAAACAGACTGTCCTATCAGTGAAAGGTACTTATATGTAGATTGAAATAATATAAGCTAAACGCCTGAGGGTGTTTTAAAATGATTTATGACATATTTCAGGTTTTTTGGGGACTTCATTTTTAATGTTAATGTAATCAGTGAAGTTGTAGCATCATAATAAATCATTGTGTACATTTTTTATTTTACTGAAAACAGTAATCCAAAACCTTTGAACTGTGATTTCAATCTTTTGAACACTAGTGTAACATTTATATTTATATTACTATAAAAAACCGTTAAGTTATCTAGAGCAATTGTGAAACAGTGAAGCTAAACTGATACTGATTCCCAGAGAAACTACAAAGATATATGATCTAAAAGACAAGAGTCCTAACAGATCCTGATGTAATTAAATAGACACAGGTGATGACCTTCAGAACAAATAATAAGTACCTGTTTTTATAACAAACAACATTAAGCATTGCACATTAAGTGGAGAGGACTGTTGTGCCTGAAAATGAAGAGTAAAAGAGTACCGAAAGTTGTTCCTCTAGGTCTGAAGAAATACTAATTTCATAGAAATAAGTTATAACTTTCAGTGGTTACTGACTTATAAATCTTAAGATGAATAACGGAATAATAAGCCTGGGGTTTGAGGGGTTAAATGCAGTTACAGATGGGATGTCCTGTTAGTTAAAGAGTGTTTTGGGTTATTACTGTTGCCATAGTAACCACTGTGTGACTTGGCCCATGTTAGTGAGGAGCTACTGTAATGCAGAATAATGTGCTTATACACATGGCTGGGGGAGACCACATGGAGTCTTCTTTTCAGATTCGCCAAACCTGTAGGTCAAAGGACAAAGGGAGACACTGAACCCTTTCAACCACACAACAGACCTATGACTTTAACACTGTGCTTCATCACCTCTATTGGAAGAATCTCTCTCTGCTCACAGACTCAGGTCATCAGGGCAGCTGTTATTTAATGTATTTATTTCTTTAGCAGGCAACACACAGATAAACATTCTTATATAAAGATGATTTATGTAGCCAAACCTAATTTGTAGCCAACTGTCCCTAGTTAGGCTTTTAAAAGAGGCATGAAGCAAAGAAGTGAGGCAATATGTACAGTAAGTAGAACAAAACAATTTAAAACTAGTTGTTTAATGGACTGTTTAACTGACTATATATTTAGCAGTATGTATCAATGTAAGTATATGTATGTCTGTCCATGTGAGCATGTAAATGTAGGTTTATATCCGTAAATGCTTAATGAATCAATGTAAGCTTGTACAGTGTTGGTGAAGAAGCTCATTGCTTAATTTTATGTGCATTTGCATATGAGAAATTATGACACTATATGAGAGACCTGCAGTGTGTTGCGTGTTGACTGAGGGCTGTACAGATACAGACTACAGACAGGAAACAGGAAGCTGTGAAGCTTCTACCAGAATGTGAGAAACACAGCCATCTATCTCACGCTCTTAGTGTTAAACTACTGTAAACTGTAAATACATGATGGTTATAAATATAATAATATATTTTCCAACACAGCATACTTATTTACCATTATGCATTTTTTTTTACATTTTTTTACATGAATACATAATAACACAGATATTAAGCACACATACACAAAACACTGGCAAAAACCTCACTGAGCTGTTAGTAAAGCTCTGAGCTGGGTTTAGGACAATTAGATCAGTGCTGTAATGGGAGAATGATATTTCTATATCTCTGCAGGATTGAGACATTGGACAGTGTTACAGAGTATTGCAGTGAAAAATCAAATGTCCACAATTCTTCATTCATCCAAGATGAAATTGATCAGCCTGACATGTCTGGTGTCTACATTGTGCTTCTTCAGTTTAGCTCTGGAGCTACAAGGCCAACATTGCTAACAAACACTAGAAGACAATAGTCACTCAAATCTTTTCCATAAATACATTCCTCAAACTTCTCTCAACTTGCTCAACATCCAGGTCCTCATTACGGTCACACAGACTAATGTGGTTTAGGGCACACTGTGACTTTCATAGCACCAGCATGAGCTATAAAAATGCACAAAACCACATAACTTGATCATGTAGCCAAACGTTGCAGATCTGTCATTTCAGACAATGGTGTTCTACACCTGCATGCATGTCGCGTAGATAAATGGAGGCTAATTTAAATTCGCGATTTCTAAAGTGGCAGCCCACAGCGTTTGGTCAAACAGTGAAGCTTTGTTCATTTTTACAATTCACAGTAAGTTGTGATATGCCCTAAGCCACAGTGACATGTCTGTGTGACCTTAATGAAGACCTAGATGTGGTTTGAGAGGAGGGATGTATTTACAGAAAAGATTTAGGTGACTATTGACTTCGAGTGTTTGTTAGCAACAGTAGACTCGTAGCTCCAGCGCTTAACTAAAGAAGGTAACTTTGGACATTTCTTGGCTGTTCAGCTACATCTGAGGTAAGTGGAATAATGTATAAATTTGATTTTCCCCAAACCACTGCTTTACGATCAACTTAACTCAAATTAAACCATAACACAATTTTCTTGTGACTTATTTTCAAGTGAAATGCAAGGAGGGTTTTTGAGCTAGCTTAGTGTTTTCTCTTGATGGTAGATAGGGGTAGAAGAAGGGGGAAACATGATATTAATGGTTAATTATTGGTGCACAGTGATGTAATCAAACTCAGAAGACATCAGAGGTGGGCAAACGTCACTACACTTTAACAAAGATCACAAAAGAACAAGAACTCTGAGTGTCTTTTAAATGGATGAATTGTGCTTAATATGTTCATAGACATGAACTAACAAGGTAAAGAGGTCAAGTTTGACTTCAGGTTGAATTTAAAGGAGTAGTGCATTTCAGTAAATAGAAAAAGTTAAATTGCAGTTAAAATAGTTGGAGTGTTACAAAATGTTAAGTCATTTAACCTTAAAGCAGGTGTGTAAGGGAATTCTGGCCATGGTGAGAGAACCTGAGAAAGTGCAGGAGACTCCTGGGACTGGCATTGTTTTGTAGAGAAAGAGTTCACAGTACTGTAAGTCTTACAGTACAGTGACTGTTTCTGTGATCCTGAATGCCACATTCTGTTAAAGTCTCTTAAAGTTAAAGTCTGTTAAAGTTGAACATGCCTGATATTTCCTTTTGGATGCGAGTTTAAGTGAAACAAGTGGAAAAGTTAATTGACTTTGAACCCCACAGCCTTGATGTCATGTGTTTGGCATAAACAGTATATTTCACTACACTGAGCTAATCCCATACTTTATTTCTCTTTAGCCTTTTACTGTAAAATGATGAAATGTCATTTGGATACTGTGTCTCAGAGTGGAGGGGGCTAGTGGAGTGGGCAGACTCTGGAATTGAGAACTGGCTAGACTTTATCATGAGTGACTTGCAGTTTTCCAGGTGTACTGTCCTGGTTTTACCTGTAACCTGGCACTTTAAGTGTGTATGTTCAGATTCTAAACACTTTTCTGTAGGATTTTTAAATGTAATACTTGAAAACAAACAGAGGAAATCTTGACTGCAACAAAAATAAACACCAGTGTTAAAGAACACTTATTTACACACAATGTGTAGATTATAAACGTGTCACATGTTCCATGGTTTCACAGTGTGAATACACATTTAACTTCTTGGGGGGACCTAAGATAATTATAGAGATTTTAATATGGGGATCCTTCACTGGTGTCATGGCTATTCACAAATAGTATTTTTGGCAATAATCTGTTTTTACACTTTGTCATATAGTACTATGGGAAAGTTTGAAACCCATAGTCACATGACATATTTAATGGATTTGTAAGTGAAAATAAGTCCACATATCCTCTATAAAGAGTTTCAATTTATTTGCTGTTAAAAAAATTGTAAAAATATAAATAAAATACAAAATATGCCATAATTTTTGCTCAGGCCAGTGTGTCCTCTGTGTTTATTTTCACTTATAGAATAGTTTTTTTTTGTACAAGGTGTCCAACCTTTCACATACAACCGCATATATTTGTCACTCAGTATGCCTTTTGTATCACTTACTATTGCACAGGCCCCTGGATGTTTATTTGGTTTGTGAGAGTGTACATTAGCTTTTTGAGCATATAAACAGAAGGAATGCATGTGTATATATTGATGTCATATAATTCACCTAGAAGGAGACGGCGAGATTCTCATGAGAAGAATAGTAATGGATTGAATGTTGAGCTGCAGGAGTAAAGCATCTCTAATGCATTACTGTACACTGCATAAATCTGTAAGAGGATCCACCCTTACTGTAGTGATTTCTTTACGTGTGTACGTGTGTGTGTAATTGTGCTCTTCTCATCTGTCAGTCAATGAGAAGAAATCTGTATGTGATGCTGTGTACATGAATGTTCTGAGTGCAGAGTTGTGTCACTCTGCTGTGCTCATTGCAGTAAATTGCAGATTATAAGCTGTAGTTATGGTCAGTACGGGGCAGATGAGGCGGAGACTTTTTGGAGACTCTGTCCAGATTTACTCTGTCATTCACTAAGCGTCCCAGAGGCCTGGCCATTCACAGACTTTTGCAGCAGCGTGCCGGTGTATGATTAGACGTTTGTAAATGGCTCCGTGGTTTCTGGCGTAGCTGCTTGGTTGGAGGAGGTTGTTTTATAGCTTCGGGAAAGAACAGAAAGGAAAGCAGTTGAACCAGCTTAGTCAGTCTGTTTAATCATTTTTCCTCAATTCCTCTTTCTGTGGAAAAATATCTGCCTGAACTAGTACGCTGCCTGGGCCAAGTACACAATGTGTTTTCAAACCAGCTCGATTACAAACTCAATGAACTGGAGAGACTTGTTTAATAATATGCAAGCACATGGTGCTAAAAGAATGTCCTATCATGAAAATGACCTAATCTTTTATCGTGGTTTACAGTAGTATCACGATATTGCATTAAGACACTACATGTGTAAAATAATACATGTAAGCGGAGTTCTGACTCATTTTTGGAAAACAATAATGTATTGGTAAAAAATTTAACACGAGTGAATGCTGACGGTTACCTTTAAATGCTTAATCATTAATGATTAGTCCAGGCAACTGCTAAAATAAAATAAGGCACAGTAAACATATTTTGATACACTTTCATTTTTAACATACTTTCATAATCTAATGAAATGGCTTCTGTTTTTAGAAAAAAAGTGGAAAAAGATCTTTAAAAACTTTAAAATACATATAAATATATAGAAATATTTTTGTCCACAGACAATAAACTGCTTGTAACGGGAGAAAACATACAGTTCTCTGTTCATTAATTTAATTAATTTTATTATGAACTTAACATTTTTAAGAAGCTATGTTGCCACTTCATTATTCAGACAAGAAATATTAAATACAATTGAAAATCTGTGACAATTTGTGAAATTATTCACTTTCATTCAAGTCATTATTCAAATTATTTGTCAGTTTAAATAAATGCCTTGAATTGGATGAATATGTCGCTAAAATACTACTTTTTTTACATATGTTAATCAGCTTTGCTACAGATTTTTTCTTGATTGGGTCCACTGAAACACCACAGTCCTCCAGTTAATGACCCCGGCTCTAGCTACTAAAACACCAATTAATACATGGGATCATAATGTGACAGCATAGTGGGAGATTGTGAAACCAGTTAATCAACCTTATCGCTGATTGTCAGCACATGTCTAGTGTGTACTCTAGGCTGCGGGCTACTGTTCAACTGTAGAACACTCATTTCCATGTTTCAGCTGCTTCTAGTGAACTGATGTGTGTTGTGTGTAAATGTGTGTGTATACACAACAGCTGTGACTGCGAAGCATGTCTTTTAGATGTTTCTGTTTTTGTATGATGGCATGACAAAAGATCAGAGTGTGTTGTTTGAAATAGCTTACCTCAGCATTGTGTTGACACAGGGTGTGTTTGTTGAGCTTAGATGTCAAAGCCTGAATGCGCTGGCTGCAACGTAGTTCTTGTTTGATTTGGACAATTAAGCAGCGAATGGTAAATAACCATTAGCTCTACCATAGAAACATGTTGTGAACACCTGTTTGGGAATTACTTGCTTCAATAGTCTCAGTGACACACACAACTTAGAAGTGGATTTTTAAACCCTTTTGACTGTTAATGCCTTTTTCTGTGTCTGTCAGGCTGACATTAACACTGAGAGAGTTGCTCAGACGGAGGAGAAATCCAGCAGTACAGAGAACGGATTACTCCAGACTGAAGCTCAGCCCAGCCACAATCCTGCAGCAGAGACGCAGAGCCTTGCTCACGAGGAGCACAGCCAGAGAGAACAGGAAGAGGAGCTGGAGTTTCCGCATGACCTGCTGCCCAGTATAGATCTGAGCACTGAGCTCAACCTCACCTGGGGAGCTTCACTTGGGTAGGCCTCTCTCTTCTTTCTCTTTCAGTCTCTCTCTCTTTGTTGTGTACACACATGCAAACACGTGCAGATAGATGAATATACTAAAGACTAGCACTGACAGATAAAATGGAATCAAATGTCAGTATGTTGTTAGCAAAGGGCAAGTCGCAGCAGGCCGTTGCTGTGGGATACTTTTTTCTGTTTGATGCAAATCATTGAAGCTCAGTTGCATACTCGACTCAGGTAAACAAAAGCATTTTTGTATGAAACAGTACATTTCACAGTGTGCCCTTATACTTCTGTTGAACTGAAGACAGGAATTTACCAGTAATCAAGGAGCACGCAAGCTAGACTGATGCATAAGAGTTTAGTCAAAGGACACAAATTTGTATAAGCACCCCCAAAAAAGGAGTGCACTCTATAAAAACTGGACAGTAATACAGTCAAAATCACAAGATTTTTAATATGTAGTTCCTCTATTTCAGGGGAACATAACTTATTGGACTAAGTTCTCAGTTGTTTATTGGCCAGCTGTGAGTAGATGACTCGTTATGACGAGGCCGGACAAGGTGTAAGGTTTCAAAATTCTGCATAGGCAGTTTGCACATAAGAACCAAGAAACTGCCAATGCCAGTAAAGTATACCATTATAAGGCTTAGAAAATGAAAAACGTTTGGTCATTTTTTATGAGGTAAGAACACCCTGATGAGCTCACGGCAAAACAACCTGGCAGACCACAGCAGTAGATGACTGAAAAATGCTTACAACTGTTAAAGAAATCAAAATCTGAATTTAGCTATGGATCAATCAAAAACTGCTATTGAGAAGAACACCAGGTACAGGTAAGCCTCAAGAACAGAAAGGCCAGGTCTCAGTAAACAAATTACACACAATGTGTGGGACAAAGTCTTATGGAAAGATGAGAAGATGTACCCGAGTGGTGGAATGAGGAAAATGTATTAAAGGGAACTTCTCAGGATTCAAAGCAAATCGTCTTATCTGTGAAACATAGTGGCACAGGCATGTATGAGAACTGCCTTGCTTGTTGATAATGTGAAGGCAAAGGCAGCATAAGTGTACAGAAGATACTTGACTACTCATATTCGAACAACTGCCACAAAACTCAGTGGATGTTGCGAAAAAGACCTAAACCATGTAACTAAAGCAACTGTGAAGTTTTCTGCCATTAAATAGTCGAATGTTTTTGACATACCAAGTTAATCAAGCGACCTAAACCCCACTCTGCATGCATTTCACTTACTGAAGACAAGACTGAAGGTACAAATTCCAGAAACTAGCAAGAACTGAAAATGGTTACCTTACTGGCCTGTCAGCATATTGTTAGGGAAGATGTGTAGAGTCTGGTGAAGTCCGTGAGTCGCAGAGTTCAGGCAGTCATCAGCTTCAAAGGATTTGAAACCAAGTGATGGACGTTACAATGCATTTACTTGACCAATTATGAGTCCAAGGAGGGAAACGGAGATTCCTACATGGCGCAGCTTGAATAAATAAAAATGCCCATAAATTAAAGCTGACCTTTGTCACCAAATAAATGTCAGTGTACTGAAAAACAACAAGAGTTATGCAACTGTCCAATTATATAACTGTCCAGTACCTTACAGGCTATGTATCGTGCTATCCAAAAAAAAAAAGCCTTTTTAAATTTTTTTTATTTTTCTACGTCATTTGAACACAGCAGCTGTCTTTTACATTGTGTGACAATTTTGTAATGAACAGAAACAGACCAATAGAAATGCTCCAAAATTATTTGGAATAAAACCTCTTTACCTTAAGTTCTATTAAAAGTTAAGAACACTTTTATCATTTCCAGTGAAGTTACTTGCCTTTTTTATATAGTGACAATATGTATTTGTGCAGTCTGACACAGTCTTCATGCCTTACTACAAATGTACTGTTCAAAAGCAAAACCTTTGCCTTTGCAGAGAGTATGACCTATCACATTCTATTCCACTGTCTTCAATGAGCACATAAACAAAGCCGAGCAAATTTCCATGAATCTGTGACTCATTGTTGTGGAAAGTTTGACTGGAGCAGCCTTGTGCAAGAGCATGTGGGCAGTTGAAGTGGTAGTGCAGGTGTAATGTAAGCACTTATGATTCAAATAATAGCACTGCAGTGTGATTTTAAAGAGAGGGCCTGATGTTTAGAATGTGATTTGTTCAGAGTCACTGAGTCTTAAGCGCTGACATAGTTGGGAATTATGAAAATCCAGACATGTCATGATAGGAGTCATATCAGATTACAGAGATCACAAACAGAAGAAGCATTTGATGGAGCCTCAACTCATACCATTAGAAAGTCTGTGTAACAATATTTTAGATGTATCAAGAGAGCACTGAATCCCTTTGTATAACTCATATATGATGTTAGGTTTTCTCTTCATGCACATCTATGTGTGTGTTTGTGTTCGTTCTTGTGCATTTGTGTGTGTAGCAGCAAACAGGTGGGCTCATGTGAAATGAAGAATGAGCCGGTGTCACTGAGTGAGCAAGTTAACCCCCTTCTGGTAGGACTGCAGCATTACATGGAGGCCAGTCCACCAGTAGTGGGCCTCATAGAGAGGTAACACAGTAGTAGCAAAATGGAGTCAGAGAGATATCAAGCCCAATGCAGCATTGTGATAATACATACTAATTGAAACAGACATTTATAGGAATAATCGCATTATTTGGATTTGAGGTTGTTTTGTTGAGTTTGGGATGTCTGTCATTGCACTTCTGTTCTTGCTTATGTATATTACCCTCTGTGTGTCTGAAGGGAAATGCCCCCTTCAAAACTGTAGTCCAGTATAAACAAGAGGAAAGAACACATTCCCTTTATAATACCCTCTTAACAGAATGAACAAAAAACATGTCCCCAAACAGAACTGTGTCTCAGAATCCCTTACCAACTGTATTATATTGGCATAGAGAGGGTTACATGACACCCTGAGGTAAATGTCTGAAACATAAATTTATTAAAGCTGCACTATGTAAGATATTTTTGTTAAAAATAACAATATAATTGAGTCAGGAGGAAAAAACATACTAAAATATGGTGTCCATGTGCTGCTAAGGGTCACCCTGTAAAGCTTGAAATTGTTATTTTTTCAGACTACTTTATATGTCTTTATACATCAATGTCACACAACGTCAAACATATGATGACAATAGTAGATAAATCACTTACATCAATCCAAATCCCCAAAACTTCCATAGTGTAGCTTTTAAAAATAGTAATAAAAAAAGAAATGTCACATAAAATTGAGCTATAGTTTAAAATCATACTGGTACAGTATAAATCTTTCTTTCTGTCATTTTGACTCAACATGCATTAGGTGTGGGTGATATGGCAAAAATATAGCATCATGATACTTCAAGACATTTTCTCGATACACAAAAGGTATCACAATATTTAATTTTGCATAGCTTTTGTAAGTTTGAACAGAAAAATAATTACACATCAAGTTGGTTAGTGTTGTACTGACGATATCCACAATATGGTCAAAAAAATTATGATTTAATGTGACGCAATTCATCACAATAACATTAAATATTGTCATATTGTCCACCCTACATTACATTCACATTGCATTGAAACCTCCTCATGAAGTAACCACTGAGAATGATTGAACAAGAATATTATCTTTAATATGAATTTGATGCAGCCTAGATCTCTCTGTCTCCTTAAAGCGTGTTGGGTGTGCTTGTTCATGCACTGTTGTTTTATTCTGCTGTGCACTGAATGAAGATGCTGAGTGGTTTATTGACCGTTTGGAGTCAGGCATGGACTCCTCTGTTGGTAATGTGTCTAGACTGAGATAGTCTTTAGCATGATGTGTGTCAGACCATGCTGAAGCACTCTTTAACACTAAATCTGGCAGTATGGCATGTGGTGAACATGTGGCTACCAGATCTTAAGTCAGAGAGATGTCATCTTAACAGGAGATAAATGTATGTCTGTGTTTGTGGATGTCAATGAGTGTGTACAGAATGCATGTGTGTGAGCTTGGTTTTGCTAAATGACTTGTCAGTGCACACTAGCCTTAGATCTATATTTGCATAAACAGACTTGGGATCCACTTATATTTGACATGTTAAGTGGTACATTTTTGTGAGAGGAAAAAAAAGAGGTTTTCAGCTGAGCAAGCTCAATAACGGTAAAAACACACCCTCACTTTATAGTTTATAGCTTCTTGGATTCAAGCCTTCAGGATCCCATGTGTTAAACAGCTGTTATGCAGTATATTTTCCCACTCCCAGCACACTGCTTCTGAATAAATACATACCTGATCTTTTGTGGATGGCAGTGATTTAATCATTAGGGTAAAAAGATGGTTAATCCCAGGCTGAGGATTGTAGTTAATGGAGAGAACACAGCGGGGAGTGTCTGCAGTACAGTAGGCCTTGCAAAGCTGTGCTAGAGTTTGCCTCAGGCGTGGTATGCAAAGACACATACATACAGGCATGGGCCTGCTTTTCAGCACACCCCCTCTCCCTTCCCGAATCTGGCAGAGTGTATTATTAAGATATTTTGCCTTGTAAAAAAGCAGTGGCAGCTTTTCAGTAATGATTATTTATAGGAAAAACAGAGGAGTATGGACCAGCCTGTTGTTACAGCAACACTGTCAGGGAGAACTGAAAGGTGACTTTGTGAACCACTTTCCAATCAAAGAGGACAATCATTTTGTGTTGGTTTGTTTCCATTTGAGATTGAAGATTATCGATTATGTTTTTTCAAATGGCAGACAAAAATGTGCTGGGTAAATGCTCTCTGCCCTCTATGAAAGTCTCTTTAAATACAGGGAACATGGGATAAAGCACTGAGGTTGAAAAAAAGGTGGGTTATATGGGAATAAGTCAGAGCCTTTTTATTGGCTAGTGACTCAGCCGTTGTGATTCAGCAACCATAAACGAAATCGCGAGACTGGTGATAATGCACTGCCCTTTCTGATGCCTGCTTGACTAGGGCTGATGACGACTGTGTGACTTTGTTTTGTGCTTGGGTGCTGTTCTTGAATTGGGAGTGGCAAATCAAAAGGACTTGGGCTGAAAGAAGTCAAGCAAATAGATTGCTTTTTTGTGGCTAAACAGTATGTGAATGTGCCTGGCTGTCTCTAATGAAGAGCCTTCTTTCCTGTGTGGAATAATAATAACAGCTTGTCATGCTGTGATATTGCATGAAGTCTTACCCTGCCTGTGGAGTGTAGTGGAATGGTGTGCTCTGACTGCAAGTTTTGGATTGCTGTGTGGAATGAACAGCTGTGTGCTGACCACAACAGAACCTTATCTCCAACATTCTCTGTTGGTGAATCCCATACAGCCAAGATGGTGACCCAGAGAGCCCACCTCAGGAACAGCCACAGTCACCCAGGATGATTCAGGAAAAGGCTCCATCACACCAGCTCTCAGCTTCACTACTGGATCTTGAGCTCCAAGAAGCCTTTCAAAGATGTGAGGAACAAATGGCCTCTTTTGGAATGTCCTCCCAATCAATTACTCCTTGTACTGCAGATCAGATTGATCATTGTCTGTCTGTGCCCCTGTCTGAAAATGACAATGAGAATGAGGAGCAAATCCAGAGTGCAGCTATCAGTGAGCATCCTTTGTCACTGCCACTTGCTGAATCTCGAGCAACACATGACATGGGTTGCCATGAAAATACTGGAGCACAAACAAATGATGCAGCAGATTGTACAGAGGAGGTTGTGTTTAGCTTCAGAGACTACATACTTGGGAAAAAGCAGCCAGATACAGTCAGTGTGGAAGATACTAATGAAATTGCTTTAAAACACAGTGTGGACAGCCAGCCAATGATGGAACATCAGAACAAGTCTGACAAAGAGTTAGAGGCTGGCAAAGCTGAAAAGAGACAGGAACAAATACTCAAAAACAGCTCAGATTCTGAGGCATTTAGACAGACTGAAGAAAAGGAAACTCCAGGTTGTGTCACCACACTATATGAAGAAGACTCACCCAAGAAGGAGAGTACAAACGTGTGCTGTACAGCATCACCAGAGATTGGAGGCTTTCAAAGAACTTGTTCAGTGGAAGAACTGCAGGCAAAAAACACACAAAATATGACCACTAACATGGACACCACATCTGAAACAGATATTTTGTTAACTGATGGTTCACCAAAAGGGTCTTCCACACAGAATCACACACATGCTCATTTAGTGTCTTTGAAAGCAGAACTAAACACCCAGGTGGAGTCAAAGAAACAGGCACAAATCAGCACTCAGACTATGACTCAGACAGAAACAAGCACTGAACCTATGACAAATTCAGATAATCAAGGAGAAGGATTGGACGTCCCGAAACAGTTAGGGCTTCAGTGTACAAAGCCCATCTGCTCCCCACCTCCAGAGCTTGTGTCTAACCAGGCTCATCTTACCCTGCTGGAGGCTACACCTGCCCCCTTACTGGACCATCTGCATGAAACTCAGCAGCAGGGTGACCACAGTCCAACAGTTGAACCCTGCAAGTCAATATCGGAACATGAAACCACACACCACAGCCATTCGATAGGAGGGGTTGGCGATGAGAAACATGTGCCTGAGGCATCTGCCGATACCACTGTGATTGATTTTGGATATGTTAAAGCCAACCCTGAACATGAGCATGAAATGAGTTGCAGTTTACAGGAGCATGCGTTTTGTCTAGGCACTGAAGCTGGCACACACACTGTGGTGCGGGGGAACACACACACTCTGAGCAGAGCTGGTGCTGAAGAGAGGAGGAAGGAGGAGGAGGAGGAGGAGAGTGCCCTTGAAGAGGCTTCAGCACCGGCCGTTGATTCTGCGTTGCCACTGACAACACCCACGATGCCAGAAATGATAGAATGTGAGGGAGTGGGAGAGAAGGAGATTGGTGATGCGTGCCAGATAGCCGCAGCAACAGTAAAGGCATCAGCAAAAGAATCTGTAGTTGGAACCACTGAATTACAGGAAGCGGGTGACTCTCCAAGTTCTGAGGGAAAAAAGAGTGAAATTATTGCAGCAGAAAAGCACCTAAATTGGTTACTTTCCTCAGAAACAAACAGCTTACCTGCAGCAGAAGCCGACGAGGTAGAAATCGCATCTGAGGTGGGCTGTAGCAGCAAAATGCCTCAGAACTCTGAGGAGGATGAAAAGGGAGGAGATCCGCCAGTTGATGGCTCCCTGGGGACAGACATGCTTTCTGCAAATATGGAGAGGGAGACAGGCACAGTGAGTGCTGAGGACAAGATTGTGATCACTGCCTCTCCACCAGGGCTTCACGACAGACGTGACTGGAAGGGAAAGAGCTCTGAGTCACTAGAGAGAAAGGGAGAGGGAGGGACAGAGGAGAACGAAGAGGAGGGGAGAGGGAGAGAACAGGGAGGAGCTCAGACTTTATTCACACAGCAGGCAGACCATACCACAGGGCTGTCACTGACAGAGAGCGAGACGCATCCACTCCATGACAACGCAGTGTCATTGGCGGCAGCGCAGCAAAGAGGTGAGCTCGTCACTTCCGTCACAACAGCCAGAGCTGAAACAGCCTTAGCCTCTTTGACCAGCAGCGGAACAGAAGCCTGCAGCTCTCCAAACCTCGCCTCTCCTGTCTCCATCTTAAACTTCACAGAAACAGAGAGAAAGGCACTGGTAGAGAAGAAGACTCATCTAAAAAAGAGTTTGAGTGCATGGGGAGAAAAACTGCCAAGCAGTGAAATATCACATCTCCCAGCAGCCTCTGCAGATGGTGAAGATTCTGCAGATCAAGCCAGCTATCAACAGGTGCAGAGTACTCTGTGGACTCAAACTCCAGGCAGTGGCACACAACAGGTCGAGACAGGGACAGAACAAGAAACAAGGAGTGAAGATCAACATTTATTGTCTACATCTCAGCTGAAGATGAGGGATGTCACTGGACGGTGTAGCAATGTGGAGGGGACCCCATCTGCAAAAGAGAATGTGGACCCTGCAGAGGAATTGGACGGTACAACTTTGTCCAACCGGGTGACTGGGTTTGCTTCTCTACCTCCATTGACGGTTCATGAGAATCTGCGGCACCCAGTAAGTGAGGCTAGCTTTAACTTTCAGGGCTTTTTTAGCACCAGCAAAGCAGAACCTCCCCAACAGACAGCTCCCGCTATACGTAAGAGTACCACAGAGTCTCAGGAGACAAAGGGAAACACTGCTGTAAATGAAAATGTTCAAGTACACAGTGAAAGTGAGAAAGAAAATGGTGCAAAAGATAAAACTGTCAGTATTGTTGAAGAGACACGTTTATCACCCTCAGTCACAAATTTGAGTATTAATGATCCAAAGACTGCTGAGGAGAACACTGAGATGAACAAAAATGCTGAAATTCTTGTGAAAAACGAAGAGAGGCAAACAAAGGATGAAACTGTAATCATTACTCAGAACAGCCTGGAGCATACACTTTCTGTCAAGCCTACTAAAGAAGAAACTACTATACTGCAGGATACCACTCTACAAGCGGGAGGAGGTGTCAGGAGTCTTTTCTCTGCTGTGATGTGTCAGGGAGCTGACCTCATTGTGTCTGATGAAGAGGGAGAGAAAAAGACAGGGGTCTCGGTCACCACAAAAGAAAACGTGGGTGCTAAGTCAGTGGAAAAACATGTGACTGCAGCAGTTAAAAGAGAAGAAACATGCTTACTGAGTGACAGTACACAGCAGGAGTCAAAGCCAGAGTCAAATCCACTGGGAGGTGTTTGTGAAGAGCTCTCTGTCAAGTCTGAGGTGAAACCTCTCTCATCTATCCCATCTCCTGCTGCAGGCTCAGAAACAGACAGTGTGCTCCCTAGTCACTCTACTAAAAGTACATGCATATCACAGCAGGGCCAGAGGCCAAATCCTGAACAGCCCCCTGTGATGTCAGAGGGGTGTCCTCAAACAAAACCTGCAGAGCACACAGATGAGCTGCAATATCAAACGGACTCAGGTCATGAGGATGGAAAAGTCACAGAAATTGCTATTGATGTTGTGGGTACAAAGGATTCTACTCACCCTGCTATGGAAGTGCCTGGTCCAGTGGAAGGAATTTTTCCCTTGCCCAGCATTCAGAATGATCCTAAAGTGCCTATTGTGCTCAGGCCTCCTGGCCCTATGCTGAGTCACTGGGAGTTCATTAACGACTGTGATGTTTCTGTCCCAGGAGAGGAAGTGCAGTGCCGCTCCGACCATTATAACAATGGAAGTGACGTTGAAGTAGGGATGAGAGGTGAGATTTCAAAAAGCGATACTGTTGAAAAAACTGAAGAACCTTCTGGGGCTGTGGAGGAAAAGGGAGAAAACAAAGTCTCCTTCTCTACGGATGTCTCGGCAGCGGATATGATAGCTGTTCATGCTTCTTCCATACTAGAGGCCCAGTTAGCACCTAAAGAACTAGAACCGCAGGAAACTGATTTGGCAGGAGAGAGCCTACATAATCATGAAAATGCAAATGAGAGGAAAGATACTGTGATAACTGAGAATGCTGGAGATGGAAAATCTGAAATATATGTCACAAGGCCATCAGAGAAGCAATTAAATACTGATCATGGAAGAGATCCAGTCTTTACACCTACAAAAGGCATAACTGCTAGTTCTACAGGACAAGATGCTGAGCAAAATGCTGAAAATACTGAACTGTTACGCAGTTCCTATCACTGTGGTGACGGCAAGTTTTACGAACGCTGTGATGCAGTTTCTGAATCCGGTGGCACTAAGCCGAAGATGTCAACAGCAGTTAAGTTTGACCTTTCCTCTGAACATGCCAGCTCAGAATCAGTAGATATCAAGGCTGATGTTCAGGCCTCAGCGTCTGCCACTTCTAATTCCTTAACAGATATAGAAAGCTCTGTTCCTGAGGAATCCTCTGGGGTGGAGTCTTTCAAATCAATCTCCTCTGTGACAGCACAACTCATTGCCTGTGACACCAACACCAATCTTAGCCAGATGCCTACAGAGCAAACATTGAATTTTGTTGAAGATGGCACAGTTGTTGTAGCTGGGGTATTAACTCAACAGCATCTTTCGGTAAACACAGAAGGAATGCATCAAGAATATCATGAAGGAGAAAAACTAATGATTAATTTACAGCCACAAGAGGAACAACAGAGTGCAAATGAGGTTAATCTGCTTAAAGAACAATCCAGTACAGATAAACATAATATCTATGATGATAAAAAGTATTGTGATGAGCAGTCATCTGAGAACCTAAGTGCAGAGAATGAGCAAGTGGCTAAAGATCTTAAAGAAGAGAAAACAAGCACTTCAGAAGTGCAGCATGAAGAAGGAATGGAAAAAGAACATAGACATAAAAATCAGAAATTAATAAATGTGGACCATGAGTTTACGCCAAAAGAGAAAAAGGACAGCAAAGAACAAAAACACTTGGATAAAACAATTCCAGGACAAACTGCTGTTCTGTCTGATCCTGGCTTAGTCTCCTCAGGGCTTCTAAAGGAAGATCAGAGTTGTGGTAGGTCATTGATTGAGGGCACTGATCCGTTCATGGATCAGAACCTGTCTGCAGTGCTACCAGTGGTGCAGGAGTCATGCTGTGATAAGGACCACACAAGTGAAAAGAAGGCAGTGAGTGAATTGGATTTGGCACCTGTCCTGAATGTGAACTCTCATCCTCCAGGTCTACAACAGCCACAGAAACAGAATGCCACAGAAACAGTGTTAGGTGAAGGTTTAGAGAAGCGTGAATGTGTTTGTCAAGAAGATGCCAAGGTTAGCTGTCTTAATTCTGAAGAGGAGGCCAAACGGATTTTAGAAAGTAGAGAAGGAGCTGAGACCTCCTGTAGTGGTTTGGTGGAGTTGGAGAGTGTCATAATGCTAGGAGGTGATGAAAACAAGATTACTGAGGGTCAAATGTGTCATGATGGAACGACAAGCGAAAAGGAACTCAAAACCAAACTCACAGACCTTGGAAATGTATCTCCCATAATCAAAACCACATCATCTGTTTTGAGTGAATCTAGTGCAGAAAATATAGACACCAACCAAATAGACCAGAAGGTGGAGAAAGAAAATGAAGGGGGTAAATTGCCAGGCATTTCAGCAGCAGCTGCTGAAAATACAGGGGTTGAACATGAATTTGAGGACCTACTAGGATCTGTCAGGACAGCATCACATGAAAGTGAGAACAAACCTCCAGCTTGTACTAGTGAATCAGAGGTTAACGTGGATAAATCTGGAAATCTGGAGAACACCTTTACTGACCCCAATAAAGTTGCAGAACTGGCTATAAATGATTCAACCAAGCCTGTTGAGAATTCCAGCAGCTCACACAAAAAAGAGGACCAGTCTTTGAATGCGGTCATCCTTGGCAACAGCAAGTGTACTGAAGTATGCACCAGTCAGGCTGACATTGTGTTGGCTTCTGTTCCTGGAACTCCTGGAGGTCTGTCTAGTGAGCAGGAGGCCGAGCCTCCTGTCCAGCTCACTCTTAAGCATACTCCTGATATTGGTGCTCCTTTGCTGGCTCCTGTGCTCCAAGAGAAAGCAGAGAGTGACAATGTGGATGAGGTCCCTCAAGACATGGATAATGCAGATATCACAAATAAAGCTCAATCTCACCTCATGGAACTCCCTATCACACCAACTAATCTAACTAACCAGGCTGAGACCATGGCTTTGGAGGTAGAGCAACATAACCAGACAGCCCCTCTAGACTCCAGAGGGGTGTGTCAGGACCAAGTTCATGAAGAGCAACTAAACACTGAATTACTGTCTCTTAAAACATGTACAGGGACTGAAGAGGAGGTCAAAAATATAAAGACTCAAGCAACAATTTTAGCAAGTGAGTGCAGGAAGGAAGAGATAGGTGGATGCAATGAGGAGAGAGGAGAGAACGAGAACAGGAAATTCACAGAAATGTGTGAAAGTGTTGAGACCAGGTCTTCAGAGCCTGATTTTAAAGACAGAGAGGAAGGAAATGAGAGCAAGTTGTCTGAAAATATAGAGGAGAACTCTATGTCCCTTACAATCAAAACAGTGAGTAGTGGCTCTGATCTGTCAGCATCAGGCACTGCTGGAGGATTGCAGTCTGAACAGAAGCAGCTCTCTGTTACTGAATCATCATTATTCCCTGAATCCACTGCTGTCTCCATGGTGACAAACTCACAGGACTCCTCTCAGACGTTACCCAGTCCTAGCACTCAGCCCAGTCAGGAGTCTACGAAGTCCTTCATTCAAAGTCTACGTGAAAATGCCTCAGAAATGCCAAAACCTGAGAGTGAAGAGAATCATGACCCAACAGACAGTTCACGTGGAGAGGTGGACTTCATTCAACTCGGCAATGAAATACAGAAGGAAAAGACTGATGGTAGTGAGGACAGCAAACAAGTATTAAAAGATGAGCAGAGATCAGTTAGTCCAAACACTAGCGTGTCACAAGCTGAGGATGTTTCTGGCAGCCTAGGTCCAGCTGTTGGCCCTGTAAAAGAGATGAATCTAGAGACTGTGAGGCAAGGCACAGAAGGATCATGTGAGAGTTTGGACTGGCTCAAAGCAATGAGAGAGGCAGTGTCCATCTCTCAGACTTCACAGGAGTATAAGGCTGAGATCCCTCATGGACCTGCAGACAACAGGTACTGCGGCCTTAAAAGTTGTTTATATTTGTGTGTGAGAAAGAGTGCTTGTGGAATCATTGCTATTGGGACACAATAGTATCTCCATTTTTTCTTTTTGGTTACTTTTTTAATATACATAATTTGAAAACCAGCTTACATTGTGTGAAAAATTCATGATAAATGGACAAACAGAAATGGGTAAAAATTGCCTGGAGTAAAAGTGTATCATGTCAACTTAGATTAAAAGTTAACTTTTTTCCCTTTCCTGAAAAGTTGCTTTTGTGGAGATAAGAATTTTTGTTCCGACAGCAACAGTTTACTGAGTAACCATGATGATATTTTTGATGTTAGCATTTGGCATAGAAAACACTGTGTCTATGTAACTAGTTTCCATTTTCAATTGCAAACAGATAAGCAAGCGTAGATCAAGGCTTTACCGCAGCATTAATAATTGTGGTGGTTTAATGCACGTGACGTATTGAGTGAAAGTGGAGACAAGTGCAAGCACTACGACAGCCCATTATCCCTTGAAGGTGACCTCAGCAGTGACATCAGCTCATGCCCTTTAGGGCAAGAAAGGGCCCATTCATATACACACCCACAAACACAGCACACACTCTCACAGCCTGTAAACAATTGCTGATAGGATCTTTGCATTGTGACGTTCATCATCTCTTGATCTACTTGCTCTTTCTCCCTAGACCATTTGAGACCCTTGACTCACCTCAAGCTGAAGTAGAGTTCCAGACACCTAGTGAGGAGAGCTTTCCCCCAGCGAAGGAACAGCCAGAGGAGCTACCAGACAGCAGGTAAGAGCTTGATCCTCCCACATTTCCACACATGGCACTCTTACATAATCACACTTGTGGTCATTTTCATGGTTGTTTTTGCCAGAAACTGGCTTTAAAGGGATAAAAGATGCTAAAGAAGCAACATTTCCTTTTTGGTGTCGACATTCTGATAAGATTTGACTGTTAGAGTTCATAATCTCCTGCTAAGACTGATTCAGGGCTGGGGTAAAGCTCCAGATGGCTTGAGTTTAAATCGCAGAAGTGATCGGATTAAAATAATATCTGTCTCCTAAGCCCTAACAAACATCTGTAGGCTACACACGAGGCCACTGCTGAGAGAAACAAACCCTTGCTGGTTGATGATCATTCAGACCGCAGGGTAGAGTAGAAGTTCATGCAGGACTTCAGGAGATGACATCATGACTGAAGAGTGAGAGGAGTCAGTTCCTTGACAGCTGCTATCTTAATGGAATGTAGGGAAGGTAAGGTAATATAAAGTATCTAGCAGTAATCTTCTAGTGAGGTTTTACCATAGCAGCAAAAGTAAAGCCTATTTGTAGTGTTGTAGCGATTGAGTCTGAGATGGTGAGTTAATGGGTTCGGTCTCGACTCGGTCTCAATGTCTTTTGTACTCTGTCTTATCTTGTTCTTGTGATGAGGTGGACTGTTGTTCTTGAAACCAGCCGAGTGCAATGCCTCTGTCTGGGTTAACTGGAAACGGAACCTTTCTATTATTATTGAAAATGTATCCTTTCCATGATGAATTTACTGGTTATTTTTTGTTTGTTTATGATATATATATAATGTTATCATTATATTTCATATATTGTTTGGCTTTATATATTTTGTATATTGTTTCTGAGAAGCAGAGACAGAGAATCATTACCATCATTTACTTCCTAAAGTTACATCAAAGTTGGATTAAGGCTATAATAAATTATTATTTAATAATATTTTTAAGCTACATATTGTTTAATGTTATATTTTACAAAATATAACATTATACATGAATATATATCATGTATAATGAATGATAATGAATATACAATGAACTACAAACAAATTTTAGTTTTGCTCCTTTCTTCTTTTTATTTTTTGATATTCTGAAAAATTTTGACCTGGGTCGGTCTCGCCACTCTTGGTCTTGGTCTTGACTTGAGACTTGCTTTTAGTGGTCTTGACTACAACACTACCTATTTGTAAAGAGTTTGTGCAGAGATGTCTTGGATTTCACAGTGTTGATGTTTTCGGTAATGTTGCTATGTTGTATTATATGAGTAGCCTAACATTATTTTAGACCTGCTAGGGATGATAAGAATTTTCCTATGACAATGTTTAATTATTCATCTTCAATATTAGACTTTCTTTTCTGTGTCTTGCTCTTCCTCCCTCATCCTCTTCCTTGTTCATTTAATATCCTCTTAGCTATAAAACCCTATAACCACAGCATATGCAAATGGAGCACTTGCTGCTTGTCAGTCACAGTGTCTGACCCAGGCTTTTACTGAGGGAGACAGACAGGGGCCAGAGAGACAGAGAGAGACAGCCTTTCTCATTTATTTTGAATTTCTGTCTTATCTCTCTATGCATGAAGGTTAGCTTGTTAGCTCACATTGGTGTTTAGTGGTTTTGTGCACTGGCAGCGTGTCAGAGTGGCTTTAGCTGATGCCTGTCCTACTGTAACTGTAAGATTCTTTCTGGCTCTCCCTCAGGCTTGGACCACAAGGAATTTAGGCTACATGCGTGAGTCTATGAGTGTGTGTGCATATGTGTGTGTGTGTGTTCGAGATTGCACAGCCATACATATGTGTTTGCTATTTGCGCCAACACCCTCACATGAGGTCATTCCTAGAAGCCTGTCACTCTAGAACAAAAGGCATAGTGCAGAAGCACACTCCACTGTGAGTGAGTGCAAGTGTGTTATAGACAGAGAGAGAGAGAGAGAGAGAAGGCCCATGAAGTGGCTGTCGGAGGTATTTTGAGTGCAGGCGCCAAAGAGAACACTCTCCATGCTGAACTTTATACTGACTCGGCCTGGTTGACTCTGCGCTTGGTAAGTTCTGAGCTTACTTTGGTGTTATGAAGTTTAAAGCCATTTCTCTTCCTTGGTGATGCTGTAGTGTTTCAGTATTTTCACTTGTGAGTATGCTAAGTACTGTTAATTACAGCCCGTATGTGCTGACCTCAACAGATGGAAGGTGGGAGGTACTGTATGTTAAGGAAAGTGGGAGGGAGATAATGTGTTGGAGCATGATTAAATGTGTCATGGAGAAGCACAAATCTCTATGACTGTCTCCCTCTCTCCTTCATAGTTTCAGACATCTGATAATTATGCATAGTCTGATCACTCTGTTTAGTTTATGTTGACAGAGAGCGAAATGTCTCTGTCAGTGTGGAAAGTAATATATACTCTGAGATTAGGGCATTTGCATGTGCATTTATCTGCACCGTTCTTTCCACTCTGCCTAATATAAACTCATGCTAGCTGGGTCCGCTCACAGTGCCCATACCAATAACAGACAGTGTTCTCCTGTGTGGGCATCAGCTCTCATTTTAATTCTCACAGTCTGAAGTGCATATTAGCTGTTTGACATGAATATAGCCGGTGTTTTTTTTAAAGGTGATTTTCAGGACAAGTAATTTTTTGTAGAACCTTCTGTTTTTAATTTTGACTCACCTTCTGAGAAAGATTAGTCTTCATTGAAATACCATATTGTCACGAGTTTTACTTAAAAACGTTATTTTCCCTTTGCCTGCTGTCAGAATTTTTGATGAATAGAGCAGTGGAAATGGCCCAAATTAGTTGGATTACATTAACTTCCAAGTTAGTCATGTTTTTTCTTTCTCCTGTAAACTTTCCGTTTCAGAGATGCAACGATTTGTTCTGACACTAATGATATATTCCTGGGTTTAGAGACAGATTCTAAAGGCAAACTAAAGACTTTTTGACATTTTTATTTGATTTATTTCATGTCATAATAGTGCAGCCTCAGCCCTTTGTCATGGTAGCTTTTTGCCTGTAAAGTTTATGGAAAGCTATTAGACTCAAGTGTTGTGGGAATCTTACATTTTGTCAGAAGGTTTTAAAGTTAAGAAGTCTGTTTGACATGTGCTTCTGTATTTGGCCATAACAGCTGCAGTAAAGAACCATTATACAGATTTATAATGTGGGATAATAGTATCTCATAAAGTTGTGCTATTAGGTTCAAGCTGACTGAATCTGAAATGAGCTAGCTTGACTTCAGCTTCTCCTGTCTCACTATAACAGATTATGAACAATAATATGCAATATACTCTCATTTTGGATCATTTTTGAACCAACAGCTAGCTAAGCATGTCTAAGTCCATGGGGGTCACTCAGATGTTGGATACTGAGCAAGTCATTGTAAATACATAGCACTGATAGTCAGGGGAGAAATATGAGGCTGACGGAGAAATCAGACTAGGTGTGTGAAAGTAGCTGAGCAGTGGTTGCTATGGTAACTGTATAGTAATTATCCAGGCGTTATTGGGGCTGAAATTAGAGTACACGCTGTTTGTCTCCTATAATATGTTTGCTGTAGAAAACTGAAGTAGTATCACCAGTTACAAACACAAGGCTTGGAGAATAATTTATGCAGTGAACCCTGGCAGACATGAGCACAAAGAATCAGTACCACCTCTCTTCTGGCACTTCAATCCAACCACAGTGCAATTAGCTGATAACCTCCAGTCACTCTGGCTAATAGAGATTGCTTCTGGAGGAGTGTCAAAAGATGTGTGACAGTGGCTGCAGCACACAGCAGTTGTATTGTTGTTATTTTCATAGCTGCTAAAATGCTGGCTCACTCAACTAATTTTATTTATATGCAGTCTGTTTGCTATTTAACACACTGTCTGGGGCCCTAGGCCCAGTTCTCAGGATACAGCTGCTCCCTAGAGATTAGGGTGTGTAAGAGTGCATGTTTGTGTGGTGTATTTGTGTGTGTGGGTATGTCATAGAGAAGGAGGACTGTGTACTTGGCCTTTTCTCATAGAATTCTTTTGTTCTTGTTGTCCTGAAGATCTGTAACAGATCTTCAACACAACAAACCTCAAAGTAATGTTAATAATGAAATACTTCAAATTAAGAGAGCCTAGCTGTGTAAATGGGAATGTCCAGTGTTGACTACAGGATGACTCTGACAGCCTAGTGCTGTGCTATGTGCAGTTGTTGAGGGAGTGTAGAGGTGTGGAGCTGGCTCCAGTGAGTGAGATGTATTTTTAGAGTCTGGCAGGAGGCGGGCCCCTATCAAGAGCAGCTGGAGGGCCGTCTGTGCGATTAGGGCTCCTCTCTGATAACACCCAGTTGGGCATTTGCCAGCGTTCTTTGGCCAGTGAGAATCATGGTGGATGACTGAAATAGTGGTGCTGAACATTGTTCCACATAGATCCAATAATAAGGCATTGATATGTATCTATATTACTGCTCTAAATGAGTTATCATTGGCTCATTTGTGAATCTAAACTGGAAGTTACAATAAGCTCCTTGAATCCTGGCCTAATTTTTCAGTGTTTTGAATTATTTGGTAAGTATTGGAAAACTAGTATGTACTTTATGTAGTTATAAGTGAGTGAAGAATTGACATGTGGGCCCATATATAGGTCCTTACAGTTTCAATCGCTCTAAATGTTTTCACAAAAACAAGGTGATGAGTGACCTGCCCTCCATGTTACTGCATGTTTTTCAGAATCTTACACTTGTATTACATAATGATCATGGTTCTAAAGTGAACTGTGTCTTATGTAGTAAAGTGCACCCTGACCCCTGCGTGTGTGTGTGTGTTGTACAGATCCCCGGAGACAGAAGCAGCTGAAGGAAGTGAGCCTGTCCCTTTTTTCCCCCCGCCCCCAGAGGAGCTCCTCTTCCCTCCTCCTCCCCCTGCTTACCTTCTCCAGGACAGTGCTGAGTTCCCTACCCCACCTCCCACACCCCCAGAGAGGGACCCCTTTGAGACTGAGCCCGAGCCTGAACCCGAGCCCGAACCCGAGCCCCAGCCTGTACCCCACACCAAGCCTGTGCTCGAGCCCCAGCCTGAGCCTGAGACCAAGCCTAAACAAGAGCCCCAGTCTAAGCCTGAGGCCGAGCCTGAGCCTGAGGTCAAGCCTGAGCCTCAGCCTGAACTCAAGGTTAAACCTGAACCCAAGCCTGAGCCTCAGCCTGAACCCGAGGTCAAGCCTGAACCCAAGCCCAAGCCTGAACCCAAGTCTGAACCTGAGGCCAAGCTTGAACCCAAGTCTGAACCTGAGGCCAAGCTTGAACCCAAGTCTGAACCTGAGGCCAAGACTGAACCCAAGTCTGAACCCGAGGCCAAGCCTGAACCCAAGTCTGAACCCGAGGCCAAGCCTGAACCCAAGTCTGAACCCGAGGCCAAGCCTGAGCCTGTACTTGAACTCATACCTGCTCCTCCCTCTGATCCACCTCAAGTTCCTGCTACTGCAAGTCTCCCTCCTCATTTCCAACAAGACCATCAGTGCGGCCCGCCAGCCAGGTATGCTGCTCTACTACCTTTTGTGCTGCACCATTGCATCTCTGAAAGTATCTCAGAAAGAGTCATTTTAGGAGTAGGAAAAAGTATTCAACACCACTTTACTTAAAACCTGCTATATAACATTGACATAACCATGCCATGAGCACATCAAGACAGATTTTGTTGAGTAATATAACAGTGTCATGTTTCCATTACCAGCAATTGTCATGACAGATGCCATAATGTTTGTTGTCATGGCAGCATATGTCATGTGCTAATTTCTCTTGTGTAATATAGTTAGCCTGTCATGCCAGTTAACAGTAATGGTAACATTACACTGGTATCTGGACATAATCTTTCATGACAGCTCATGACATCTTCTACAATATTTTTATGCCATCATTATATCAGTGTTATGTATCACAATGTACAGAAAGGGCACCTGACATTTATAAATGCTGTGAAAAAAAAAAACAAACCAAAAGAGATAAAAGGTTTTCTGCTGACAGTGATAATTTGTTTTTCACTGAATTTTATGCGATACTGCAGCTGTTTGTTTAGCACAATGCAACCTCAGCTCAGTTGTAGGCAAAAACATATCTGTAGACAAAAAAAGTGGTTATTATAAAGAGGAATCTGGCAAGCTGAAAATGTAAAACTGCTAAATTGACCACTTGTGTTCTGCCTTTACACATAATGATGAAGAGTGCTGAGTCACTGCTAATGTTCTCTCTGTTCTCTGGCTGCCTACCTTAACAAACACAGCACTCTCATAGGTGCCGTGGCTCTGTTCTCTCTGTGAGTCACAGACACATTGCTAGTAAGAAAGGGGCACCGTTCATTTCCAGCTGTGCGATGCAGATTTCCTTCCCTGCAGATGAGTAATAATGGCAGATTATCCTGAAGGCTCTGAAGGCTTAGTGATGTGTGCTGAGCTCCTCACTGCTACCTCAGCATGCTGATGTTAGACGTTCTCATAAAAATATCAGCACACAGTATTACAACTGACAGAGAGATTAATGGGCTGCTGCCGGGCCTGAGAATTTCTCATGCGCATTATGAATTTCACAAGATATAGGCAGATGTCAGAAAGCTCATGCTGGTGATGTAGCTCTCATCTTTAGTATTGATGATTTATTTCTTGTTTCTTTTAAATTTTGTGGTACTGTGTCCTATACTTGAAGCCACATAATGTCCTATAACCTGCTGACAATCATTAAAACAGATTCAAATAGTTTCCCCCTTACTATGAGAACTGTGGTGGTTGTGTATAGTGCTCGTGTCACAGATGGCCCATTTCATAATGTGTTTGGTATATTTGAGGTATATTTGAGCTATGATCTCACTCTGGCCACAGATTAAGCATTTCAGTAGTGCCGCTTTGTTTAGATAGAGGACAGGATGACTCAGCCACGTTGACAGGCTGTGTGCTAGCATGCAGTTCTCTTTCTAGTGGTAGGGGGCGAATGTGCCCTTGCCATCATCGCCACTGCCTGCACATTGCTGCCCACTGCAGTATATAGTTTGCAAGTGCATGTAGATGGTGATAAATCTACAGGTACTGCAAATAGATTCAGCTGCTGAAAATGTCTCTTGTTCTTAAATGTGCTTTGGATTTGTCCGCAGAAGTTCATTTTTTAGAAAGAATGAATTCAGAATGCTCATGGTGAAAGAAATGCTGTTCGTGGATGCTCTGGACCCTTTCCATATTATGTCAATGATAGTCAAGTTTTGTGGAATTATAAACAAAACATTTGTCTTTTTTCATGATGAGTTTGTAAGACCTGCTGTGTGCACAGATGCAAGGTTCTACATTTTCAATACATTAAACAAAATTAAATACATAATAATGCAATCACAAGGATAAGCTAGAGTAATACAGATCCAGAATTGGCTTAATAGTCTGACAATTTGATAACTTTGCATTGTTAAAAAATGACTTTATCTAACTGAAACTAACTATTAATATAATATAAAGAGAATAAACTGCCAGTTGGTCTTAGGTAGACATTTGCCTGGTGCGATTTGTCCAACTTCCCCAATCTATCATTCAGCCCAATAAAAACTGATGGCCCAAATGCCTGCTGCATCCATTTCTGCATAAATGATCCATTAGGAGAATGAAGAGAGAGAAAAGCATCTCCGTCTGTCTGCTCAACCTTTGCAGTACCCCAAGGGCATCCACCTCTCCCTCATACTAATTCAGCTCTGCAGTAGGCTCCACCATCCATAAATTGCTAACTCATCCTGCTCTCCTGGAAGCACAGTGAGAAGTAAAGACACAAAAATGAAGGCATAAATAGGTTTATTGTCATAGGTTTATTGTAAACAAACCAAAATACAAAGAATGAACCAGAGAGTAAAAAAGCCTACCTGTAGGCAACAGTTGGAAATGCTTATTTATGAAATACGGTTTAATATTTAAATGGAATGAATTCCCAGTATTGGGAACCACTGCTAGAAGTGAGCATTTGGACAGTATTTATTGCTATTGTAATAAATTACAGCACAAGTCACAATATTCTGTTCTAAGCATATCATCAGAACTTAAAGAACACTGACCAACTGCATTTTTCATTACAAAGAAAGCATGATTAGACCTGTTTAACTGCACCTTGTACGGCATATTAATATTTTTGGCAGTACGTTACAGTTTATCGCCCACGCCTTTTGGTTGCAATGGAAACAAAAGGCTGTTCTGACTTTTATATTTACCTTTTGAAACATTATATTTTCAAATCTTAAAATCTCTCTGGTTGCAGTTAAAATGTTTACTGCAGTGATGTGGATTACACGGCTAATGCACCCTTTTAAACATTTTTGGATAAAATTGACCTCACATAAAACTGTTGATCTAGAATCACATGATTACTGTTGAAGTATTGAAGCAATGTGTGGGCTCAGTGCTGATTCTCTTTACTGTCTGCTGCCCTTCTGCACCAAACAAGCCGTGGTAATAGATAATTTATACTAGACGTGAGCAGACATTAATGTTTCACGGACGCCATACCAGAAACAGATAGAAGAGTATAGTACCCTGTTAGTTACTCCAAAAATGATTGGTTTACATTTAATCTGGTGTGCTTGCCTCTCTGTTCTGTGACATATCCGCATTTTGTCATAGTAACATACAGTCCAGCGCCTGGCTTGACCCAAATGCCATAAACCAAGGTTTATAAATCTTTTAGAAAAACCTGCCTCGGTCATATCTTTCGCTGGCTGCATCGTTTGAAAATTTAATTGCTCTATTTCCTGTCTGAATATAGGTTGCAGTTACAGCACATGTGAAGGTTCCCTATTTCTCCCTGCCGCTCTGGCTTACTTTGAGCAGCTGCATCAGTGGCTTATGGTCCCTTTATTGTTTAATTGCAAAAAACCCAGTAGTTTTATATCAATGTTTTGCCAATGTTGCATTAATCAAATTATCATTATAAATAATGTTCTTTTAATACATGAAGACCTTATAGTACAGATATTGTTTGACATTGATGAACATAAAATGCAGAAGATGGCCTTCAAAACTGAAGCTGTTTTATTGCATCTTCCCATGATTGAGTGTCTTCGTTTATTCCTCTCATGTTGGTTTGGTTGTTATTGGAAAAGTAGGTGAAACAGCAGGGAAGGGTTAGTGCCACGTCATCAGGCTTAGTTCATTCTGGCTCCCAGAGGAAATACTAAGGGGAAACATCACCTGCATACAGCTTTAAAGTCACAGTTCAATGAA